>NC_045549.1:48636437-49236437 GCF_009769535.1 Thamnophis elegans
AATAAACCCCTCTAGAGCACTTCATCTTCTGCCAAATCTGAATATAAATCACACAGAGCATTAAAGAGAAATGTTGCAACCATTACCTTGAATGATGCCCTGATGGCCTAGAGAACAACCTATATAATTGCTGAGGTATTTTTGGCTAATTGTCTTCCTTGCCTTTCTATCACCTGAATCTCTACCTCCTCATATTCTTCATGTTTCTGCAGGGAGAGTTCACCTCCTTCCATTGGCTCTAACCTTTGCCAGTTTCAACCACAACCTTGCCTTTCCTATGAGATGGAGAAGATAGAGAAAGTGAATTGAGTTCCAGAATTCTGCTGCAGAAATAACAGAAGAATCAATCTCTATCACTTCACTCCTATTCACAAACATTCTCTTAAGGTTCAGAGATTCTGGCAAAGTACCTGTCAGGGGGGAGGGAATTTAGTAGATGGGGTGGAACAGCTGGTTCTCTTCAATTCAGGTGAACTGGTAGCGGCAGCTATAGGAGACTCCGCCCACCTATTCCGACATCATGCACAAGCACTGTGCATGCACAGAAGGCAGTACGCATGCGCAGATATGGCACGTGTGAGCAAAGCTTGTATTTGTGAACCGGTAGGGAAAGTACATGAATCCCACTGCTGGGGTGGAAGTGGATTCCATAAGAATAAGAGGCAACTTGGTTCAGGTAGTTTGTATGAGACAAAGGGGGTGAAAACACTCCCTCTTTTCCCAGGGTATATGTTTTGTGCAAGTTATCCTCTACTTCAGTATGGCAAGATTCTGTCTATGGGTGTAGAACAATAATTAAATCTGCTTGGAAGAATCACTATGTGTCTTTCCTGATTTCTGGAGCCTGACAAAGCCTCAGGAGAGGGGAGGAGATCTCCCTTGACCCAGCACAAACCACTCTTGCCCTAAGGTTTCACAGAAACTGGTGTAGTGGGCCACTACTCAATTCATTCTGCAAGAAATAGATCCAAGTATATAGAACATTGTATTTTATGATTATGATCATGATTTATCATTTGTTGCTTGTAGGTACACTGAGACCTTATGCACTGGAAACACATTCTTTGTGTGTCCAATCACACATGGCCAGTAAAGAATTCTAAAGAATTCTAAATAATTCTAAATACAGAACAGAGAGGAGAAGTAAAACTCCTTAAAACTTTCATTCTAAGCCATTTAGGATTTTAAGGTGAAGGGCATTTATCCTGTTTAGGGCATACCTAAACAGGTAGCAAAGGCAGATCAGCAAGGGCTGGAGTTTTATCAATACATTTATATTTTAAACATTATATCTTGTAATTCAATGGATATGCATCACTGACAGATGGAATGTGTCTACAAAGGGGGAGGCGATATGATAGACTACAGCAGGGGTGTCAAACTCAAGGTCCATGGAGTGAATTTGGCCTGTGGGGTGCTTAGATCTGGTCTGTGGGACTGCCCTGCGAACAGTGATGGTCTGGCTCTGGTGCCTCTGCCAGTGAAAACAGAGCTTGAGAGGGTCATGTGGGCCCTCCTGAGCTCTGTTTTCAGCTGTGGCAGCCTCCTGCAGCACTCTTCCAGCAAAAATGGAGCTTGAGGGAGCTGCGTGTGGCCCTCCCGAGCTCCATTTTTGGCCACAACGGCCTCCGTTGTGACCCTCTCGAGCTCTGTGCATGCTCCCCCTGAGCTCTGTTTCCCCTTTTGCATTTGAGCATCCAATAAGGGACAGGAAAGGAGAAAGGGAATGAGAAAAGACAAAGAAGGAATGATGGGAAGAAAGCAAGGAAGGAAAAAGAAAGAAAGAGGTAAAGGAAGAAGAAAGCAGAATGAAGAGGGAAGGAAAAAAAAGAAAAAGGGGAAAGGAAGGAAGGAAGGAAGGAAGGAAGGGGATTATAATGAAAAGGAGGGAGGGTCTGAGGAAAGTCCTGCCTCAGCTCTTAGCCACCATCAGCTCTGCTGCCCTTTCACCATTCCTTGCCCCAGGGGTGGGTTCCTGCCAGTTCTAACCGCTTCTATAGAAGAGGTTCCACAAATCTATAGGGCCGTTTAGAACTGGTTTCAACTCCCTCCCCCTGCCTGTCTGCATATCATCAAGATGAAGAGCGAGAGGAGGAATTCTGGGAGTTGAAGTCCACAAGTCTTAAAAGGTGTCAAGTTTGAACACCCCTGGGGTTTTTTTCTAAAGTGCTAGGGGTGCAAGGGTCATGTAACTTGACAGCTTTAAGACTTGCACACTTCAAATGCCAGAGTTTCTGAGCCAACGTTTTGGTTGCTAAACAAGAGCGTTGTTAAGTGAGTTTCACCACATTTTACAAGTTGGCTACGCCTTCCCAATCACATGACTGCCAAGCCACTCCCACTCGGTCACATGGCTGGCAAGCCACTCCCACCCAGTCACATGGCCTGCAAGCCACTCCCATAAAGCAGGCCATACCTACAGAAGAAGTTCTAAAAAAATTGAAACCCACCACTGCCTTGTCCCCTCCTGACCTCTCCTGGTGGACTCCCATCCTATCACTGAGGATGCTTTGGTTACAAAGTCGGGAGGGAGGGAGGTGGCCTCTCTCTGTCCCACACACTTTGCTCTCCCACACACACCATGAGCATCTTGGCCAAGGAGAGTGAGAAATGCAGCAGCAGTCTCGAAGAGGAGGTAAGCACAGCAGGACCAACCCTCGGGGAAACACAGCTGGGCTAGTGCCAAAGCCCTAGGAGCTCAAGGGCCAGGCTGGATGCTTACCCTCCACTGCCTAGGGCTCTGGACAGCCTGTGCTGCCATCCAGGGGTCCTCCATGTGACCTGAGAGGGATGGCGAGGCTCCTCTGGAGGACAAAGGTTTGGTCCTCTCCCTGGTCTCACCTTCCTCTTCTGAGACAGTGGATCCCCTCAGTTCCGCCTGAGCCACCACAGGTGCCCCCAACACAAGTGATGGTCCATCCTGGCCATGCCCACCTTGACCCCCCCCCCAAGGTGAAACAAAATCCTGATGCGGCCCTCAATGAAATCAAGTTTGACACCCCCGGACTACAGCAAGGCAGCAGATTTTGCAGGAAGGATGGAGCACATTTCAAGGAGAGGGATGAGACAAGAGACAGCACGGTCAGCAGCTGATCATGGGAAGAGGAAGATACTTAGGGTAGTCACTCCCTAAAATCTCACAGTATATCAGAGTTAAAGTAGTATAGGTTTAAGTTCTGCCTATATGGTGTGTGAGGGTTCCAAGTCCCCAACAAAAGAAGACTCTGAGGCTTGAAGTTCCTCAAAGTTCCATTTTTTATTAGATCTGTCGTATTGGCACATATGGGCAAACCTGAAGCTGAAAGCTTCCAGGTTTTCCCCACCCAAATGAAAGTCCAAGTCCTTGACCAGCACCCACATGTCCATCACATGGACCAATCAAGAACCGTCCCAACTGGAGATGCCTCCCAGTCACACCATTCCAGATGTCCTTGACTGTTTGAGAAAGGAATGTTGTTATGACTATATATCTCCCATACTCCATATACCCCCCTCCCATTTTCCCACAAAATTGAATGTGGCAGGCTGGATGGCCCAGTGTAAAAGATGGCTTCCAGGCCTGACAGGCAGCCAGTAAAGAACTGAACTTTGGATGAATTGTGTTACATTGTTCTTGGGATAGGCCTGTCCCTGACAGACAACTTTCTAGAAACATTTGGGACCAGCTGGAATTTCTGCATTATTTTCAAGGATATTACTATACTAAATGTATTTATTTGTTTATTTATTAAATATGTATGCCCCACTCCAACTTGCAGTTCGAGGCAACTCTGAGTGACTTACAATATAATGAGACAGTTTTGTTCTCCAAGGAACCATGTCTTCATCTTTCGTGGAAACCAGATAAAGCATGACTCAATTTTACACAATGATATATTTCTAAGAAAGGCTGAGCTTCCATATCAAGTACAGAATCATGACTCTTAGATGAATATTCTTAACTGAAGTTTGAACCTTTTACTAGAGACACACAATTCTAATGAAATTAAAAATTGTTTGAATGAGTTGTAGGATTGCAGAAAGGACATTAGTAGTGAGTTCACCCAACATGCTAAATGCTAATCCTCATTTTTGGAAAACACAACTTTTGTGTCCAAGAAAGGAAGCCTGGATGAGTGCAGTTTGCAGCGCCCATCTCCATCAGAATATCCTACCATTATGCCCAAGGGAAATAAACTACGGTATATTATGTCTCAGTGTGATGGAAAATTTTATATTGATATTAAATAATAGGTGAGTTTTTATAATCTGCTGTATCATAGACCACTCCAGTTCCAAGTGGGCTAATGTAATGTATTGTGCAAATGCTGCCATAGGTCTTTAAAATGCGTATTTTTCTGGAAGGTATCAGGATGTGGGAGAGAGGAAGAGAAACTGGGCCAAGTAACTTATCAACTCTATCTATTAATTCCAGAGAATAGTTCATTGAGTAACAGCTGCTGCCTTGGGCTTTCCTTTCCATGCCACCACCAAACTCATGGGGTGCCTATCTTTTCTCTTAATCATTGCCACTCTCTTACCTTAAGGAACAGGAGATGGCTGAATAAATCCTCCACATTAACTTTCAGATGTCTTACACTAAAATTACTCTTTGAAACACAGTAAGATATTTTGTCATTGGAGCTGCTATGATGTCTGTGAATGCCTAAGGTGACCAGATGTCCCGCATTTGGCGGGACAGGCACGCTTTCTCATAATTTTTCCCGTGTCCCGGGCCGTTCCCAAAAGATCCCGCTTAATTTTGGTGCCTTCTTCGATCGCTCGCTCCCCCGCCCATCCGCTGCCGCTCACATGGGTGGGGTAGCATAGCGAGTGAGCGGGTGGATGGCAGTGGGATCGCCACCCGGGAGCCGCCAGAAGCCTTCCTGCCCACCACCGGCTGCACTGCAGCTGACTCGCCCCGGGTGGGCTGGGAGGCTTTGGGCGTACGGGCGGGAAGAGCTGTGAGTGGATGGTGGTGGGATCGCCATCCGGGAGCCGCCAGAAGCCGCTCCCGGCCGCGGGCCCCTGCCCTGCCACGTCCAGCGCGTCTTCAACAGCAAGCGGGTTGTCTGCCCGGCTCGCTGCCGCTGCCCCTCCCTGACCGGGTCATCCCAAATGTGCACGACCCAGAGCTCCCCGCGCCTAGCTGCGTGGCACACACGCGTGGGCATTCAAGGAATCTGGCTGGATTCCTTGAATCCCCGCGCGTCTGCACAACGCAGCTAGGCAGGGGGAGCTCCGCTTGGGATGACCCGGCTATGCCCTCCATAGCCGGGTCATCCGAAGCAGAGCCCGCCTAGCTGCGTTGCGCACAAACGCGGGGATTCAAGGAATCCGGCCGGATTCCTTGAATCCCAACGTGTGTGCGCAACGCAGCTAGGCAGGGGGAGCTCTGCTTGGGATGACCCATAGCCGGGTCATGCTGTTGAAGACGCGCTGGACGCGGCAGGGCAGGGGCCTGCGGCCGGGAGCAGAGCCAGCCACTGCTGCAGGGATCAGGTGCCGCAGCAGCAGCAGTTCCCAGTTGGGACCGGGCACCCTTAATGTAGCAACCCTGCATTGCTCGTAATCTTGAGGCTCCACGTGAAAGGGCTGAACGCGGAGGAAAGGAAGGAGCATCGGGCATCCAGATCGCAGCTAGGAGAAGGAGGAGGAAGGTATTTATTATACTTGTATTTATTATACTGTGGATTTGGTCTGCATCAACCTGCCGCCTCCCCTCACCAGGCAAATCGCCAAGTGAAATTATATAATGGTTCCTCATGTCTCTGTAATTTTCTAAATCTCATCCAGAAGTACCACAGAATCTGGCATTTTCAGCAGAATGATGCTGATGCTAATAAAACATCCTGATTTTTGGTGAAAGGATGGAAAGAGGAAGGAAGGAGGAAGAGAGATCTAAAGAGCAGAAAGACAGAAGGCAGATAGGCAAGAGGAAGGAAGGAAGGAGAAAGAATGGAAAGGAAGGAAGGCTAGAAGGAAGAAAGAGGGAGGGAGGGAAGGAAGGAAGGAAGGAAGGTGAAAGGAGGAAGGAAGAAAGGGGTACTTCCACTTGTAGGCCTGGGACTGAATGCAGGAGGAGTCTCTCCATAGGATCAGCTGCTCCTCTGATCATGGTCTATGAAAATGTTACTGCCTGCCTGATGCAAATTTAGACAGATGGTGCTTTGGGCTGCCCCTCAAATCCCCCCTTTACTCCTCCCCCTGTAGAATTCAGCCCCCTGAGTTTTGCCTTTGAGGGGCATGTGTGGTTATGGCGGATGGCAGAGTCAGCTGGAGGTTGAAAGAGGATTGGGGGCTTTTGTCCGCCTGTGGAGTTCTCCCCATGGACAGGATGGGATGTTGGTATGAAAGGGATCCAGGCACAATCTCACCTGTTCCAAGTAAAGTTGCCTTTTGCAATTGGCTACCGGTAATCCTCGACTTACGACCAGGATTGATCCCCCAATTTCTGTTGCTAAGGGAGACGTTTGTTAAATGATTTTTGCCTCATTTTGCGACCTTTTATTGCCACGTTAAGTGAATCATGGTGGTTGTTAAGTCAGGAACATGGCTGTTTAGTGACCAAAGTTACAATGGCATTGAAAAAAGTGACTGATGACCATTTTTCACACTTAGCGACCATTTTCACACTTAGCAACTGTTGCAGCATCCTCATGGTCACGCGATCAAAATTTTGATGTTTGGCAACAGATTCGTATTTATGATGGTTTCAGTGTCCTGGGGTCATGTAATTGTTTTTTGTGACCTTTTGACAAAGTCAAATGGGGAAACCAGATTCACTTATGTTACTAACTTATCAGCTGCAGTTATTCACTTAAGAACTGTGGCAAGAAAGGTGGTATAATGGGCTTAGTGACCAAAGTTACAATGGCATTGAAAAAAGTGACTGATGACCATTTTCACACTTAGCGACCGTTGCAGCATTCTCATGGTCACGTGATCAAAATTTTGATGTTTGCCAACAGTTACAATTTATATTTGTAAATTGTAGTTATGTTGAAATAAAAAAAATATTACAATACTATTTTTGCGTTTTATGAAAATTTTTGTTGCTCCATCTAAATTTTTTAATCAAGCCCCCCCCCCCCCCCGGTCAAAGGTGTCCCTCCTTACCAATCTGAAAATCTGGTCACCTTATTATACAGTATTGATGATTTCTAATCATCCTGCCATGAAAAGCAGAACAGCAGAAATTGCCCATTTTCTCCAATCACTTTTGAACTCTACTTTTTGTTTCCTGATAATGATCCCCATACAAGAATACAAATGACTGAGATTTTGCTGAGCACGTGTTTTTTTTTTTTTTACTTTACCTCTCTCCAACTTCTCTTTATTTTGCTTCTTAGGGTCAAGTGCTAGTGGTGATCAATCTGAAGGTCCAGATAGGATGAAAGAACAATCCATTAGCAATTGCAACATATTGCATGAGAAACCAATTTATGCAATATGTTCTGACGCCTAATAGTGTGAGAAATAGTTGATTATTCCATGGGAATATGCAAATTTGCACTTCATGTTCTGGCTATAACTTTTTCTGGAAAAGATCCATCTAATGTCCTGAAGGACTATGGATGAGATGTTCCATTTTCCCTCCCTCCTTCCAAGCCAAAAACTACTGAATTTAGTGCAACTCCCTTTCCTTCTGGGGAACAATATGGGAAGGGAAGCATACTTTGGCTTAAGACATTCTCAGATATTCAGCTTTAACTGAGTCTCTTCATTGTAAGGAGAAGAGGATGAAGTGTGTTTCCTTCCCCTTTTGTGGTTCTGCACCATTGTCTGAGGCAGTGTTTCTCAGTCTTAGCAACTTTATGATATGTGAACTTCAACTTCCAGAATTCCACAGCCAGTATCTCTAGCAAGAGGAATTCTGGAAATTAAAGTCCACTCATGTTAAATTTGCTGAAGTTAAGAAACACTGTTTGAGATACAAAAGTTCCTAACTTTTTGGGAGTTCAGTTCTCTGATTATTTTGTTTTGTTGGTATCAATCTCTATTTCAGGGGGGGGGGGAATATTTGTGAAAAATGGGAAAAGTACATTCATCTGCTGCCTTATTGGACTTCTCAATATACATTAATAACATGCATCACTGTGACTTAATACTTAAGGATTGAGTTTTATGTTTAAATTTTGCTACGCTATTAACGTGCTCCTTTGATGTCCAGTTGCAAGAGGGAAACTGGGTTTTGAAAGTATTGCATCATTCTCCGGGTCTTGGTTTGCTGCTGTACTAGAGTTTTACCTTGTGAAAGAAAATATAGATATCATCACTAGAATGCTTTTATTTAATTCTCAGCAGCATAATCAAAACTAAATGAAACAAGAGAAGACAATATCAAACAATGTAATGAAGATATTGCATGTTTTTCCAAATAATACTACTTGATTAAAATGTGCAATAAAATATGAAACATGCTATTAAATAAAAGCATATAGCTGTGTCATTTTTTTGAATTTCTTGCTACAGGGAGGAAAAAATGGGAGGTCCCAAAAGTTGAGATTCTGTGTTGGCTGCTGCCTCCCAGTGGTAAGGAAATATATCGTGTTTTTAAGACCACTTAACAAAAATGTATACCAGAATATAAAATAATCCAGCAAGGCTTTATAAAGATATAATTTTGTTTCCACTAAGAGGAGCACTCTTAGTGGAAAAAGAAATATCTGTTTGTTGCTTGTGCTTATGTTTTGTTCATATTTGCCTGGCACCTTTCTATTTTAAACACATTAATTGACTGAATCAAAATTTTGTTGACTCCACTTAGCGTCCACTTAGGTAGACTTTTTCCATGATGATCTATCTCTAACCTCATCATCCAGTTCTTCCAACAGTGAACTCATTGCCATTGTAAGAGTCCCTCTTTTCTTTCCTTCTAGTTTTCCCTATCATTAGAATATTTTCCAGAGATCCAGGTCTTCAGTTAATGTATCCAATGTAAGATGGCTTGTTCCTTGAGTAAAAACTCTTGAGTTAATTTGTTCAATGATCCATCAGTTTGTTTTTTATATGTCCACAATATTCTCAGGAAAATATAGATTATTTTCCTTACCATTAGGAAAAGGCTAAGAATTTTTTAAAAATTTTTTCCAGATATATCAACTTTCTGAGCAGTTTTAAAAATTATTATCCACTAAAAACATGAAAATAAAAAAGAGCACAAACAAAAATCCCTTTCTCTGCCTAGTGTGATAATATTTATAATTGTAATTTTAAGTAGGTACAAAATTTATCAGCCACATACATGTGGAGTATTTCTGCCCAAACAGTATTGGCACAGATGGAAATAATAGAAATAACATAAATGATTAGGGACCATGACAGCCTTAATCAAGTTGAAAACGCAGTTTCTCTTCTCTTACTTAAATCCTTCATGCATCATTTTGTTGCAGATTTTAACCAGTCCTTTTGAAACTATTTAAATTACCTTCAGCTGGAAGTATCCACTTTTAGGACAGGGAAAATCAATTCTCCATTCCTTTTGCATTTATAAGTCCTTCAAACATTGAAGTCTCCTGGGAAGGAAGTGTGGGGAAAATATAAAAATTGTCTCCAATATTTGATTTTGCCTATAATTTCTAGTTAATTCATTAGTTCTATTTTTTAAAAAAGAATTGTAATCATGATTTCACCTTCACTGGGGCATACTTATCTGTTGAACTCAACTGGTATCAGTTAGACAAATTGGAAGGATGGCTGGTATCAGTTAGACAAATTGGAAGGATGGCCAATGCTTTGCTAAAGGGCTTATTTTTACTTCTACATTTTGGCTGTGTTTGCATAAGACATCCTTGTAAGCTAAGCTTAGTCAGTGCTAGTGTTCCTTTGCTTCATTTTTAGAGTTAGCTTTAAAATTCATTGCATGAAGGTAGAAAAAAAGTTAATTCAGGAGTTCTCAAACTGTGGTTCACACACTACCTACAAATTTAAGGGAAGTCACACTTGCTCCTGCTTTACTTGAACACATCTTCATTAAGCAGCTGTCACTGGTCTGGGCCAAGGATAGGATATGGCTGACAGAACTTTTCCTCAATGTGTCAAGTTCCAAGTAACACCCCTAACAAAAGAAGACTTTCCTCAAATTTCCATTTTATTAGAGATGTCATATTGGCACATCTGGAAAACCCAAATCTGAAAGTTTCCAGGTTTTCCCCATCCAGAAGAAAGTTCAAGTCCCTGGCCAGTACCCACATGTCCATCACATGATCCAATCAGGCGCCATCCAAAACAGGTGATGCCTCCCAGTCACCTGATCTGAGCTGCAGAGCAAGGTAACCTTGACTTTCTGAGAAAGAATGTTATTTTGACTATATATCACCCACACTCTGTATAATCCCGCCTCCCATTTTCCCACAGTAGAAAATATGGCAGGCCTGAAATCCCAAAGGTGAAAGATGGCTTCCAGGTCTGACACAATGGTGTTGCACCCACACCAGACATGCTTCAACCTTTTACTCAATATCACCAAAGGCAACCAGTCCTGAATAGAGACTCCCTTGCCCAATTTCATCTTTTCTGTACAGTAGAATAAGGGAATTCCAGGAACAACATTTTCAAAATTGCAGATTAATACGATTGATGCAGAAAATAGTCGTAGTATCAACCCAAAAATTCCAGTAATATTCTGAGTGGTTTATTGATTGATTGATTCCCAATTTTATATTCTATGTAAGAAGAAAATAAAATACACAATAAAACACATGCTACAGCTCCAAGAACCACCGCAGGTCAAAAGCACCTTCAGTTCAAATGTGTTCCTTTCTCAGAAGATCACATTTTGTCCTCAGCTCATGATATATATCCTTGTAATGTGCTGGAATATAAACACACACACACACACACACACACACACACACACACACACACACACCTTTGTCTTAACTTGACAGAATGTAATTCCTGGGCATTTAGTATCTTGGACATGAAGGTCTCTTCCAGGAGGAACCAGGACAAAACATGCCCAAGAGAAGAATAGTTTAAACCCTGGTACAGGTATGTGGAAAGTCTTTCTTAATGGTATTTTACACTGTGGGATATGTCTGGAGGTGATATTCAGTAGGTTCTGACCGGTTCTGGAGAACCGGTAGTGGAAATTTTGAGTAGTTTGGAGAACTGGTAAATACCACCCCTGATTGGCCTGCCGCCATCTATTCTCTGCCTCCCGAGTCTCAGCTGATCGGGAGGGAATGGAGATTTTTACAGTATACTTCCCCTGCCACACCCACCAAGTCATGCCCATCAAGCCATGCCATGCCCACCAAGCCACACCCACAGAACAGAGAGTAAAAATTTTTGAATCCCACCATTGGATATATCCAGTACTTAGGAAGAATACCCGTGGTCATAGTTGATTGAAAATTGGTGGCTACAGACATTAACTTGGGATTGCAAGGAATGGGTGGGTGCCTGTATCAATATGAAAAACCAGGTATGTCTTTGGTAATGTCAAGCACCAATGAAATCAGGAGATTCAGACAGTTCAAATGAGTATTAAGATTTATTGCAAGCTTAGCTCTTTATAAGAATCAGGCCAAGTGACCATTAAGAGAAATGTACAGGAGTTAAGAATAGAAAGGAATTCATAGTAGACTTGACTTAGATCTCTTGTGGGTGCAAAGAGACTCATGATTTATTACATGTTTGACTCCTTCCTTAGGCTCAGCCTGGTGATCTACAGGTAGTGGGTTATCCAGAACAAGGATCCTCCCATCGTTGAAGTATTATTGAAAAGAATTCATGTAGAGGTAGTCCTTGTTTAGAATTGGTGCTGACAACTCAGCCGTTCATCACTGTTGTAATTATGGTCACCCTACAAGGCAGTCATTAAATGAGGACTATTTTTAATTAGTGCATTATATTAGGGGGTCATAGACAATATGGATAACTGTTGTTTATATGAAATTATGAATTTTGCAAGTATTTAAAATATAATTGTTTACTGTATTTTATAGATTTACAACTTCCCTCCATCAGACATACTGCATTTTCTCTCATGTAGTAAATTCTAGTTGAAAGCTATCAATCCCGTTCTCATTTGAACTCATCTGATTTCTTGTTGAAATGATTGATGACATTGAGGATAGTCCTGAGTGCTGTAAAATATCATGCAACCAAAGAGAAGTAGATCCATAAATAATTTTAAGAAAAGACATATCTTCTGTACCATTTTCTATACTTTGTTTTAGGGAAAGAACATTTTGTTCCAGGACAAAAAGTGAGATCTTCATACGATTTGCACAATGAGATTGAGCTTAGATTGTGTAAGAAATGGGTCAAGAGTATGATAATTTCCTAAAATATATGAAATCCCCCCAATGGAAAATGCTACCCTGCTTACAAAATTTCATTTTCAAGAGTCCTTCAGGGAATTTGGTAATTTGAACAAAGTTTGAATTTATCACAACGCAAGCAAAGTAGATTATGCCTGCTTTCCCAAATGTGATGTCCTGCCCAGGTAGAAGGATCAGAACATCCAAAACATGCCAGCTTTATGGCCAATGGATTGAAAAGTTTCATTGCTTTATGCCACACTGTCGGGAGGGCTCTAGATTGGGTGAAACTTCATGTAAGATGGATATAAAATACAGTATAAACTGTAGTGATGTTTGAAAGAAGAAAGTAGATAAATGAAGAAGAAAACAGAAAGAAAAATAAGAAAAGAAGCAGTAGAAGTCATTCTCTCAATATTGCTGCAGTACTGAGGATATAAAGAATTTCCCCCTTTTTTCTAATATTCCTATACAGCATGGCTGAGACAGGGTAAATCCTGGGAGAGGCTGAAGTGATGCACTCATCCCAATCATTTTATAGATATGCCCCAAATATTTAAGTCTTGTGCTTGGGTACAGGTAGTTCTTGACTTACAATAGTTTATTTAATGACAGTTCAAAGTTACAACATCACTGAAAAAAGTGACTTATGACCTGCTTTCACACTAATGATCATTGCAGCATCCCCATGGTCACATGATCAAAATATTGGTGCTTGGCAACTGGCATGACAGTTGCACTATTCCAGTGTCATGTGATCACCTCTTGTGACCTTCTGACAAGCAAAGTTAATGCGGAAGACAGATTCATTTTAACAACTGTGGCACTAATTTAACAAGTGCAGTGATTCACTTAACAATTGTAGCAAGAAAGGTCATCAAGTGGTGCAAAACTCATTTAACAACTGTCTCGCTTAGCAATATAAATTTTGGACTTAATTGTAGTCATAAGTTGAGGACTATCTGTATAAAGCAAATTCCACCTTTAATATAATTCTACATGCAGAAATTTCATACATCCCATCACCTACCTACAGTCACTTTCTAGATAGATACCTGTTAGATTTTTGCTTAATTAATTGTTCTTTGGAAAATGTATTAGATATTTAAAGACAATTTTAAAAAGCATAAATAGGAAAGATGTTTACAAACACAATCATATTAAGTAAAATTAGTAAATATTTCAAAATAATATTCATTTGATTCTAAACAATATCTTATGTTAATTTGGCACTCCAGAACATTTTAAAGTTAAGAAGTAGTCATTAATAACAATAATCAGAAATAACTATAATTCAGAACAAGAATGCATTAATAGACCTTTTTTTAAAATGAAAAAAAAGGAAAACACATCAGGAAAAAGCAAAGTATAATGCAGTTACTGTATGTATGTATGTATGTATGTATGTATGTATGTATGTATGTATGTATGTATGTATATTCTGAATGCTTAATGCTGAAAGTATACTTTTAAAAAATCACTGATACATTGTAGGAAAACCTTTTGATTAGAATCTATTTTACAACTGAAAGATAACACATGCTAAAGTCACTTTTTAACTCTTCATATATTAAGTTATTCCAGAAATATTGAAACAAGAACGTAGTGTAAATCTTGTTTAATCGTCTCTTAGAGAAGGGAGAATTGGTTATTTTTGCAGTTTAAACTTTATTCTGGATATATATATATATATATATATATATATATATATATATATATATATATATATATATATATATATATATATATATATATGTTATTATTGTAGTATAAGATAATTTATCATTCATGAATAATTTGCAAATTACTGCACTGACTTGCCCTTGGGAGTAAACCTTACTGTGCTGAATAGGATTCAGGTCTAAACAAGCATCTTTTAATGGAAATGCAGATTTACCAACTCTATCAATTGACATCTCCTAGGATTTAGTCAGCCTGCTTGATTGCTTGATCATATGCCATCAAGGACAGAGTTGCTTCTTAGCAACTACTTAGATTGACTCTTTCCAGAATCACTTGTACCCAAGGTGGACTCTCTTGTCTCCCAGCAGTGCATACATTGTTATAATAATTCAGTTTCTTCATCCTGTTTCTGGTTATCCTCTTGTTCTCTTTTTTTCCATCTTTCCCAGCATTATGGGTTTCCCAAGGGTGCTGGGTCTTTGCGAGATGTGTCCAAAATATTGGCCTCATAATTTGTGTTTTGAGAAAGAATTTTGAGTTTATTGTAATTCATTTATTCTTTTGGATGGCTATCCACAGTATTCTCAAGAGTCTTCTACAGCAAGCAATTATCAGTACTCCTTTCATTCTGCTTCTTCAAAATCCAACTTTCATGTCCATGGAGTGTCTCAAGAAAAAAACATTGCCTGAATAATTCTGATCTTTGTAGCTATAGACATGTCTGAGCCAACCTGGCTCCTCCTTTATGCAGAAGCTTTTGAAAAAAAAATCCCATCAGCAATCAGTGAGTTTATTTTTATTTTTTTCAGTCTGATGATTGTACAGTTTTTGGAACAGAATATGTGTAAAAGGTGAAGCAACCTAATTGGTAAACACCTCCTGTTGGTTAGCAGCTCCAGTTTACTGTTTACTTTTGCTATCTTGGAAGATATGGTAGTCCAAAGTTAAAGCCAACTCTGTAGAACTTACAGAGAGCAGGACAAGAAATAATGGATGGAAACCAATCAAGGAGAGAAGCAAGCTGGAACTAAGGAGAAGCTTCCTAAAATTGAGGATAATCAACCAGTGGAGCAGCTTGCCTTCAGACATTGTAGGTGCTTCATCACTGGAGGCTTTTAAGAAGAGACTGGACTGCCACTTGTCTAAAATGGTATAGGATCTCCTGCTTGAGTAGGGGGCTGGACTAGAAGACCTGCAAGGTCCCTTCCAGCTCTCTTCTATTCTTATTCTGAACTTCAAGACTTTCTGACATATTCAATAACTGATTATTATTAACATTAAAAAAGATATTGGCTTTTGATAGCTGTTGGTCTGTTGTTCAAAATAGTCTGTTCAAAAAAAAATCTCTATTTTATGAAGGTAAAGTTTTTTCTTTTTTTGTTTGTTCAAATTGTTTATTTCAATAATATCTCTTCCTCCATTCCCACAAATCTGTACAGTCAATCTATCATGTTGTTGGAAGTGAAACTTGGGCCGAATGTCAATTTCAGGGCTCCCAGCTCTGCTCTTCTGACATCTAACAGAGGCACTGATCTTAGAATATCTGAAGTTCAAGAGAAATGTATGGTTGGCTATAATGCTTCAAAAACAAGCCATTCTTCTCCATGATTCTATGGATTGGCAAGGCAGTACCCAGTAATGCAAATCACAATGTTTGTGCAGAGGCAAGTTGATGAATGAATGAAGTTTCTCAAGTATTTTTTATCATTCATTCATTATTTCTGCCTTTCATTCATTTATTCCAAAAGAAAGCTTATATGCTATACTTTCTAAATATTTTTAAGATGGTGTATAAGAACTTAAAAAAATATAAACAATAAAAGACACATTTCAACTCAGTAGGAAAGCCAGATTATAAAAAAGTTAACTTAATTCTTGCTTAAAACTGAATTCTCTCTTCAGTCCCTTCCACCATTTGGGAACAATATAGGATTGGGCCACTTTCTACTTGCCCATCATGGAGAAACTTGTGACTGTCTTCAGATTTAGACTTTAGTAACAGACTTTAGTAACAGGTAGATTTACTGACAAGTGGGAGGCCTTACTTAAAGCTGCAAAAGTTGAAAACAATACCTTGAATCAAATATGTAAAAATTACAATCAATGCACATCTTTGATTGTAGAACTTTATACATTCATAATATATTCACAGTAAATTTGGCAACTTGTTCATTAAATGTGACATGGTTACCTTGAAATGAAGAACAAATAGCCCTCTCCACTTATTTAGCATGTACAGTAGTTGGTTTTTAAAAACATCCTCATCCAAAGGGACTATTATTCAAAAAAAAATAGTACATTAAGTTCATTAATTGCTCACTGCTAAACTAGCATGATGGTCTCATGGATCTAATATACAAGAGAAATAGAATTGCTGTAAAAAGACCGGAAGTGCTTTGAACCACATATGTGAATAATACTGATAAATGTATCTCTCATAGATCAATGATAGATATATTAAAGCTTTTAAAACAAGTTGACAATTTGTCATTTTAAAAAAAGATATACATGCATCTATAATTAAAATGTTATTCTGAGAAAAGAGCTCAAAATGCTGTATTGATAAATCTCTGGCTTCCAATGTTATCTTTGTTTTCTTTCAAAAGCGTTGCTATTTTACAAACATGAGCATTTCTTGCATAATAACTTCTTGTCCAAGGCAAGAGTTCTATTAATATGCAACATTTTCATGTGGAAATGCTGACAACTTACACCATATTTTATGATGAATTGATTCATGCTGAGGAATTTCAATGGGATGATAAATACAGCTGAAATCTTGGCATAGGTGTTATGGTAATCTCAATCTATGCTTACAACTATTACTTAATAACCACATTGCAAATTATAATTATAGTAATAGTTGCTTGATTGAATGGTAGAGTCTCAGTCTGTGCCAGAAATGCTTGCCAAAAGCTACCTACCTTATCTCTCCTTGATGGGGTCAGATCAGCCTGTCTCTCTTGGGGTTCTTCATGGCAACACTGGACTGGATAAATTCTTTAAACGTTGTGGAGACTTGACAGCTTTTAAAGTATTCCCTTAAAATTTGGCTCCGTTTTCTAATCTTGCAGAAGGACTACAAGATGGGTTCTTAAGCCAATGCCTAAGTTTTTCATTTGGTTCCTTAAAACCCAGTATTTATCAAATAAGGAAAATGTACCTCCACCCATTCTTATGATATCTAAGGCAACACAGTTCTTGGTGACTAACTACGTTTAAAACATAGGCTTTGTCTGTATAAAAGTTGATCGCTTTGCTCTAGGTAACATTTCAGTTGGACAGTGTTCATTTTAGATTACTGTTAATAACAATGTGGCATGTCTATGGAGTTTCTTTTGAAAAAAAGAAAGCACATTTGGGACAACAATGTGACATGATCCCAGAATTTAAAATTGAGGCCTGTGGTTCTCTGCGTTTACTTAAAAATATTAATCCACTTGGTGTCCTTCAGATCACAATGCTAACCTGATTATGGGTTGGGAATTCTAAAATTCTGGTCCATTTGAAGGGAAAGGTTGCTTCAAATATTAGTTGCATCCAAAAGTTACGATTCTGAGGAATGTTTATTGTAGGAAATGCTGGAAAATTCCGCTTTTCATCCAAATCATGTGCATCTGACCACTCCTAAGTATCTTCAATAGTTTTCTGAAATTAAATATTCCTGTTGTGCTCTAGACAACTACTTCTGGAAAACTACCACCTCTCCCAGGTTACTCAGATTAGTATATCCAAAAGAAAAAAAATGTTTGACTGTTTCCCGGAATAATCCATTTTAGAATGGTAATTTTGTGCAACGCAAATTAAATTCATTTCACAGATTTCCTTATTTCCCTTCCCCTCCTCCATCCCTGGTGATGATAGGAACCTAGAGGAGGAAATGTAGTAGAAATGCTGCATTCAACTAACAGCCCAAACAAGACATTTTTAGATGACATTGTGACTCATCACCAAAGGCTAATTTACTGCTTGGAAGAAAGTAAAATAATTTCAGTTAAGGGATTTTCTAAAATAAAAGTTAGTATTGAGGAATTACATAAACAGAATTAGGATTCAAATTTTCCTAGGGTGCCTGTCAGTACAAATATAGAAAGTACCATATTCCCCATAGATAGAATATTACAATACATCCAGTGAGTGCTGCCATGATTAATGAGAATAGTTGGAAAGTTAAAAGAAGGATAAATGTATTACAAGTCAGCATCTTTGTTGTTTGCCTAGTGAGACCAAAAAACAGATACTGGACAAATAAACAAGTTGATATTTATTTGTCTATCTTTAATCTTTAAATATGGAAAAGCAAAGTGATAGCAAACTTTTGAAATAAAGTATTATGATCCATAAGAAGGGAATTAGGGAAGCAGTTGCATTATTACCAATAAAAGGACATCTTTTAACATACTAAAATCAGTGGTGGGTTCCTACTGGTTTGAACCAGTTTGGATGAACTGGTAGTGGTTTGGCGGCCTGGGTCTCTGGAACTGGCAGCAACCCAGGCCTGCCACACCCCCGAACTGGTTCTCTTGTTTTTCACTTCTGTGCATGTGCAGAACAATTTTTATTGCATTGTGCAAAGCACACACAAACAAACTGGCAGTAGTGCTGCCGGAATCCACACCGACTAAAATGTTGCATGATATCTTTCTTTCTATAAAGGCACAATGTTACTTATGCCTTGTGTGGAATTTTCTGCCACAGGACCCATTTACAGTGCAATACATCAGCTCACTTGTATTCTGATTGGCTTATGCTTCCTGTGCAGAAAATATTCAAGGCTGTCAGGCTTTTTCATTGAATGACTCTTTACATTTTGAATTCCTGATTGGAAGGGAATTCCCAACGTTGAGTCCCTTGAATAGGTGTCCTGTCTGCTCTTCTGTTGGGAAGATTTAGAGAACCCCATTGCATCCTGTTTGAAAACTGAGCACTCAGTTTGTGCCTCATCCTTGCCACTTCTCTCAGGAATACCAACAGCTATAATTTTCCATCTGCACATTTTCATGGTCCTGCAAATCATCCACCATTGATGGAATGAAAAAAAATATGGTTTTGACAAAGAAAATCTGGGACAATAGCCTGCCTTTACTTGTTGTCTTTAAAAATAGATTAAGAAACTCATGTGCCATAATGTTCATTGCATATTCATGTGAGTTGGCAATCATCTGAACTTTACACATTATGTGGTGCATTGGTGGTTTTGCCATCATCCCAAATGTTCATATGCTTAACTTTTCAGTTATAAATTTTGTTTTTCTTATACTGTAGTTATAACCAAATTTTATTTTTTGGATACATGCTTAATTAATTACTTTCCTGCTGCAAAAGAGTATTTAATCTTACAACATAATAAATGTTTTTGCTTTTACATAGATAATTATAACACTACAATGAGTATTTTACTTTACAAATGTATCCTAACTTTTGCTAATGAATTTGAATGAGATGAATGGAGATCACAATTCTATAGAAGAAGCTTTGGATATTATCTGAATGCTCAAAATTTGCTCATGTGCTACAAAGTAAAGGTAACATGTAGGAGGGTCATAGTTAAGTACCAACACAAACAACCCCACTCTGGGATACCCACACATTTCACCTAAGATGAGAGTGCCATTTTCCCTTGTAGAAAGTTATCATCCAGCCATCTCCCCCCAAAAAATGAAATATCCTAGGAAATATTAAAAAGGCAGAATAATACATTTCCCTGGATGTGAAAAGGAAGAAACATGTTTTAAAGACAGAGTAGCTCCCTGCAGCTTCCTGGCCACCCCCCTTGTCAATGGGCCATTAAGATGCCCAAGCCAGTCCCTTTGCATAATAAAGAGTTCTCCCCTTCAGCTCCAGGATGATGGAATTAAGGCATGATTAGCCCTTACCCACTCACCACATGGCATCTGAGAACTCAACCAAACCTGGATTCAAAACACAGCCTAGAGAGTTGCCCCTGCATGGCCCCATGGGAATCTGACAACCAATCAGAATACATTTCTTACACAGGAGCAGGAAACAAATAGGTGGGGCTGAACAGATTATAAAAACCCATCAAGCCCCTTCCTTGGCCCTTCTCTTCTTCCTCACCCAACATTGAAGCATGTGATCACCTTTTCTGTTCAGAATCAAGCCATGTGGTCCTGTCCACCCTTAAACCATCTTTCCAAGCAGCCTCCATGTCTCCAGTGTCTTTTTCCCCACTTGGAGCCGAATCCAGAAGGACATTTCTTTCAACACCCTAATACATGACTAAAGAGTTGAAGTGATCCCAGAAAATATTTCATTATTCTTTCAAAACATCGCATATTTCTTAATTTTCTGAGATATTTCAGATGAAATATTAAAAGAAACCTGGAAAGATAATGTTGTCTTCTAAAATTTTCTCTTATTAGTTTCTTCCTTCCTTCCTAGTTTCTTCCTTCCAAGATCTAGCATGTAATTATTGCCACAAATGAAAAAAAGAACAAATGTTTTTTTTTACCTGCTTAGCACCCCAGCCTTTGTGAATGGTTAACTCCAATCCTTGAGAGCTAATTTATGTTCTTTTTAAGAAAACTTAAACCAATGTTATTCTTTTAACCTTTTGCCCAGATTACATTTATTAAACCTTTGCCCACTCCTTCTCTTGTTTTACGCAAGTCTATGAAAAGGTTATTTAGTCTTTCAGAATATCTTTACTGTTTTTATATGGAAATGACATCACTTAACAATGTTTCACAGCTATAGATGTAAAAGGTTTTTTGTTGCACTCTGGAGTATTAGGTTACTTTTTCTGGGCAAAGAGTTGAGTACTTCCAAAGCACTTGGTCTAATAGGCTCGTGTTCCCCTGGAGAAATGACAGGAAACTCTTTAAAAATTTCTCATGTTCATAAGCTGATTTTTTGCCACTCATTTTCAATGGGCCTTACAATACATTTTTCCAATGCAACAACATTTCATCTTTCTTTTACATGGAAACATGATGCATGTCCATGAATATGAAAATACTTTGTGGCCTCTTTTCTGCATTATATGTGGCCTTTTAAAGTACCCGTAGTCCTTGTCTTATGACCACAACTGAGACCAGAATTTTCACCGCTAAGCAAGGCAGCTATTAAGTTGCTCCTGCCCAAATTTTATGACATTCTTTTGCCACAGTTGTTAGGCAAATCACTGTCATTATTAAGTGAATCATGCATTCATTAATCTTGGCTTCCATCACTGACTTTGCTTGTCAGAGACCTGCTGGGAAGGTTACAAAGAGTAACACACACGACTCCAGGCACTGCAACCATTGTAAATGTGTGCCGCTTGTCAAGCATCCAAAATTTTATCATGTGACTGTGGAGATGCTATGAGGGTCATAAGTGAGAGGATTGGTTGATGGGTCCATTTTTTCAGTATCATTGTCACTTTGAATGGTTATTAAACAGTGGTAAGTTAAGGACTATGTGCAATTTAGAAGTAAAAAAAGTCTTACTCAACATGTTTCACACCATTGCACACATTGAATTGTAACAAGGAAGAAATCACCATGATTAACAACAATCTCTGTTCATACTTGGTCTCAGAATGTTCCAACATTTCTTCATGGCAAACTCAGAAAAGCATATACCAAATAGGGCAAGAATTTAATCTTTTGACACAGTTAATTTTCTTATATTTTATATATAATGTCCTGTGTCCGCTGCACCTATCAGCTGCCATTTTGAGTCACAATTGCACTGAACCCTGTGCTGCCCTCCAACACAGCATGACATATGTGTCAGTTGAATAATAGTAACAGGTACAAATCAAATTAATCCATAATATGCTGGGGTAGATTGATTTTAGCATGTTATGGTAGCCTAATTATTTGTGATTTATACAATAAACCATCATTTGAAGCCCTGGTTTCAACTAAAATCCAGTTACAGGGCGTTTTTATACTAAAGTTGAAGTATGATCAAGGCAGAGTCTGATAAAGTGAGCAGATACAAATGATGTTAAATAAATGAAACCATTTCTGTAGACATTTTAGGAATTCATTTCAAACAGGGTAGAAAAGGACATGTCTGCTGGCATTTTTATGAACAAATAGGACTGCATTAAAACCTGCATCAAAACTCCCAATTGAATTGCATGGAGATCAAATAAACATTCAGTGGAATTGTTAGTTCAGTCAAATCCCCGGAGATCTGCAAAGTCAGACTTTTACCTGAATGTACACTTGGAGATTCTCTCTGAACTTCTTCTTGTAGTATTATATTAGTATAGATGTAGCAGTACAGGTAGTCCTCAACTTAAAACCATTTGTTTAGTGACTATTCAAAGCTACAATGGCACTGAAAAAAGTGACATGCCTATTTTTCACACTTCTGACTGTTGTACAATGGCCCCACGATCAAAATTCAGACACTTTGCAACTGGCTGATATCTTTGATGGTTGCAATGTTTATGTGACCTAGGTAAGAAGATGGCTGAACTTCTACTGGAGGTACAGCAGAGGGACAAATGAGGAGAGATATAGACGAGGTGTACAGAGTGTGAACCAACTATGCACACAGATACAGCTACTGAAAGAAGTCCATGTGAGATTCACGAAAAGGATAAGAGATGAAGTATAAAAGAAAATGAAGGAAGAAACAATAACTTATACAGGAAAGGAAATACAAACACTGAAACGAATACCAAGGAGAATGAGAAATCAAAGGTAGTAGTACCAGTTCTTAACTTTGCAATTAATCAGATAAAATGTGATGTTACATTGGCTGGTGCCAGAAGGTATCCTTATTTCCTGGCAGGAGAAAAAAATTAAGATAGATACCATTGAGAAAGCACAAGAATTCTTCGAACACAAGCTGGAAACTAAAGAAGACCAAGAGAGCAGAGAAGAAGTTGAGAGCAGGAGCCAAGAGGAATACCAAACGGAGGAGAATGAGGGGGAACAAGAAGCTAGGAGAAAACAGGAGAAAAAACAAATAGAAAGAGAATGTGCAAGAGGAAAAATACACACAGAGAGAGACAAGGAACACAAGGAAAAAAGATGGAGGAGGAAATTAAGATAGTCTCCATAAACATAAATGGATTAAATTGTCCAGGAAAAAGAACTCAAATATTCACAAAACTACGAAAATCGGATATGGGCATTATGTTCTTGTAGGAGGAACACATCATAAAACAATATAGCAAATTATTAGAAAACCCAAAGTTAGAGAAGATGTATGCATCATTAACACAACAGAAAAAAAGAGGAATTGTAACATATGTTAAGGAAAGACTTGAGTCGAAACTAATGTATACAGACAAGGAAGAAGGAATTTTAATGATTGAAATTAAAACAGAGCAAAAACAAATACTCCTTACTATAATCTATGCACCAAATAACAACCAAACTGAATTTTACAGAAAAGTACATAACAAAATAATGGAATTACTATACGAAAACATATGTTTAATTGGAGATTTCAATGCAATAGTGGGCATCAGAAAAGATTATAAAAGTAACAAGAAGAATAAGATAAGGAAGAGAACACTGCCAGACTCTTTCTTTAAATGACACAAGAACTGAGCCTTTGAGATCTGTGGAGAGAAACAAATAGGAGACAGAACCAATATACATTCTATTCTAATCCACATAATGTGAAGTTTCCAAAAGATGAGACCTGACTCTGGCCAAAGGTATGCATGGAATTCTCCTCCCTTTTCTCCCTTTTTCTATGTCAACTTGATAGTAGTCATGGAAATACTTTACAAGTTGACATCCGGCTCCCCTCACTTTCCAAAAGCGACCTGTGTGAAACAAAACAATTTGAGTACAAGTATATAACTTAGGGATGCGTCCCTCCCCCAGGCTTGCTTGGATTTTCTTCATGGAATTTTGCTATAAAGAGATCAGCCTGGATATTTCTACTTTTTAATCCAAGTTGCCTCTGAGAAGGGGTAGCCCTTCCACTTGATTAAGTATTGGAGTTGTCTCGTGTGCCACCTCAAATCAAGGACTTGTTAAACTTCATAATGGGTTTGGCCCCGTATGACCACAGGGCCCAGGGGCTCCTAGGGTAGTGGTCTCAGAATGGATCCAATCACGGGTTTTAAGAGGCTACTATGAAATGCTGGGTGTATCTTCCCCAGCAATCGAAGCAGTTTCAATTTTACTGTAACTGGGTTGATGATCTTTACTATGGGGAATGGTCCCATAAACTTTGGCCCCAGTTTCTTGCTAGTCAGTTTTAATCTCAAATATTTTGTGGAGAGGTAAGCCTTCTCTCCCACCCGGAATGGCCGTTGCGGAGCCCGGTGTTTATCTTCTGTTTCTTATAGGTTTGTGCCACTTTAGCCAGTGCTTTTTTGACATTTTCCCAGGTTGCTTTCAGCATTGACATCCAATCAGTCAAGCTGACTGAGGAGGGGAGAATCCCTTGGATACTTAGGCATTGGGACAAAGTCCATGCCACTCACTACTTTGAACGGTGTGAGTCCTGTGCTACTATGAACAGCATTATTATACGCAACCTCAGCAAAAGATAAAAGGTCTGCCCAATTGGACTGCTGATAGTTCATGTAGCACCTCAGGTACTGCTCTACCATGGAGTTCAGTCTCTCTGCTGCCCCACTGATACTCGGATGAAAAGCTGAACTAAGACCCTGAAATGACCCAATGGACCACAGGAATTTCCTCCAGAACTTAACCGTGAACTGGATCCCTCTGTCTGAAATAATTCTTCGAGGTACTCCATGCAGTCGGTAGATATGCTTCACAAACAGTTTAGCCAGCTTGTGAGCCAAGGGTAGTCCTCTGCAAGGTATGAAGTGTGCCTGTTTGGAGAAAAGGTTTATTACAGTCCAAATCACCGTGTTTCCCCCACTTTTTGGCAACTCTACTATAAAGTCCATTGCAATCTCCTCCCATGGCCTCGTTGGCTCTGCTACTGTTTGCAGCAGTCCGGGGGGGGGGGGGGTTTCCTGGTCGTCTCTTCATTGTGGCACAGATGGTGCAACTTGTCACATAACTATCCACATCTTTCTTTATGCCAGGACACTAGAATTGCCTCTGGGCTAAGTGCCCTGCTGATTTGGCGTCGTGGCTCCTCTGGAGAATTAAGGTATGTAGGGATTCTGGGATTTAAAGTTTCATCCCCTTCCATGTGAAGTCATCTCTTTTTGTCAAGATGTGTTGGTTGTTTCAGAACCAGGGGTCTGCTACAGTTGCAGGAAGTCATTTATGTCTTGCAGTTGGGGGGGGGGCTCTCCTCTTGTGGAGGGCTACTAACCATTCCCTTGCTTCTCCCTCTAGCCCCTCTGTGATGGTATTCACCATGGCTCTGGGGGATGGGTAAAAGTGTTCTAGGTAGATATCAGCAAAATCAAGGGATAGAGCTAGCTGGTCTGAGTCCCTGTCAAACTTTCCCCTGAATTGGGGTGGGTCATTCAGCCCTACTCCTCCAACCTCCAGTCAGCCTCTGTATGCTTGTGCCTGATATGGCTGGCCGTCTTCCTCACTTCTAGTTCGGAGGGAGAGAGGGGTTTGCCTGTGCTGGGCAGCCTGCCTGCTGAGTGGGAGAGGCACTGGTTGCAGTTTTGGGCCCTTTCTCCTTCTATTGGGTGGAGGAAGGGGGCTGCACTCCAGTCTGCGTCTCCTCCCCTCAACAGGATCAGATGTCCCTCTCCTCTCTTTTGGGTGGCATGATGGCCCCTCATTAGCAAGGATGGTCCGCTCAAAATCCTCCCTCTGTTGCTCTATTGCACTCCCCAGGGATTCCATCTGAGGCTTTGGGAGCCTGGCTTGTGCCCAGTCCCACCTCCAGTCCACCCTTGCCAGCTCGCTTGAGCCCTTCCCTGTATCTTGGGACTAGGGTAAGGGAACTCAACTTCAGCTGTCTTAGGGGCTAATTTCCACCAGTACTCATCCTTTCTTGCTTCTGCCACTTGGAAAGGCATCACAGCTTGGCTGTCTGGAGCTTTGATGTCTGGACTAGCCGCATAGCTCCCACTGCAATCAGTCTCTATCTCCAGCTATGGTTGCCTGATTTTCCCTCCAAGTACCCCAAATATTAAGGGAATGCTTGGAGAGACTGGGATTCAGGAAACCCGGAAATCTTCATAGATTTTAAAAGTCAGTTTCGGCTCTCTGTGAAATTTCCAAAAGATGACCTAATTAATTTACGAGCCTCAAGACAAAGTTCAAAAGAAATCCAGTCATTTATTAGGATCAACATTTTGGCATGTTCTTCTGTGTAGCTGAAACTGATTTTTGCTTAATGGCATATGAACTTTACCCCTGTATCCCCTCCCTTCTGTCTGTGTCATAAATCACATCCACCAATAAGGTGCTGCGGCAGGCTATGAACATGCACATTTCACACACCAGCTGTAGGAATATGAGACCTGACTCTGGCCAAAGGTATGCATGGAATTCTCCTCCCTTTTCTCTCTTTTTCTATGTCAACTTTATAGTTGTCATGGAAACACTTTACAAGTTGACTCATAAATCATGGTCTAGGATCAATATGGCATGGATGACCTAAGAGCTGATACAAGAGATTGAAGAGATAGAAATAATGGCTAAAATCTGGGCAGACCACAACCCCATAAAAGTATTATGCAATGGAAAAAAGAAAAAGTGGTGGTGGACGATGAACAAGGAAATATTGAAAGAAAAAGAATATACATAGATGATTAAAAAAAATGAAATGACAGCATTTTTAAAAATAAACAAAAAGGAAGACATATCACTACAAAACTTGTGGGATACTACCAAAGCATATATATGAGGACTTACTATAGCATACAGAGCAAGAAAAAAACAAGAAAAGGAAGCAAAAACAAGAAGGGTTGCAGAAAGAAATTAAAAGGTTAGAATCAGATTTATAGTCCATGCCTCAAAACAGCAAGATAAAAGGAAAAATAGACTTACTAAGAATAAAGTGAACCTGATTACACAAGATGAAATGGCCCAGAAAGGAAACGTAGTCCTAATAAGAACGAACTGAACCTGATTACACAAGATGAAATGGCCCAGAAAGTTAGAATGGCAAAGCAAAACTTTTTTGAACATGCAAATAAGCCAGAGCATTGGCTGGCATATAAATTAAGGAAAGGAAAGAATAATAGCCTATTTGCAAGATGAGGAGGCCATGGCACACCATAGAAGAGAGGTAAAAAAGAATATAACACAACAATTTTTTCAAAGCTCGTATTGGCAGAAGCATGTATTGGAAGATAATATCAAACAATACCTGGATAAGATGAACTTGACCAAAATTACAGAGATAAAAAGAGAGAGATTAAATGAACCAATAACTATGATGGAATTAGTGGAGGGAAGGAAGAAACAAGAATAATAAAACACCAGTCCCATATGGATTACCTGTGGAACTATACAAGACAGTACAGGAACCATTAGATATGTTAATGATAGAAGTATTTAATGAGGTGCTTGTAGAAGGAAAAATACCAAATTCATGGACAGTAACACTTATAATACTCATTCCAAAAAAAGATACAGATCCACATAAGATTAAAAACTACACACCTTTGTCACTGCTAAACATGGACTATAAAATATTTGCATCCATAATTGCGGAAAGAGTTTAAAAGGTTCTAAACGAGTATATCCATCCAGACGAAAACTGATGTTTACCAAGAAGACAAATAAGAAGCAACATGAGAGCTATTATAAACACACTAGAATATTATGAAGCACATCCAGGAAAGCAAGCTGCCTTAATCTTTTTGAATGCCCAAAAAGCCTTTGATAATTTAAATTGGAGATTTACTATTTTACAATTGGAGACTATGAACTTTGGGGAGAAATTTGTAAGGATGGTGGGAAAAAATACACACAACCTAAACAGCCAAAGTAATAATAAATGGTGATACTACCAAAAAAAATATTATTGGGAAGGAGGTAAAACAAGGATATCTGCTATCACCTTTATTATTCATATTAACCTTGGAGGTTCTTGCTAATAAAAATCAGAGAGGATCAGGAACTAAGACTAAAATAAGAAAAGAAGAATGCAAAGTCCAAGCATTTGCGTATGACTTATATTGGAACAACTGCTAGAGACAGGACCCGAACAGGTGCAACATATAGAAGAATACGGTGGAGTAGCAGGACTTAAAATTAACAAAAATAAAACAAAGGCAATAATGAAAAATCTTACTAAATAACAGGAAAGAGAATTGGAAGAAAGAATGGGCACACAAGTTATAAAAAAAGTTAAATATCTGGGAATTTAGCTATTAGACAGATGTTCCTCAATCAAAGAAGACAACTACACTAAATTAATACATCAGATTAAAAAGATTTGGAAATATGGAAAAAAAACTACAACTGTCCCTTATAGGAAGGATAGCTGCCATCAAAATAAACCTTTTACCAAAAATACCGTTCCTCTTTCAAGTAGCACCAATAAAATTAGGTAAAAGCTTTCTTAAAGAGTTAAATAAGCTAACTATGAAATACATTTGGCTGAGGGGAAAAGCACAAATTAAAATAAAACTATTACAGGATAGTAGAGAAAGAAGAGGATTCGGGCTCCTGGATTGGGAGACTTACAATCAAGCAGCGGCACTTACAGGGATCAAAGATTGGATTGAGTTAAAAAATAAAAGAACACTGATTTTATCACTGTCATGATTTACAGTTAGGATGACTCATATTTATATGGGACAGAAAAAATAAAGTCCACAGTTATTTTCAGAAACATTTAACCAGGGATGCTTTGCTACAAGTATGGCAAAAAAAACTAAAGAAAAACACTATACTAAAATTCCGAATTGGCTATCAATGATGGAAGCATTAATCTACCGAAATGTATTAGACATAGATAAATAAAAAGATATAAAGGTTTGCTAAATGGTCAGGGGGAATTAAAAACAAGATTAGAACTAAAAGAACAGGGCATAGGCATTGATTGGTGGCCATATATGCAGATACAGGCTAGATATAAGAAAGATATAAAGGTACCAGTATGAATTCCAAACAGAATCACAGGATCTAGATAAAATTTTACAAGGTGCAGAGGATAAATTGATCAAGAAATAATTCAACTACTTATTGAATTACAGAATGGAGGAGGTGGTAGTTAAAGAAACTATGATAACTTGGACCAAAAATTTTGGCTATAGTATTGATTTGGAGAAATGGGGATAAATTCGTAATGAAAATTATAAAGTGACAATGGCAGTAGCCTATAAGGAAAATATTTATAAAATGTTGTATAGATGGCATCTCCCACCAGCAAGACTGGCTAAAATGTACCCAAACCTATCACCGGAATGTTGGAAATGTAGACAAAAATCAAGGAACATATTACCATATGAGATGATTATGCCCAAAGGCTAAACAATATTGAAATAAAATAAGAAAATGGCTCAAAGAAATTACTAAACAGCAAATAGATATGAAACCAGAATTATTTTTATTGAGAATACGACAATGAATACGACAATGAAATATGACAAAAAACCATAATATTTAATTATGCATATCATAACAGCAGCAAGAATAACATATGCACAAAATTGGAAGAATAATAATATACCAAGAGAGGGGAATGTTATAATGAAAGTGTTAAGAGTGTACAGAGATGGACAAATTTACAAAAGAAATAAAAGAAAAGGAGGAAACAATATTATATGGTATGGAATGAGTGGTACAAATGGCTAGAGGACAGGTGTAAAGCTTAAGGAAAGACTAAAGGAAGAAGACATAGGAGTTAGAAATTAGCAATGTATAGGTAGAAATGAACAAACATGCATAAATGGAACGAAGGATTGTAAATTAAGGAATGTATATAAGAATATCATATGTACAGACAAAGTGAAACTGAAATAAGGGAGGAGAAGTACATTTACAATGGATGTATACCAAGGTGGAAATGTTGTACAGAAGGAAATTTCAATTATCTTTTCTTCTGACAATCAAAGTCAATGTGGAAGCCAGATTCACTTAACAAGGATATTACTAACTTAACAACTTCACTTAACAATTGTGGCAAGATTGTAAAATGGAGTAAAACTCACTTAACAATTGGTTTAGTAACGGAAATTTTGGGCTCAATTGTGGTTATACGTTAAGGACTACCTGTACTATTAACAAGAGCACTTTTAAAAAATGACCAGAAGAGGATCGATCATTCATCTTCTCACTTCAATTGTGGCATATAAATAATGACCCCAAATAGCAGACTATGAAATTACAGCTAATTAAACAGAATTATACTGAGTTTATACTTAACAGTCAGCACTGTTCTCTTCTGAGAGTTGATTCTACAAATAAACCTAACAAAAAAACCCTTCAAGAAGTTGTCTGAATCTTGTGCACTATAAGTTTAGACTATCTAGGGCAGACATGATAGCAGTGTTCCAATATCTAAGGGGCTGCCACAAAGAAGAAGGGGTCTTAGAACCTATTATCCAAATCACTTGAAGGCAGGACAAGAGGGAATGGATCAGAAACTAATCAAGGAGAGAAGCCATCTAGAACTAAGGAGAAATTCCCTGACACTTAGAACAATGATCCAGTGGAATTATTTGCCTCCAGAAGTTGTGGGTGCTCCAACATTGGATGACTCTAAGAATAGACTGGATAACCATTTGTCTGAAATAATAGGGTTTTCTGCCTGAGTAGAGGATTGAGTAGATAACCTTCAAGTCTCTTCCAACTCTGTTATTCTATTATCTTCTCCAGCCAACCCACCCACTTCGTTTATCCCCAGAGGAATGTCTGACAGCTTCCCATTTCTGTAACATGCATAGAAACCAAAGGTGCTAAACTACTATGGCAACAACTTTACCTTGGAATATAGTCTCCTGCTTGAAATGAAATTGGTCCCTACAGAAATTATTGAAAACATACTTCTTTCACAGAATTTATAATGATGAGTGTGCAATGATTTTGGGTTTTTATAACTTTAGAATTATGTGATTTTAATATTTTATCATTAGTATTTTATTGTTTATGTTGCTGTAGTTTATCTGCTTCAGGCAGGTAATTCACCTAACAAATAAAAAACAAATAAAGTAATATAATGCTTGTTTACAAATAATTCATCCTATTTATTGCTTTATATATGTTCCAAATATGTTCCAAATGGTTTGGACAGAACCCCCAACTTATATTATTAGGAATGGCAGAGTTCTTGTTTAATCATTGTTCCTTTAAACAATGGAATAACAATAGCATGGAGCTTTGGAGAGGGATCTTGGAATCCTCGTGGACAATCACTTAAATATGAGCCAGCACTGTGCTGTGGCTGCCAAAAAAGCCAACAGATTTCTTGGCTGCATAGAGGGATAGAATCAGATCACGTGAAGTATTAATATGTTATAGTACATTATAACTTCACATTATAATGCCTTGGTAATGCCACTCTTGGAATACTGCATCCAGTTATGGTCGCCACGATGTAAAAAATATGTTGAAACTCCAGAAAGAATGCAGAGAAGAGCAACAAAGATGATTAGGGAACTGGAGCTAAAACATATGAAGAATGCTTGCTGGAACTGGATACGTCTAGTTTTATGAAAAGAAGGACTTATTATCTAATTGCATAACTAAGCATGTTAATGCATTTAGTTTATAATAGATGAAACAAAACCAAGATACCAATAAGCTTACTGATTAAATACATAAAGGATCCACAGTAGAAGACATTTTTAACTGTTTGTTTCAACTTAGTTATCAAGTTACATTCATCTACAATCTTCAGAAAGTTGCACCACCTCTTGCTGCATAACAGAAGATTAACTTAGAAGGGTGGCAATGGTTATGCAAACTCTCCTACTGTTGTTGAAATACATGGCAGTTAAAAGAATAGATTACTCATAATGCTTGCTTCTCACAGCTGTAGTAGAAATCTAGGATGCCATAGATCAGGCTGAAGATAGTATTTTGGTCTTCCAGCACATTATTAAATTGCAAAGCAATTTAAAATGAACTTTGAGAATTAAAGAGGCATCCTGCAACATGTATGTTACAAAAGTTGGGGTTTTGCCTCTCTGTGAAGGAACCATCATGAACATGTTCAACAATCATTTAATTCAAGTGCTTGTATGCAACTGCAAACAGTAAACATCGGCTTCAAAAAGGGATCGCCTCTTCTGTCTCACACTGGGGAAATGCTTTTTCTAAGACAAACTTTCTATTAAATATATTTTCATTGTCAAACAGCAAGAAAATATGCTTCTTTCATTAGGTAACATTGTTGTAAATGTTTTTCCCATCAGAACTATACTGACTTACAACCATAATTGAGCCCAGAATGAAAGCAAGACTTCCTATAGAATCCTGAAGGTGAAAAGATAAACAGATATTAGACTGAGAAGCTTTTTACCCAGAAAACTGTGTAACAGGGTAATTATGCGCAATGAACATATTGAATTGTCTCAAATTTAAGATTGATGTTTGTACAGTACAAATTATTTCTGAGCAACTGAATAAATAATTATTATAGTTATTTTTGTTTCTATGAACATCAGGCTACTTCTGCTGACTGTCGGCTGACTGCAATTTGGCAGTTTGAATCTCATTAGGCTCAAAGTTGACTCAACCTTCCATCCTTATGAGGTGGGTAAGATTCGATTTTAACCCATATCCCAAGATGGAGATTCCAGCCATTCAGTCACCATTGTCACTGACTAACAGTTATTACCAAGTGTTATTACCAAGTATGTATTCCTTATCATCAGTATAGGATGTGCTGTGTTTTATAATCCCAGGTAGTTTGATATGAATCCAGAGGTGGGTTCCTACCAGTTCGCACCTATTCGGTAGAACCGGTTCATCAAATCTACCGAACCGGTTAGAAGAGGTTCCACCAGTGGATCCGGAAAGCAGGCCACACCTACAGAAGAGGTTCCAAAAATTTTTGAAACCCACCACTGGCAAGGATCTTGTAACTTGACAGCTTTAAGACTTGCATGCTTCAATGCCAGAGTTTCTGAATAGCTACTTGGACCGACCTAAGTACTAATTCATAATTTCATATCTGTCACATGGGTGGTAAGCCACTCCTATTCGGTCACATGGGTGGCAAGCCACTCCCACAAAGGAGGCCACACCCACAGAGTAGGTTCCAACAATTTTTGAAACCCACCACTGTATGAATCCAACAAGAAACAGTATTTTTGAGTGTGTTGAGACGCTTCCAATAGTAGTTACAGACTCTGTCCTCCACATACAGTAAGTACAATTTCCAAGATTACTAGGAAGGGTGAGGAACAGCAACAGGTTAATTATTGACAGGAATCCAAATTGACTAATGACTAAGAAGGCTTTGATTATCCTTAAGAAGTCAGAAAAATATTTGATATGTTTTTATTAAATAGAAACATGCATTTTATTTTAAAAATAAACAATAAACATAATGAATTGCTAATGGAAAGCCACAAAAATCAATCTATGTCAAATCTGAACAATTAACCCTTGGACAGAGCATCCAAAATTGCATCAGTATTGCATACAAGTTCAAATTGTGCTATAATAAACTCTGAAATTTAGCCCTGAACTTGCATGCTCTTGCCTGACTCATGATGGCAAGTCTTACACACTGAGAACATGCACTTAATCGCAGGCCATACAGAAGAGAAAATTAAAATGTGTTATTCTGCCTTTTATTCTAGTGACCCAGCAGTCATATTTAGACTTATAAACATCAGCTCTACTCTTTCTGTATCTGTGTTACATCATAGTGTTATAATTTTAATCTCTGCAAGATATGTAAGATCAAATACACGTTGCAGTTTCAACCAAGGGCAAGGTTATGATTGCTATTATTATTGCTATTATTAGCCTTTTCTTCTGTTACTAGGGAATTTGATTGTATTCTACAAATATGTACACTGAGCTCAATATACTGCTTTGGTGAATTTAGCCTAACTTTTTTTTTTCTTGAACTCCTCGAAAAACTAGCAAGATTGTTATAGTTTCTAGACCGATAAAGATTTGGGAGGTTGTTAGGGAAACAACCGGTTGTAACTCCTTTATGATCAGGGAAAAGACTTTACCAGTTTGCCACTACATAGGAAAGCAGTTAAAAGAAATTGAACAATTTCCCCTCAAATATACTTTGGGATATATTGGTTTAAAAAGGAAAAAGTGAATTTGCTGGAATTCCTGCAACTCCATCTTCATTTTCTTCTCAATAAAACCTGCTAAAGAAACTGGGAGAATAGTATTTGGAAAAGAATCACTTTTGAGTTGAGTAGCTGCCAGTTATCCTGGGCCAAAAAAGAGGTTGGGCTGTATCGGGACCTTTAAGGATCAGTCTTGTTTTCCTAAGCACTTGGCAATATTTTTCTAAGATACTAGTATTTCATTTGGTATGAAGGAGGTAGTGCTGTAATTTGAAGCTGTTTCTTTACAGATAATTTCAGGCAACATCTTGAAAAGTCCAAACTTTTATTTCTATCCCCAACTGAAATTTCTCCTGTTCATACTGCTAGTATTGTTATTGAGAAAAAAAATAAAGGTGCTGTTCCCCCCCCCCCACCCAATATAAATGTGGGTTGTTTAATCCAACTATACTCTTAGCAATTTGGGTTAGGGTGTCAGCGTTCCGGAAGAACCCAACTCCAATGAAAAACTCCAAGACAGGCATTTTCTTAAAGTTCCCATTTATTAGAGTAGGTACAGGCACGTATGGGAAAACCCGAATCTGAGATTTCTGGGCTTTCCCTCAGTAAGTCAAAAGTCCCAACCCATCTCCTGCACCTATCAGTCCATCAGATGGTCCACTCCCAATTTGTCCCAACTCGAGACATCACTCCAACCACTCCTCCTCCAGGTGCAGGAATACCATGACTTTGACCGAAAAGAATAATGCTATTGTGTCTAACTACATTCCCTCTACTAAATTCCCCCCTCCTAATTTCCCAAGCACAAGAATGTGCCAGCAGGGAAGCTTCCAGTGTTAATATGGGTTCCAAAGCTGACATAGGGAAAATTTAAAAGAGAACATATCCTAAGGAAAAGGAACAATGTGGTAGCATCACATCTGTAATTAAGGTCAATCCTCTGCAACCAGTTTATTATTATTTTTTAATTGGTTGAAAATGCTGAAGGGAAATTCCAGTTTGGTTGCAACTTACATCTGTGGTAAATACAAACCAGTTATCATAAATTTAAGGGTCATGGCTTTTAATGGGCCTACTTTACAGAAAAGCAAACAAAGAGCAACTGTAGGTGAAGAAGTATCTAGAGAAATGTAAATTGTCTCAGTTGGGACCAATCCATCCAAAGTGATTTTTGTACCTTCCATTGAACAATAATAGTCTGTTTAAAATTTGCCCACATTTCTAACTTTCTCCCAGGACTTTCAAGAAGCTATCTATTGTGTTTAGGCAATGTTTGATGTGAAAAATAAGAGTTTTTAATGATTTATCAAATAAGATAGGTAAGAGCCCGAAGGCCCATAATCTGATCTGTACATTCTGAATCTCTCTATGCTGATAGAACAGAATGTGGTTACTCGCTGAAACAGAGCAGGTAACATCATCTCAGGCATTCTTGTTTCCAACCAAATGCTGAAGAACTCGACTTTCCAGCGGGTTTTTTTTTAACCTGCAGATTAAATATAAGATATGCATTTGCTTAGTAAGCACAGAAACAATATCAGCCACTTGGAATGGTTGTTATTGACAGAGAGTACTCAACAAAGGAAGAGAAACCGGTTAGTCAGTAAATTATAGAAATGGAAACCTGAAGATACAATGTTCAGCTCCTCAAAGCAGAAAATTAGATAACTGATTGAGATTTGGAATCTTTTTGGGGGTACAACTAAATAAAGTTGTGAGAATCATATTTGACACATATAGGAAAGCACAGAAAGTCCTGAAGAGATTTTCTGCAGTTGAGCTGATTGATATCCATTTCTGCTATTGCTGGAACACAGATCACAACATTTCCATTTTAAAAGGTACAATGCTGGTGATCTGCAGGATCTACACTCTTACTCATTTCTTGCCTTGTCTCATCTAGAGCCGAGGTGGCACAGTGATTAAATGCAGCACTGCAGGCTACTTCAGCTGACTGCAGTTCTGCAGTTCGGCTGTTCAAATCTCACCAGCTCAGGGTTGACTCAGCCTTCCATCCTTCTGAGGTGGGTAAAATGAGGACCCGGATTGTTGTTGGGGGCAATATGCTGACTCTGTAAACCGCTTAGAGAGGGCTGAAAGCCCTATGAAGCGGTATATAAGTCTAACTGCTATTGCTATTGCTATCTCCCCCAAACTGGTAGAACACTGCTTAAAATTTTGTGAATCCTTTAAATTGCCAATATTTCTACATATAACATGATCTATTCTGTAGTCTAGATAAAAAGAATCCAATTAAACAAAGGAGCCAAAAACTTTATAGTGCTTCATTGATTGAGGAAAATGACTTAAGGCTACATACAAGTAGTCCTCAACTTACAAGTGAGCCCAAAATTTATGTTGCTGAGAAATTTGTTAAGTGAGATTTGCCCACAACTTTTCTCACCACAGTTAAGTGAATAATTGCAGTTCAGTTCTTAAATTACTAACCCAGTTGTTAAGTGAATCTGGTTTCCCTATTGACTTTGCTTGTCAGAAAATCACAAAAGGGGATCACGTGACCCCAGGACACTGCAACTGTCATAAATGTGAGTCAGTTGTCAAGCATCTGAATGTAAATCACATGACCATGGGAATGCTGAAACAGTCATAAGTGAAAAAAATGGTTATAAATAACTTTATTCATTGCTATTGTAACTTCAAATGGTCACTAAATGAACTGTTGTAAGTCGAGGACTACCTGTAATTGGGTGTGGCAAAGTATGTAGAACTCTAGGAAATTAAGAATCAGGTGGTTCATCAATGAAATAATAATCAGGTGTGAGTGTGGGAGGTCCTTACCTATTAAAAGAACAGAATTTTATTCAATATCAAAGTGTGATCTTCACCACAACGGTATATGGAAATGGGCATTGGCTTGAATAGATTTGTGAGTGGGAAAACAATTTTTGATGCTCACAAGTCTGTAAAGGTTACACAACTATTTCTAAAGATTTTGGGCTCCACCAGACTATTGTAAAGTATATCATGTACTTTTTTTAAAAAAAATCTTCCATTCAATCGTGTTCGATTCTTGGGGACTATCTGAACAAGTCCCTGCCATTTCCATGGCAAGGTTTATCAGAAGTGTTTTGTCATTGCCTCCTTCCTAGGCATGAGAGAAAGTCCAAGGTCACACTGCTGGGTTTGTGCCCATGGCAGGACTAGAACTGATAGTCTCCTTGTTTCTAGACTGCTATCATAACCACTATACCCAACTGGATCTCAGTTCATAGGCAAATGGAGGAAAATCGACACCTTTGTTACTCTCCTCAAGAGTGGCTGACCAAACAGATCATACCATGAAGAATTCCAAGGGGCGCCAAAGAAATTGATGGATTAAAGAGCTAAAGGCTCTGTTGCATTGGCTAATGTCATTGCTCATGAGACCACCATCAACAGAATTCTGAACAACAACAGTATGCATGACAGAAGAAGGCGACTACTTTCCAAAATGAACACTGCTGCCCATTTACATTCTGTGAAAGACCATGTGGATAAAGGTAACGGAAGGCTATTGAAAAAAAGTTCCATGGATAGATGAAAACAAAGTAGAACTTTTAGGTTTAATGAAAAGCATTATGTTTGGCAAAAGGCAAGCACTAAATTCCAACATAAGAGCCTTTCCAATTTGTGAAATTTGGTGTTTATCATGGTTTGGGCCAATGTTGCTCTTTCTAGATCAATTATTTATTGAAATATGAATTCTGAACTAAACAGTAAATTCTACAGGTTAGAATGCAGGGTATCTGTCCATGAACTAAAGTTCAAGAGAAAATGGGTCCTACAGCAAAACAATGACCCCAACATATAAGTTGGGCAACCAAAGAATAAATAAAGCAAAACAAAGCCAATGTTTTGGAATGACCAGGTTTAATCTCCTGACTTTAAAGCTATAGAAATGTTGTGGAAGGAACCCCTAGGCATGGAATCTCTACCAACATCTGTGAGTCGAAGTTGTTCTATAAGAAGGAATGAGCTAAACATCTTCCAAGCTGATATGCACAGTTATTTGTTATTTGAAATATTTAGTTGCTGTTATTGCTGCCCAAGGGAGACAAACCGGTTCCCGAAAACAAAGATTTCATACACTTTTACCACACAGATAAGGAACTTTGAATCATTTTCTTCAATCAATGAACAAGCATAATGTTTTGACTCATTTCTTTAATTGGGTTCTCATTATCTCATTTTAGCACTTGTGAGAGAACAGATTACGTTTTAGGTCATATTTACACAGAAGTATTGAAGATTCAAAGTATGAGCAGAGCAGTGGCCTAGAGATGAAGAAGTTTGCCTCCCACTCAGAAGTTTGAAAGTTTAATTCTAGACAATGACAGATGTTTCTCTGTCGGGGGAGAAAGAGAAAATATCTGCTGCAAACTCTTCATAGGCATCAAGAAGGGCATCCGGCCTGAGAGAGGAGGAGCCTATGTCGCGATGATGCAGACATGCGGTCTCAATGCTCCGAGACTGCAGCCGATACTTTTGCCCCTGGGTGGTCCAATCGGACCTAAACTGTCCCGAAGAGACAGTGAACAGGGAGAATACGTCTTGCTGACCTCAGGGACAACACAAAGTCCCTGATCGATGCAAGAGAAGTTCTTCAAGCTGGTGACAAAAAATCCAGCTAAGGCTGATGAAGTCGGGGCAGCTCCAAAATGGAAGGATACAGCAAGAGAAAGTGTTTCCAGCTGGTGAGGAACTTTTTGTCAGGCCTGCAGCTATATTCCTTTTAGGATTTTTGGCCTGCCACACTTTCTATTATTTTCCTATGCTGTTTCATTAGTGTAGTAATTGGGATGGGGGATAGAAAGGAGTAGAATTGTGGAATGTGTTGTGGTCATTCCTTTCTAGAAACCCAAGGTCATCTTTTGTCTCCACACCTCTGCATCTGACTGGAACTAGATGGGTGGAAATGCCAGTGTGGCTGAAGAAGATTGGACCATGTGCTGGATTTATGGGTGTGGGGATAAGATCATGAACTTTCAACTGGGTGAAATCCCAGGAAGTTTTCAGATTTGGGATTTCCACAGCTCGTTGCCAACATGTCTGTCTTATTAAATTTAAGGATAGCTCTGCTTTGGACTCTGATTTAATTCTGCAGGATATTTGAAATGCTGACACTTTTACTGTTTTAAAAAGAGACTGCCTATGAAAAACTTAAAATTAATTTAAATTGAAGAACAGAAGAATCAAGCGTCGGAATTAAATTTGGAATAGTTTTGGACAGTGGGTTATCTTACTGTTTAAATGCTATCTTCATGGATGGAATTTATGCAAGCCTTTTAAAATGAATGGATTAAGTTTTCTTCTTTTTTATTATTTTTTCTTTTATTATTCTCTGTAACCCAGGGACTAAAATTTTCCTCTTTCATTACTGTGGGTGTTCTCCTAACCAATTTAAAAATTGGACTCTTTTTCTAACTTGAAATACAAAAAATATACAAAAAGAAATAAGGAAATTTGCAACAATAACACTGCTACTCGGAGGCTGGAAGGTTTGTGTATTGGAAATGGAACACTCTCTTTTCTTCACTGATTGTTTTGGCTTGGTACTACAAAATCTCACTGCTTGGCTATAGAGAGTGATAAGAAGGAAAGCATACAGATGTCCCTTTGAAGTATATCTTTAACCAGATACAAGTGAAAACAAAACATTATTGTGAATCTATTGTGAAGGTAAATTTTATTAACCTTCCAAGCTAGAGCAGCTGTGTTTGTTAGCTGGAGATAATGGCACAATTTCAACAGCAGAAAGAAACCTTAAGCTTGCAAAAGATATTTTAAGACATACAGATATTATCAAATACATATGAGAGGATAGAGAAGAATCTGGAAGACTTAGAGCATCTAACAGCAAAATATGATGAAGAAGTTGAGGCTGTTTATCAAGTGGAAAGCGTAGTGGTTAAAACCCAAAAAATTGAAGTGGAAAATGAATATAAAGAGATTAAATTTGCTGATATTTATGGTGATTGGTTTGTCTCCGAAAATGGAAAGAGTGGAATACTGAAAGAGGAATTATATGGAGGGGAAATTTATCCCAGATGGCAAGATACAGAAGAAGAAAAACAAAAGAATCTATGGATTTAAAGAGAGAAATTTTATTAGCAATAGCATTGATAACACTACTGACAATCAAAGATAAGCTGACTAAGGAAACAGAAGAAGGGCATCAAGATTACATGAGAGATCTTATAAGCAAGGAGTTGCTAAGAGGAGTCCATACAAAGTTGATCAAGGAGATGATTAGAGGACTGGCACCACAAATGGCAGAAGATATGAGATTGTTTTGCTATTGGAAAGATACAGGTTGATAGATGGAAGAATATAATTTAAAACTAGTTAAACGTAGTGAAAATTATTGACAATAGATATAGTTTAAATAAATAATTGATAATGTTACTAATGTATACAATGTGTAGTGTTATGATGAGTATAATTGGATATGAACAATGGTACCCATGTAAGGAAGATTAGAAATTCCTTTGGATTATATATAAAGGTTAATTAAAAAAAGCTAAGTTAGATACAGTTAAAGTTTTGATTATTAGGGGGAAAATATTATGATACAGGATATAGTTAAATAAAGGAGGGATAAGACTAACAATGTATATATAGATATGGGTATAACATAAGGAAACTGGATGTAAATTCTAAACAGTGATTTGGAAAGGAGGATTAGAAAAATTTGTTATTAAATATTATGGATATTTAGCTAGAATAGGACATAAGGATTTAGTGTTAGTGGAGGATTTTAGAAATAATAAATGAAAGGCCAGTATGTGGTTATGTACTAAATATTGGTATATTTTATGATGAAGGACGTTTAAACAATTATAGTCAAATTAAAATGGAGAGATGATGATGGTAACATGTATAAATATCTGAGTTAAAATACTTAAGTTAATATGAATTATGTTTGTTGACTGTGGAAGAGATGCATGAAAGATTTTTTGTAACCAACTGATACACTTTCTACAGCATGTAAAGAAGAATTGTGTTTGTTCTAAATTAAATATAAAAAAAAATTCATTAAAAAAAGAAGGGCTCAGGTCCATTCAGGTGCCCCGACTCCACCCCAAAGCAAGGGATTACTGGGTTGTAAATAGAAAAATAATTGAAGATTCAAAGAGTCCTAAAGGTGACTTCTTGAAGAAGCTTTTTGGATGAGAAGTGAAACATCTTCAAAGTAAAACCAGAAAGTCCAGTTGCCTCTTGAAAAAGTATCTTTGAGAGAGAGGGGAAGGTAAGGAAGAAATGATGGAGAACTATGAGCGAGGACAAAGGAAACAAAAGAAATTAGAACAACAAGAAGCACAAAACCAAGGTACCGATAAGGAAATGCAAGAGGAGATAAAAATTATATCACTCAACATCAGTGGATTAAATTTGTCTATTAAAAGAAAGAAAACATTCAATAGATTAAAGAAGTTAAATTTAGAATTACAAGAAGTCACATAAAAGAAAAACAAAAGCAGCTGCTAGAATATTCCAAAATAGGAATCGCATACACCCCATTAGCACACACAAAAAAGAGGGGTAGTTTTATTCATCCAAAAGGCGATTCCAGTGAAACAAATCTATAAGGATGATAAAGGGAGGATCTTGATAGTAGAGATAGAAATAAATCAGAAGAAAATTCTATTAGCTGAGATCTACGCATCAAATAGTGCACAAGAGCAATTTTATAGGAAATTACACAATACGATCTGTGACATACTGCATGATAACATCTGCATTCTGGGAGATTATAATGCAATTATAGACAAAAAATTAGATTATGAAAGTTACCAGGAGGAGGAGCTGAAAATAAAAGATGTTTGGAGAAAGAGAAACCAGGATAAAAACCAATATACATACTACTCGAATACATACAAATCATGGTCCAGAATTGACATGATCTGGGCCTCAATAGAATTGCAATCAGAAGTAAAGGAAGTTGCAATTGGCACGAATCTCTGGGCAGATCACAATCCCATAGAAATAAGTTTGGTAGAGAAAAAGAGGATGACAAGATGGATGTTGAAAAGATCGATTACAAAAGACAAGGAATTCAAATTGATGATGAGTAATCAATTGCATCTCTTATTCAAAAAAACAAAAAAGAATAAAAGAGAATTGAGAAGGATCTACAAGATAAGCCGCAAAAAGGGAATATAAAACAACAAATGGATCTAATTAGACATAAATTGAATATACTAGAAAAGAAAGACTTGGCATTACAGATAAAAAAGACAAACCAAAATACTTTTGAGAATGCTAACAATCCAGGGAGATGGCTTGCATACAAACTGAAAAGACAAACAGAGGAAAAATGGGTCATCAAACTACAAGATGAGGAGGGGAATATATGTTACCAAAATGAGAAGAAAAAGATAGTCCAGAAGTTTTATGAGAACCTATATAAAGAAATTGATTGCTAAGCAGAAGGGGAAATAATACGATGTCTTTAGAAAGTGGACCTGCTGAAAATTCCAGAAGAAATTAAAAATATGTTAAATGAGGAAATAAGGAACTGACAGATGCGATTCAAAAACAAAAAAATAATAAGATATCCGGCCCTGATGGACTACCGATAGAAATATATAAAGAATTGCAAGATACCTTAGGAAATTTTACTTGAAGTATATAATGCAGTTTTGGAAGAAGCGAAGATACCATAAACATGGATGGAGGCAAATATTATCCTGATATCAAGAAAACTCAGAGAAGACACCAATTAAGAATTATAGGCCTATATCCTTGTTAAATGCAAACTACAAGATATTCACTTCAATAATAGCAGAACATCTAAAAAATTCCTAGACAAGTTTATACACACAGACCAAAATAGTTTCCTCCTAAACGACAAATGAAAAATAATATACTGTATTTTTTGGAGTATAAGACACACCTTTTTTCCTCTAAAAAGAGGCTGAAAATCTGGGTGCATTCTTATACACTGAATACAGCATTTTTTGCCTCCTGAAGCTCCACCCCCTTCACCAAAATGGCCATGCATACCCTTATGAAGGTTTTCAGAGAGTTCCTGGGGGCTGGGGAGGGCAGAAATGAGCAAAAAATGGACCGATTTTTGCCCCCCCCAACTCCCAGCAGCACTCTATAAGCCTCCATAAGGCTATGCATACATTTTTTTTTTTGCTCCTTTTTGCCCCCTTGGAACACTCTGCAAGCCCCTCCCAAGGCTATTCATGCCTTTTATTTGAAAAAAATGGGACCATTTTCACAAAAAAAGGGGGGCTGTTTTGGGGAGGTTTGCAGAGTGCAAAACCTCCCACCCCCCCTTTCGGAAAGATGTTTAGTTAGAGTGGTTGATGAGTTTTAGGCACAACAAGTTGTCAGTGATTTCCTTCTCCAGCACATGGATAAATACACCTGGAAACATCTACCTACCTACTCTCTCTCTCCCCCCTACCTACCTACTGTATCTCTCTCTCTCTCTCCCTTTATCTACCTACCTACATACCTAACTAACTACTCTCTCTCCCCCTACCTACCTACTGTATTTCTCTCTCCTTCTCTCCCTCTATCTACTTATATACCTACATACCTATTCTCTCTCTCCTCCTATCTACTGTATTTCTCTCTATCTCTCTCTATTTCTCTCTCTCTATCCCTCTACCTACCTATCTACACTCTGCCTCCCTCCCTCCCTACTGTATTTCTCTCTTTCTCTCCCTTTATCTAACTACCAACTTACCTACTCTCGCTCCCTACCTATCTACTGTATTTCTCTCTAGCTCTCTCCATTTCTCTCTCTCTATCCCTCTATCTACCTACTTACCTACCTACCTACCTATCTATCTACCTACCTACCTACCTACCTACACTCTCTCTCCCTACCTACTGTATCTCTCTCTCTCTCTCTCTATCCCTACCTACCTACTTTTTTTTCTCTCTTTCTCTCCCTTTCTATTCACCTACCTACCTACCTACTTTTTTAAAAAATTTGCCTCTTCAAAACCTGGGTGCCTACCCCTTATACTCCGGTGCATCTTATACTCCGAAAAATATGGTAAGAATAATTCTAGATATCTTAGAATACTATGAGAAACATAGTGGAACGCAGGTGGCATTGTTATTTCTAGATGTGCAAAAGCTTTCAACAATGTTAATTGGGAATTCATGTTACAACAATTGAAATATATGGAATTTCACGATAAATTTTTAAACATGTTTCGGGTGACCAAAAAGTTTAAAATTTAGAAAGGTACAAGGCAAGGGTGTTCTTTATCTCCTTTGTTATTCATAAGTTATTCATATTCACTTTAGAAGTGCTAACAAAGATAATATGGAAAGAAACTCAAATTAAAGGCTTAGAAATTAGGAAAGAAGTCTATATACTGCGAGCATTTGTGGACGATTTAGTTTTTATCCTTGAAGAACCACTAGAATTGGGTAAGAGGCTGATGGAGGTATTAGAGGACTATGGGAAGGTAGCCGGATTGAAAATCAATAAAGATAAAACAAAAATGATAGTCAAAAATATGGCAGAGAAGCAGGAGGAGGAATTGGCCAAGGAAACAAATATCCAGATTGAAAAGAAAATGAAATATTTAGGAAATTATATAACGGCAAGGTGCACATCAATCAAAGAGGACAACTATGTTAAATTATTAATTCATATAAAAGGAGAATTGGAGAGGTAGAAAAATTTGAGACTCTCTTTCATGGGAAGGATTGCAATGATCAAAATGAACATTCTTCCGAAATCATTATTCCTGTTTCAAAACATCCCCATAAAATTAGATAAAAAGTACCTCAAAAATCTGAACAAAATAACATCAGAATACATTTGGCAAGGAAAGAAACCCAGGATTAAATTTAAACTTTTGCAAGATGTAAAAGAAAGAGGAGGATTTGGGGTACCAGAATGGGAATTATACGATGAAGCAGCAACACTAACCTGGGTAAAATAATGGATTGATTTTAAAAATAATAAATTGTTAACACTTGAGGGCCATGATTTGCATCTAGGATGGCATGCCTTCCTGTGGTATATGGGAAACAGGTAGCACATCAATATTTCCAAAGACACTTCATCAAACAGGCGTTATTAGAAACATTTAATTTTTACTCAATATCATATGCCATATGAATAATAATGCATTAAACAATTGTCAGTAGTTAGTAATTGGTAATTGTTTAACAATAGGTTAAACAATTACCTATGTTAAATTTGGAATTTTCCAAGAATGTTTGTTTAATTTAATTATAGAAATGCCAACTAAGTCTTGACCTAACATTAATCTTGTCTTCTAATACTTCAAATGAGACTTGCCTATTGAAGCACATCAAGAATAAATTATTTTTGGTCACAGACATACCAATGGTACATTGCAAAACCCTTTTAGCTGAATTTCCTACATGTAATTCCAGTCTGAAAAGGACTATATTTATGTATGATAACAATTCTTGAGTCTTGATTTATAAGCTAATGATTATAAAATTCTTATTTATATAACCAATTTTGTGTTTTAGGCAAAGGATTGTTAGCGGGGACAATCCAAATAACTAAGAGAAGCTTCACGTGTCACTTGGAGAGTCAATACCATTTTTTTCACAATCCAATTTTCAATACTGTTTGATGTTGCATGGTCTTCAGTCTTTTCTTGTGCTCAGTTAATCATATAAGTGCTTTGTAAAAAAAATAGTCCAGTTCTCTTAATTGTAACCTCAAGATGATAAGATATGACATTTGTAATGAAATGAAATGTAATGAAAATTACATTTTTCATTCTAGTTACAGTCCAAGCTCACCTGACAACCAAGAGCTGCTCTTAGGAAGGTCAATACATTTGCAGAAACAGGAGCTGCTCTTGTAATCATTAATCTGCCCAGATTTGTCTAAGGAAAGGCGGGGGGGAACAACCCCAAACATCATCACTTCAACAACCACAGGGAAGTCAAAAATCTATGGTGAGTGGCACTTGGATCATACTTGGAAGAATATTCAACAGCCCAAATCCTCTAAACTCTTTCCAAGTATGTGTGTTTAAAGGCAGCGTGGAATCATGAATGAATAGATTCTTTCAAGGAACATTTGTTGCAAGGAACATTTGCGGCTAGGTACATTTTGCCCTGTTACTTCATCTAAAACTACAGGTCATGAAATGCTGTTAAATAGTCCTTCTAAAACCAAACATGTGTATGGAATAAATTTAAGAGGAAAATTTATAGCAAGGTACCCATTTGACTATGAACACTAGAAGCAGTAGTGCATCCCAATCTTATTAATCAGGAAAAACAGGTCACCTATAAAAATATACTAGATAAGGAAGGGAGATTAAGATTGAGGCAAGATTTAAAAGAACAGGGGATAGATCTGGAATGGTGATCTTACCTCCAAATCCAATCATGCTACTCGAAAGATATGAGAGTGGGGTATTGGTGGCAAGTTGATGGCAATAGACAAGATTCTTTTGTGGATAAATGATAAATTGATAAAGAAGATTTACAAATTCTTATTGGAATATAAGATGGAAGAAGAGCAGATCAAGGAGACAATGGTTGCATGGGCGATAAACTTTGGTTATAATATACAATTGGATAGATGGCAAGAACTATGGGAAAGGAATAGGAAAATAACATTGTCAATACCGTATAAGGAAAACCTATATAAGATGTTTTATAGGTGGTATCTTTCTCCTACAAGAATCGCCAAAATGTTTAGAAATGCATCGCCAAACTGCTGGAAATGTGATCAAGAACCAGGCTCATACTACCATATGTGGTGGTTGTGCCCAAAAGCCAAAATATACTGGCAGAATATCCAAAAGTGGTTGATAGACATAACCAAAGAGGAAATAGAATTTATACCAGAACTATGTCTCTTGGGAATTATAAACAAGAAATACAACAAGGAGGTTATCTTTTGAACTATACATATTATCACAGCAGCAAGAATGGTATTTGCCCAAAATTGGAAAAACAGGGAAACTCCACATGAAGGGGAAATGACTAGGAAAATTTTGATCTGCGCTGACATGGATAAATTGATGTGGGAATTGAAGAATAAAGAAGAATCAGAATATTATAAGATCTGGGATAATTTTTTATCGATGGTTGGAATATAAAAGGGAAAGCCCAAAATAGGCATGACCCAAGATTCATAGAATGGAGACTAGAATTATGTATGAAATAATAAATGTGAGAATGTACAAGATAAACACAAACCAACACTGCTGGAAATAGGTTAATTTTTTTTTCTTTTTGTAAATACGGTATGGATCAAATGTTACCAAAAAAAGGGTGGCTACAATGTATAACTGAATATCTTAGCATGTATGTCATAGATTGGTTTACATTGTGTCCAACATTTTAATTTATGTTTAATAAAAAACTTAAAAAGGAAAAAGCACCTGATCCCAGGATGGTACAACTACTATAAATATATGCTGAATGGCAAACATCTGACTTTTGATCATGTGATCATGAGGATACTTCCATTGTTATAAATGCAGTGACCCTTTGTAAGTTTTTTCCAATACCATTGTAATTTTGAATAAATGGTTGTAAGTAAAGGGTTATTTGTATTTCTTTGCAAAGGGTTTATTAGTTGATCAAGGAACCACCCGATTCCTATACCCAGTTACTCTAGAGGTCATATCAAAATTGTCTTGCTTCATGTTTTATCTTTCTGATTTGACTTCTTCCTTGCTTCTCTATCTTACCAATGTTGGGATACTATCACAAAATAGCTGGTATGATGGGTATTGTTAGGAATATAATCTAACAGTTGGGTTGGCAATATATAAATCATGTAACAATGCTATACCTGTTTCTTTAAATCATACTGTAAAATGTGATTGGTTGCTGTTTTCCTCAATCGGCCATAAGAGGTTCAATCCCAGATGATTGTCGGAGCTACCAGTTTGCTTGAACCAGTCCAAACCAGTAGAATCTCACCCCTGGCCAGGCTGTTAAAATTATGCCCTGCTCTGCTTTTTATCCACTCCAACTCACATATGTTACTATATTTGATATAAGCGTATATACTATAGTACTGAACTGGTGGCATTTAATCATTTTTATTTTCTAAGATTATCTGTTGTTTCCTATGCAGAGTCCAAAGCATTCTTTATAAAATTATGCTAAAGACTGGCTCTGTAGATTAATTCCTTGTAGATCTTTTTAAAATTAAAATACATTTTGAAAGGCAGCCAAATTGGTAGAACCTGATAAGTGCCAAGTATTCATTGGTTCATTGGTTCATGGGCTCATTGAATGCCCATATAACATGTTGCCAATCTTACATCAAGCAGTTGATCTGAAAAGATACCACAAAATCTCTTATTCTAATTTAATTTAACCAGCAAATTATTTATTTGACTTAATGTCAATTATTTCAGAGAAGCGTTTCATATTTACCCTGACCTTCCCCCTGTTCCCCTTTAGGTGAATTATTTCTCCAAGGAAACTTTAGAAATAATAATAATAATAATAATAATAATAATAATAATAATAATAATAATAAAATGCTTAGAAACAACTGGCATTAGCAAAAATATTACATCCTTTACTGAAAAGGCGATGAAACAATGGAGAACTGAGTTGGCAGTAGGGAATGAGATCTATGGAATGGTTAATATCAAGCGAGGAATTTTCCAGGGTGATTCACTTTCACCTCTTCTCTTCATCATCGCAATGATCCCACTATCAGTAATCTTAAAAAAAATGAAATTAGGCTACCAAACAGCCAAAGAAGCTGAAAAAATTTCACATTTACTATATATGGATGATTTGAAACTCTATGGAAAGTCAGAAATAGAAATCCAATCATTGACAAACACAGTCCGAGTATTCAGCACCGATATTTCAATGCAGTTTGGCATGGAAAAATGCGCCACTGTATCCATAAAAAGGGGCAAAATCACTACATGTGAGGGAATTGAAATGCCCAATGGCCAACTAATTGAATGCAACGAAAATGAAACCTACAAATACTTAGGCATTCTGCAGTTGGATAACATCAAGCATGGAGAAGTAAAAACTATTGTCAGGCGAGAGTACACCAACACAGTTAGGAAAATTTTGAAATCTAAATTGAATGGTGGAAATACAATCAAGGCCATAAATACCTGGGCAATACCAGTTATAAGATACACAGCTGGTATAGTTAACTGGACACAAGCTGATTTGGACCTTTTGGACCGAAAAACCAGGAAACTAATGACAATGCACTACAGTTTACATCCACGTGGTGATACTGATAGACTATATCTGCCCCGAAAATCAGGTGGCCGAGGATTATTACAAGTGAAGCAAATAGTTGAAGAAGAAAAACATGGACTGGCTGATTATTTAAAAGAAAGTCAAGAACATCTATTAATCGAAGTAAAGAACAAAAATCTACTGAAGGCCCAACAGACGAAACAAGAATACAGAAAAGATGTGATAAAATCAAGAATGGAGAGTTGGCAGAACAAAGCACTGCATGGCCAATTTCTGGAAAAAATAAAAGATAAAGTGGACAGTGAACAAACTTGGTTATGGTTAACAACAGGTACATTAAAGAAAGAAACAGAGTCACTAATCCTGGCTGCGCAAGAACAAGCTATCCGCACAAATGCCATTAAGGCCAAAATCAAAAAATCCTCTGATGATGCCAAATGCAGACTTTGCAAAGAAGCTGATGAAACTGTTGATCACATACTCAGCTGCTGTAAAAAAATCACGCAGACTGATTATAAATTGCGGCACAATTCAGTAGCACAAATGATCCATTGGAATTTGTGCAAAAATTATAATATTAAAACAGCAACAAACTGGTGGGAACATCAGCCTGAAAAAGTCACCGAAAATCAGATGGTCAAGATCTTGTGGGATTTCCGTATACAAACCGACAAAATACTGGCGCATAATACACCAGACATCACACTGGTTGAGAAAAATAAGGTCACAATCATAGACATCGCAATACCAGGTGATAGCAGGGTCGCCGAGAAGGAACATGAAAAAATCGCAAGATACCAGGACTTAAAAATCGAAATTCAACGACTATGGCACAAACCAGCAGTGATAATTCCAGTGGTAATTGGCACACTGGGTGCTATTCCAAAAGCACTGGAATTACATTTAAAACAGTTAAAAATTGACAAAATCAACATCAGTCAAATGCAAAAAGCCGCACTGCTTGGATCTGCACGCATATTACGAAAATACGTTACGACGTCCTAGGCCCCTGGGTGGGGCCCGACTAGTAACCAATGCCAAATCCGGCGAAACAACTGGCCGCTGTGATACAATTGTATTATAATAATAATAATAATAATAATAATAATAATAATAATACAACTGGCATTAGCAAAAATATTTCATCCTTTACTGAAAAGGCAATGAAACAATGGAGAACTGAGTTGGCAGTAAGGAATGAGATCTACGGAATGGTTAATATCAAGCGAGGAATTTTCCAGGGTGATTCACTTTCAACTCTTCTCTTCATCATCGCAATGATCCCACTATCAGTAATGTTAAAAAAAATGAAATTAGGCTACCAAACAGCCAAAGAAGTTGTAAAAATTTCGCATTTACTATATATGGATGATTTGAAACTCTATGGAAAGTCAGAAATAGAAATCCAATCATTGACAAACACAGTCCGAGTATTCAGCATCGATATTTCAATGCAATTTGGCATGGAAAAATGCGCCACTGTATCCATAAAAAGGGGCAAAATCACTACATGTGAGGGAATTGAAATGCCCAATGGCCAACTAATTGAATGCAACGAAAATGAAACCTACAAATACTTAGGCATTCTGCAGTTGGATAACATCAAGCATGGAGAAGTAAAAACTATTGTCAGGCGAGAGTACACCAACACAGTTAGGAAAATTTTGAAATCTAAATTGAATGGTGGAAATACAATCAAGGCCATAAATATCTGGGCAATACCAGTTATAAGATACACAGCTAGTATAGTTAACTGGACACAAGCTGATTTGGACATTTTGGACCGAAAAACCAGGAAACTAATGACAATGCACTACAGTTTACATCCACATGGTGATAGTTTGAGTTTGAGTTTGAGTTTTATTTCATTTGTATGCCGCCCTTTTCCCTGAAGGGACTCAGGGCGGCTCACAACTCAAGGGAAGGGGTTTACAGACAGTTAACAACAACACAAAAACAATACATAGTTAAAACGCAACAATCATATCATTCGAGATAGGGGCAATGATTCTTTAGCCCCAGGCCTGTCGGAACAGCCAGATTTTAAGGGCTATGCGGAAGGCCTGGAGGGTGGTGAGGGTGCGAATCTCCATGGGGAGTTCGTTCCAGAGGGTCGGAGCAGCCACAGAGAAGACTCTCCTCCGGGTAGTCACCAGTCGACACTGGCCGGCGGATGGAATTCGGAGGAGGCCTGCTCTGTGCGATCTAATCGGTCTGGTGGAGGTAATTGGCAGCAGGCGGTCTCTCAAGTACCCAGGTCCAATACCATGAAGGGCTTTATAAGTGACAACTAGTGCCTTGAAGCGTATCCGGAGACCAATAGGCAGCCAGTGTAGCTCGCGGAGGATAGGTGTTACGTGGGTGAACCGAGGTGCACCCACAATCGCTCGCGCGGCTGCATTCTGGACAAGCTGAAGTCGCCGAATACTCTTCAAGGGCTGCCCCATGTAGAGCACATTGCAGTAATCCAGTCTGGAGGTCACAAGGGCGCGAGTGACTGTTGTGAGAGCCTCCCGGTTCAGGTAGGGACGCAACTGGTGCACCAGGCGAACCTGGGCAAATGCCCCCCTGGTCACAGCTGACAAGTGGTGTTCAAAAGTCAGCTGTGGGTCCAGGAGGACTCCCAAATTGCGAACCCTGTCTGAGGGGCGTACTGTTTGACCCCACAGCCTGAGAGATGGAACACTTGGCCAATTAATAGGAGGGAAGCACAGCAGCCACTCGGTCTTTTCTGGATTGAGTACAAGCTTGTTAACCCGCATCCAGTCCCTAACAGCCTCGAGGCCCTGGCACATCACGTCAATCGAAATGCTGAACAGACTGTGTTGTAATCAGGAAATAGGTGGTGTCATATCCTTCCCTTTCTGTTGAGAAAAGGCCGTTCAATCTTAATGTAGATGGCCTCTTTAACCCCCCTTTCAGACCATTGGTCCTCTCTGTCCAGAATGTGGACATTGCAGTCATCAAAGTCTCCAATGATATGATATTCTGACTGAAAATGTCCTATCCCAATCCACTGATCACTGATGCTTAAGATGTCTATTTACAACTGTTTCCTTTCATCTTTCATCATAGTGAGCTTTCCTGTGCTGATGCTCCTTTCATTCCTTCTATATTTCTATCTTTGTAGCTTCAGATTTTATTCTCCCGTATGGCAATATCAGCAATTATATATCTGAAGGCTTTAATCCAGCCACGTTGTGGACAACATTACTGGTAGTACTCAGCTGTTCTTCAATAGCAGGTTGAGTGCCATCTGACTTGAAGGATCCTTCATCTGCCACTACATTATCACTCGTTTTATATTTTCTACATACCAGAATGGGTTTACTACTGGCTACTCCTACATAGTATGAACTGATGCAATTGTCACTAAAATGATTATCTGCCTCAGGCCTCTTTCCATGTTACTGCTTCTCAGGAGAAGTGCCTATTTGCTTTCGCTGGACAGCTGGGATGACCTTCACACCTTGGGTGACCCTGCTGGATTATATATTCTTGGCATATGCTTTGGACATTCCCCCCCTCTCTCTTACACACACACACACACACACACACACACACACACACACGCTACAATGAGGTATCACAGAAGGACTTGTGGAGGATAATTCCATAAGACATCAATAAAAAATACAATTCTTTTTTAATATAGTTGCTGATAGCTGCAAAGGAAAACTAAGAAAAAGGAAGGGAGATATACTACCAACAATAGCTGATTCTAAATGTAAAGTTGTAGAACAGGGGTCCCCAACCTCGGGTCCATGGCATGACAAAGACCAGGCCACACAAACCAGTGAGGCTCCATCTGTGGGATGCAGGCAGCATACGAAACCACTCTCCCTCCGGCCTGCAGAAAAACCTCTCTCTGCAGAACCGGTCCCTGGCCCCAAAGGGGCCATTGTTGTAAAATATTTAAGTAATGGTGCATATTAGCAGCACCCCTACATGATAGCATTTTAACTAAATTTAAGTAAGAATGGCTTCCGTATATTTTATACATTATGTGTAAGCTTTGAAAACTATACTGTAAATTTCCGTATATATCTTATTGCACAATCACCGCAGTTAAGTGAATCCTGGGGTTGTTAAGTCAACCTGGCTTCCCCTGTTGATTTTACTTGTGAGAAGCCAGCTGGGACGGTTACAAGTAGTGATCACATGGCCCCAGAACAGCGCAGTTGTCATAAATGCATGCTCGGTATCAAGCACCCAGATTTTGATCACATGCTGCAACGGTCGTTAGGTGTGGAAAAAATAATCATAAATCACTTTTTAGTGCCATTGTAACTTTAAATGGCCATTTAATAAATGGTTGTAAGTTGAGATGGCCTGTATTTATTTATATTGTTTTTAGGACTGTTTTTTTTTCTTTTTTCTTATCTTTTATGCTATTTCTACAATTATAAATAATATAGTGGACATGTGGTGTAAAGCTCAAAATTTAATATTCCTTTTTGTCTTTACATCATGAAAACAATTCAATGTGCTTCCCCTGCCACGCCCACCAAGCTACGCCCACAGAAGTGGTAGTAAACATTTTTGAATCCCACCAATTCTTACAACCACAAATTAAGCCCAAAATTGCTGTTGCAAGATAGTTGTTAAGTGAGTTACTGGCAAATATTCTTGAATAGTGAACACAGAGACAACAATATAAAAAGACAGTGCTATATGCAATCACCAATAATGATATAGTACAGTTTACCATCCAATTGTACAATGTGCTTTAAAAGTTTCATATTTTCAGTAGGTATATTGATGGTCATCCCTACACATTTTTATATTGATGCCCACTTACAGAAACTCTTGTTTTGAAATCAGAGGTCAGTGCTATTATTAAGATTGACCACAAATGATCTACTTTGAGTGCCCCCACAAAGTCCAAGTTGTGTGTCTTGCTAAGGTTAAAGTTACTCAATTTTTTTAGAACTGGGTATCAGTTGATGTAATCCCAAAAGTACAAAATAGGGAAGAAGCAAAGAAGAATCTTTTGAAACTAAAAAGATAAAGACTTGCTTCATGAATCCACCCATGGGGAAAAGGTTTGCAACAATTTGGAAAAGGAGTTCTACTGACCTCATTCAGTTGTGGGGTTGTTTTTTTTCAATTTCCCTGTCTACCCTGTAGCTCTGGAAATTCCATCTAGTCCCTTTCTAAGCACTAATCAGATTTTACCTTTTTAAAGGTTTTTTCATTAGTTAGTTGATTACGTGTTGTTATTTAACTGTGTTAAGTATTTAAATTATGTTACTTATAGCATTACATGATGAAGAGGCATTAAATGACTATTTCAAATTTAGAACATATCTGGTGATGAATGTCAGTAGTTTCTCCTGCATAGCCTGCACAAAGCACATTGCTTTGTTTATTTTATCATTATGAGAGAAAATTGACAAAACCCAAACAGTCTAGTTAGTTAACAGATGGTTTTGCTCTCATCGCCGAGTTTGCTAACCTTTCAGTAACATCCTGCGTAAGAAGGATGGAATGTTGCTGCATGTTTGAGGATTCAAAAATAGATCTGCATGTGTGTTTGACTTCCAAAGACAGGTTAAGGAGAAAGAAATTTAGGGAATGAAAAAGAACTCCAAGATGCCTAAGTTTGATCCATTTTTAGATTTTATTTCAGGCTTTGATTAACACAAAGGAAGAAAGTTCAAAGAAATCTTTATATTTGTAAATCAATCTTGGATTATTATATAACAATGTTCAGAAGGGTCAAGGTCAGTTTTAATCACCTTGCAGAAAATTGTTGTAGCCTATTGGAAAATTTCTCCATTTTCCTTGCAATTCTAGTTATTTTTATACTGCATTTTGCTTGTTTCAATATTTATGTCTAAAAGGTAAAGAAGGCAGCATTTAGTTTGTCCATCCATCCCATTCAATTGGAAGAGTTTCAACTGAAGACCTATCTCCTCTCCTAAAGTCTCACCCTTTGAAAGCTGTTCCTTTAAAACTTCCTCCAAATGTCTCTCTCTTTGAAATAGTTCTCTATTAGAACAACCTTCAGGAACTGATTGTTTCCTCTGTGTCAAAAGGAAAAGTTGCAGAATAGGAAAAGCCAAGAGGGGGCATCTGAAGCTGCTTTAGGTAGGAAGTGCCTTCAAGTGTCAGGTGCTCAATGTTTAGCTAACCAGCCAATTTTTCCCATGGAGAAGGTGCAAGACAGGCAAAGCTAAAAATTAGTTTGAAAAATACACTTCCCATCTCTTCAAGCACTGTTGTTTAGTTTTTAACCTACCCCAAATCTTTCTTCTTTTGGAAAAAAACATAGATAAGTCATTTAGTTACCTTTAATAAATCTGCACTTACATTATAAAAGGACTATCTAGTGGTTTTATCTAGATTCTAGACCAATAATTTTATTTAGCCATAAAGGGGCTGATTCCAGAAATTTTATTTAGGGGGGAAATTAGGACATTTGCTTATTTAGAGTTACTACAGGGGATAAAATTTGAAATATGTTGTTGAGTATGGGACTTGTCACAGAGGAAGTCTGCAAGATAATGTTTGAGCTTTCTTTATGGACATGCAGTAATAACTACTTTGAGTGCAGAACAAAAATCCAAGGAAAGAGGATGAAATGAAGTGGATAAAGGAAGTTGTCAATCTAACCAGCGTTTTTCAAACTGGCAATTTAGAATTTGTGGACTTTAACTCCTAGAATTCGCTGGCTAGCATGTGAGTTGAAATCTACACATCTTAAAAGTTGCCAGGTTTGGAAAATGCTGTTAGAGATGCAGAGTGTATTAGTCTTTTGCTGGAGGTCCTATTTCTATCACTTAATATTCATTCTTGGTGTATTTATTCAATAGTTATTCAGCAATCATTAAGAATTTAGATTCCATTAGTTCTTAAAGTTAGCAAAGAAGCTAGCCTGCCCTTTAATATTGATTATGAAATTTGAATTAACTTCACTTCATTTTAAACAAAAGCCACAAAAATGGATAGGCACCAATTTCAAAATGTCCCTGTTGTCTTTTTATTTATATACAGAAAGTCTCATTTGGACAAGCAGTGTTTGGGTCATCCAAAGTTCACAGAAGTTGAACATGGAATTGAAAGATTGAACTGAGTTTGAGGAAAGAGAGGAAAACTGAACTGAATTGAGGGTATATAAATGCTTCCTAGAAAAGAAAAGAAAGAAAAGTTCAAAAGTTGATTTGAAATTAAATATTAAGACAACTAAGAAATTTAAATACAATCTTACTTTAAGCTTCAAGAATCATCAAAAATTTGGTGTAAAATGTTAATGAAAAGAATAAATATATGAATAGGAATAAAAGTAACAGAATTTATTATAAAAGCATATATATTTAATTTTTGTCCTAGCTCTTAAAATAATAAATAACATTAATAATAGTTATTATTGTTATTTTTATTTAACAACAACAGATGAAGTTCCACTGCTTCAAGCAGTTCAATATTTTCTACAATTACTGCCAGCATCTGATAATGAATTCTTTTCCAGCAGTCTATGGAAAGATCATGGATTAAAAAGAGGGAGAGAAAAAAGAAATATATTAATAATAATGTAGACAAATATTTGATTTCTGACTTAGCCCATCTTTATTCTCCAATCATTTTATAGCATCTATTGGTTCAAATTTTAGACAATGTACTCTATATGTTGATATTTACTTTGCTGTCATATACCTTATATAATCTGTAATATATATACATTATACTTGCTTAAATTAAGTTGATAATTCAACATAATTTGTTATGTTGTTATGTATGTTTGCTGTTAGTTTTGCCATTGCTATATTTTCTCCAAGTTTAAGTTCCCAATCATCTATCATTGGCACTATGTCTTTTTTCCAGTGTTGTGGAAGTCATAAGCCTATATCTTAATAAGTCATGGATTTTTTTAAAAAAAAGTACTGATGTGTTTTGAAATTCTATCTAGTAAAAATACTGAGTTTTCATTTTGAATGTGACCCTTTAGATTCTCTGAATGGTTCTATGTTGTTTCAATACTTTTGTGATTTTTTGCATCTGCCACATACAGTACAATGTTCCTTCTGACTTACGGCATTTCCAGCACATTATTGTACAATTTGTCTATTTTGGCAATTATTGATGGAGTTCTATACCAACTGTAAAATATTTTATACCAGCTTTCTCTGAAACCATAGCCTGGGGAAAATATTATAGATTTGTATCACAATTCTTCCCATTGTTGTATTGGGACTCTTCGAAGTTTTGCAATCAATTTACCATACATGTGTATTTGTTCTGTCTCTGTAATGTGTGTGTGTGTGTACATACATACATACATACATACATGTATACATGCATACATATACTATATATACACATACATACATGATCGTATAGGTGGTTTTGATTCTGTATAAGCATTTCAAATTCTGTCATTTTTCTTAATATCCCTTCTTTGTTTTGAGGTCAGATTTTATGCTTCCAATAATTTGCAGGTACATCAGCATGAAATGTTTTGGTCTTTATTAGATAGTTCTGTTTCTTTAAATCATTAATAGGATCTGAGTAGACCACATTTGTACATGTAATTATTATCTTCTTAATGTAATTATCTCCAATATGAAAATCATGTCACCAACTAAAACGAAGACACAAAGTACATTTGAGTTACATTGCCTGCATTAATGAAGTTCTTAACAGCCTCTCACGGGCTCTCTCTATTTGCCTCCTTTTTAAATAAATGTTCCTTTCTGTATGCTTTACAATAAAAGTCTATTTTTGGCTGGTTAAATGGCAACTTCTCTGGTATGAAATGTATTATTTTACCGTGCTATGGAGATGGCAGTGTGGCTACAGTGCTATTTGAACTGTCACCTCAATGGCAGTATAACGATAACCAATTGTACAATTTTAACATCATCAGCACACTTTTGCTTTAGTAACCCTTAGCAAGCTAAAGTTGGAGCTAACACACTTTATCTCCTCCAGAGCAAATCTTACCCATCCTAATCTGTCTGCCCTATACTTTGGGACAACCTATTTGCATAGCAAACAGGACATTTCTATGTGGCTTTGCCAACTTGAGAGTTATTTAGGATTGCATGTCCATCTTACTAATTAAATATAGAACATAATCTTGGAATAGAATGTAGACCAAGGAGTACGGCCTTGAAAAGCTTTTGACTTCTGTAATTGGCTTCCAAAGTTATATTATTGTGTCTTTGCTGGTGGTTCACCTTACCTGGGCCTAATAGCTAAGCAGGCTGGGGCCTGGTTAATGCTTGGGTGGGAGACTTCCAGAGAATATTCATGTTATTAGGTAGGGAAATAAGTTGAAAAAGCTTGCCAGAAGAAGGCCAACAGAAATAATTTCCTGTTGCACCCAAGAAACTTACATGCCACCAGAAGTGAAGTTTCACTTGTAGGAGATTTTAGCTTTATCTGTACCATTTTTTACACCATAGGACAGCAAATCTGCAATTTAATTCCTCTTGGTATAACTAATCTCAGGTGTGATGAACAAAGTTTGGGTGTTAATACAATACCAAAATAATAAACAAAGTCTACCAAATCTGAAGTTGTTTGAGTGATTCATATATATATATATATTATTTGCATTAATTTTTGTCATTTCTGTATTTACATAAATTGATTTTAGCATCAAAAATACAAATTTAATGAACATCCAGCCATTAATGGTCACTCCTTATCTCAACTGTTTTCTAACTAAGCTGTTATTGTTATTTTTCACTGTCATAATTTTATATTTTTTATTTCATAGTTAAAACAATATTGGAGATACATTGAATTATATTAATTTTATTGATATCTCTTTGTTCTTTATTTTGTAAAGCAGCATAAAGAACAAAGAGATTTCAATAAAATTAATATAGTGAATTTGTTAAGAATGGTTGAGAAAATAATTTTGTAATAAATAATGTAAAATATCACAATTTTGTCTTGCAACCAAGCTCATTTTCAGTAGCAAGTATTTTCACAAATCATGATCATTTATTTATTTACTTACCAATTCTATCCAGCTCTAACAGACTCTGTGCAGCTCACAATATATTACCATAAAAATCTAATACAAACCCAAAGAAATTGGGATCTGGTCACTATATACAGACACAGACAACATAACGAAGATATAGTATATACAACAGGGGCTGCATTCATCTCAACCCAAGACCTTGGAGATTAATAGGAGCACAATCTTGGAGAACAATCAGGTCTTCAAGGTTTTTTAGAATGCCAAAAGAGTGGAGGCTACATGGATGTCGGGTGAATCTTATTCCAAAAGGCAGTCACTGGTATGGCTTTTAAATCCTAATAGGTGACACTGTTTAATCAAAGGGACCTGGAGCATGCCAAGTCTGTTGGAAATACCATGCAGGCATAGATAATAGGGAATAGGCAATCTGTCAGGTGAAGAGACCCTATGCCATATAGGATTTTCTAATAGCCAGCACCTTGAACTATACCCGGAAGAATACTGCAACCAGTGCAACTCACACATCAGCAGTATCACATGGTTATCTCTTTCACTGCTCACCTCACTGCATTCTAGATGAGCTAAAGCTTCTTTTCAGGACAGCCTCATATGTACATAGGTTGCAGTAGCCAAACCTTGATGTGACTAGAGCACAACTGATCCTCTGAATGGACTTCCAATTCAAGAAGACATGCAAGTGGAAAGCCAAAAGGAGCTGTGCAAAGGCCGTCTTGACCACAGCTGCCTTGCGCTCTTCAAGTAGGAGATGTGACCCCAAGAAAACTCCCACACTACCAAAATGCTACCCCATCCAAGAGGATCGCCCAAAGTGATTATGTAACATAGAGCTGAAATGGGAGAAAATGGGAAAAAAGCAAAGAAAGAAGGCTGACAATTCTCTGAAACTACCAATTTTGTTCCCATTAGTTTTATTTATTTTTGAATAATTTTGCTGAATTTGCTAATTTCTTTTGGAAATTACATTGAAGGCCTTCTGGGGTGGAAGTAGTGGCGGGTTGAAGATGATACGGACCGGTACAAGCGTACCGGTGCCTGCCGGGAATATTGGGTACCATTCCGATATGGTAGCCTAGGGGGCCCACCCGCCCACCCTCGTTCCTTATCTGTATTTGAAGTAAACAGGCATTTGCATACGGCACCTGCGCGACGCTCTGCCAAGCAGCTGGAGCGTCATGGAGGTGTCGCAGTAGGTAAGGACGCATGCATTGCACACGTTCATGTGGTAGCTGCTGGGCCCCGTTGCACCATACTGGTTGCAACGGGATCTGGAACCCACCACTGGGTGAAAGTCAAACTAAACTTTTAAGATAGGTTTGTAGGACTTAGGAAAGTTATATTCCATTTGTTTCACTTAATTGCTATACAATATATCTTCTGATTTTCTATCATATATCTGTTTAGAGAACAGTTACAAAGAACTTCTCGCTCATATGGATTTGTTTTCTTGAAAATATACACAGGTTTGGAATTTTCAACTGTAACATCTAAAGCAGGGGTGTCCAATATGTGGTCCATGAACTGCCTGTGGCTCTGGAAAGTTAATAATGCAGCCACACAAAATAACAAAAATATGTTTTTTAAAAAATAAATGAAGGTTGTCATTTATATAATTTAATTATATATTTTATATGCAGCCCAAAACAATTCTTCTTCATACAATGTAGCCCAGGTAAGCCAAAAGGTTGGACAACTGTGCTCTAAAGAAAGAGGCTACATTTTTTCTGTGGAAAAGAAAAACATTTTTCTAATATTCATTGTCATCTTTTGGTGTTAATTTTCTGCATATGAAACTTTTTTTTTGCCCATACTCAACAGGCTGTCTTCTTGTATTAAGAAAAGCATCAATCAATTAATAGAACAGTGTTTCTCAACCTTGGCCACTTGAAGATGCCTGGACTTCAACTTCCAGAATTCCCCAGCCAGCATTCACTGGCTGGGCAATTCTGGGAGTTGAAGTCCAGACATCTTCAAGTTGCCAAGGTTGAGAAACACTGCAATAGAACCAAAGCTAACAATTAATGCTTGTCTCTGTTTTGCTGTAGATTTCTAATGCATATTAACTATCTTTACACACTAGTCTATATGCAGTTTCCAATTTTTCACACTCATGTTTCATATTTCATTTGTTTGTTTGTTTATCAATTAAATTTCTCAATTGGCCATCTCCCTCACAGAGGGGCTATATTACAATAAATATATAAAAACAACTCAGTTTTCAAGAACAAATGAAATCATTCCTATACATAATCATATTACTTAATCAGTACTGTCATTTAACAGGCAGCTAAATGTCTGAAAATGAATACCTAACATCAGTCCCATGAACATCAATCTCTTTGGGGTAATTCCCCCAAGGCACAACCATCTCTTTCGCTGTGTTTTCAGTCACTCCCCTAATCCCATAAGTATATAAAATGTAGCCTAAAATTAGTACAGAAACAACCCCAAGGCTTTCCCTGAATCCTAAGCAGAAACTAGCAATTAGAAGCTGCATGATGGAGCAGTTCCAAGGCAGTTCCAAGGGATGGAAATCAGTCAAATTTAAGCAGTCGAATGCGATAAACAATTTGCAATCCATGACTACCCATCCATGCAATTGGCCAAAAGATAAACAAAAGGTTCACCCATATTTCATTTGAAATATGATGACTTTCTTAGAATTTGAGGGTGCACAGATGTGTTTGATTCTCAAACATCTTTCTGATACTTTTTCCTTTGGTTGTTCTGATATTATACTGTAGAGCAGGGGTCTCAAACTCGTGTCGTCATGTGATATAACGTGACTTTTCCCCCCTTCGCTAAACTAAGGGTGGGGGTGGCCAGCACACGACACATCTGGCCTGTGTACCGCAAGTTTGACACTCCTGCTGCAGAGCATATAGGGATTCTAACAAAATGAATGATAACATACAAAGAAATATGCAACATTGGAAAGAGACAATACTTTGTATTACTATGTAGCTCTAGACATTTTGGTGACCCAGGCAAAGTGCCCCATATGGTTTGGCTCACCTTCCAATTTTGTGAGGAATTTTAAAAAGGCACCCTTTTTTTCTTTCTTTGACTTTTTGAGCCTTTAAGTGTATGATTTTCAATCACTTTTTTTCTTGTCTTGGACATATTCACACCATTTACAGTGAATCACAATAAGTAAATTTAATTATATCAGTACACATTGCTCTCATACGGCAACAATTCTGTGAAATTATATTTAACCCTTGAAAGGGTGTGTTGCTGCAAAGAATGCAGCATTGCCACTTTTCTTTGTACAACTTTCACAAGCTGATAATCACATGACTCATTCACTCAAGAATCTGCCTAGCAGACCTTCGCCTTGATTTAATAAAATTATCAACCTTCTGAGGCCCATAGCTGTAATAATTTCTTTTTTTGACTTGCAATATCTGGCTAGTGTACTGTTCATGATCGCAATATCAACCAAGTTTGTGAAAGTAAAAGTTCTAGAGCAACAAGAAAGATTTAACAGATTTTTTACACAAATTGTATGTTTCTGAAGTCTTTTCCATTTTGCCACCATCTAAAACTTGGCATCCTGACCAGCCTATATGCATCTTTTCCTAATATTAACATTTTTTTCAATAAAGAATCATAGACATATGTCCATAGCACCTTAAATTGCCAGCATTTAACACAGTAGAGAAATAAATGTAAACACAAATACTGTACCCTAATGGCTAACTCAATCTGATGTATTTACTGGTAAATGAACTCAGGTACCTAGGTGATATATTATAGTTCCATACTGAACTGTAAAGAAAGCCTTCTGGTTTGGTTCACAGAATTCATTAATCTATGAATTACCTGGTAACATTTTAGTCTGGCATGTATCAAGCTCAAGAAATCAGCTGAAAAAAGGACAGGAATGGGAGTGCTTTTTAACTGCCATAAAAATCCATCTGGAAAGGCTCACTTATAGCAGGAGTAATGGTCAACCATTATTCTCATGCATGAGTATATATCAGGGATAATTTTGTGGAGAAATTTCATTTGCTGTTTAATGCAATATATTATACTTACTATCAGTTAGAGTAGAATAGATAGTATAGAGTGCAAATCTGCAGCACTTCTTCAATTACTAAAGCAGCTGTGTTATCTTAGTTGTTGTTATCCTGGCTGCTTGAAAGCTAGTTCCACTAGATACCTCCATAGGATTCTGCTTTAACAATCCAAACCAAGCAGCTTTGCTTGCATGATCTGAAGCAGTTCCTCTGAAGGAGCCTTACACACCTGTAATAAATAAGGTGGAAAACTTAAGAGTAGGAAGGGACTCTTCATCTTTCATAATGAGGCAAAAGAAGAACAGGGAGGGGAGGAAAGAGCTTGCCTGGCTATTTTAGCTGAATATCACTTTAGGCCAGTCATTATGTTTCTGCTCAACTTATCAAACAAGATTCTTTTGAGAAGAAAAAGGGCAGTTCAGCTGCCTTAGAGAAAAGAAAGCACTGAAATAAAAATACAACACACACACACACACACATCTTCAAGTTGTGAGGGTCATGCATTCATATAAGAGCAAGTGCAGTGGTGAGTTGCAGGTGGTACGTTCCAGTACGGGCATACTGGAGCCTGCCCGGAGCACCGAATACCATTCTGGTACGGTGCTCTGTAGGACCTACCCACCTGCCCGAGGTCCTTACCTGTCTTTTAAGGCTTCCGCGCTTACCACTGAGCAATGCCATTGAATGTACTAATTCTTATTAAGTCAACCTCTAGAAAAAGGGAGCTTTTTGAGTGTTGATTAATAACAATAAATGTTTCTTTTTCCTCTTGGAAATTGCATTTTATGAACAGGAGGTTATGATGAGAATGTTTACTTTTGTTTTTGGCATTTGATCTCCTTTTCCTAAATTCTTGTTTGGTTTGGCAGGCAGGCAGAAATAAGCTTTGACTCGTTATGGTGTAATTGTTTAAGAGAAGTGGTCATTTAGCTTTCAAGGATGAAATAATTGTATTATTAATGTTTGAAGCAGAAAGTTTACCTTCTTGCGGAACTAGAGCCACAGCAGCAAAAAGGACCATAGGCAAAACAAGAAATGAAGATGGCCATTTAGCCAGTAAGCCCCATCTGTTTTATATATACATTGACATTGCATTAAGATGTCCAAAGGGCGGTCTTCAATTGTACTTCCACAAACATCACCTTGGCAGAGCTAACGTGAGATCACATTGCTAGCATACAATGGATACTATAAATATAAGTTGTTCTATCTGGGAGAACTCGGGTGGAGGGAAGGACTGAGGCAAGCCAGATCTCTTAATGCTAACAGTTTATTGCTAACAGGTTGCCAACGTGGCATTTCACTATGCACGTATCTCAGATAATGGTAACACTGAGACCCTGCTTGACAGCTCTTTATATATGCCGGCTGTTAAGCAGAAACCAATCAGAACCGAGTATGGTACTCCCTAGTGGACCCAGGAAACTGCCATACACAACATAAGTCATCCTTTGTAAGTTCAGAGTTACTGTAACAAATAAACTGGGCAAGATTTGAGAGCAAGGGCTTTCCACACCTTCAAATCAGTGTCATCACATTTGGGGCAGTGGTTTCTGGAAGGAATCATGCGGGAATCTTTTAAATTTGGGTGAAATATTTGACTCCCAAATATTTGATTCAAAATAGTTGAATAAAATATCACACTGAGAGCACAGTGGCTGCTGAGATAATGTGGAGGGAATGCCAAGTTAGAAAACTGCTTGCAGAAGACTGGTTGTGTCCACAGGAATTAAGGAAGGCACCAGAGGGGCTGTAACTGGATCTCACCAAAGAGATGCTGTTGGGAAAACACCTGAGGAACCTCTGAGGAAATCAGGGCTCATGCAATGTTACCTCATGACATTAATCTTGACCCCTTGCTTGCAGCAATTATTAAAGAGAAGGTGAGAGAATCAGGATGTTTTTGTTTCTTTGTACCATAAAGCAGAGATGATGATGATCATGATCATGATGATGATCATGATTTTGCTTGTCTTCCCCTCCTCCGCCTTCTGTCACTATGGCCTCCATTGACAATCTGGCAGAACATTTTGGATTTGAAGAGAATTGAACAAAGAAAAACATGCATTTGTATAGTACTCTACAAGATTGTGTTGATATGCTTTAGGCTACTTGAGAGTTTTGACAAAACAGGAATGACAACATTATTAGCAAGCAAGGGCAGCATGAACTGTTCTAGTTGTCATAAATTCTCCTGTGAGTAGACTTTGGGAAAGGTAAACAATACAGTATAAAAGTCTGAAACTAGAGAAAAGTAATCCTTTAAGAAGAAAATTACTAACAGATATGGGCCAAAAGGAAAGAACATGCATTGTCACATTGGGAGTAGTGTCACTGCAGCTCCTTTTCTTTTTCAAATTATGCAAGAGAACTCTGAATGGTGATGTAATAAATCCTCTAACGCATTTCATAACTTGTGCTCTAGCAGAAATTTGCAACTAGGAACATTTCATTTTCATGTCTCTTATCATGTATCATGCAATGATTATACTATTCTTTTTAAAAAGCAGTAAGATTTTCCACTAAGATATCAGATTGTGGATCTGTATCTGGCTTTCTCATCAGGTCAGAAACCAGGGAAGACTATGGGAATTTGTGTATATACATTTATAATTATAATTGGTTCATATTGGTTCATAGTTTTACGTTCTGAGGAACACAGACTGAGGAGACCGGTTAAACGTTAACAGAACCTTTATTGAACACTGTGTGATGTTAGGACCCTCATGGGTGTGGCATGATTCTCTAATATAGGAATGGACCCTGGTTTGGAAACAAATGTTATTCCTGAGCCGTGCATGCTACTTTATGAGTTCACAAAGCACAGTTGACAGTTGACAGTCTTTTGCATGTGTGTTCCTGCGATTCATTTTTAGACGATTATGGACAACACACAAAATAGATGAATGGTGGGTTGAAAGAGAGAGAGAGGATGAGACCAGAAACAATTGGCAAACAATATTTTAAATGAAGCATAAGGAAGACTGAGCACTGCCCTTTCCTGGAGCTCAAACAGCATGTTGTGGTTCTTGTTCTTTTTGCAATGAATGGAGTCAAAACTTCTATGAGTGGACAGAGATCATTAGCCTTCAATTTTCCAACAGCAAAGTAACCGTTAGAGGGAGTTGAATATTTTTCTATCTTTCCAGAATGGTTGAAACAACATTGTGCAGGGACTCCCATTTCTTTACCAAGATTTATGATGCATCATCAGATCTCGTTCCAGTAGTAGACTAGACCATTAAATAAACTCCACAAGGGGTATCTACAACTTTTATTGAGATTGTCTATAATAATAAAATTTTGCAAATCTGATTTTGCTGTACTTCCTTCTCCTTCAGTGTACTTCCTTCCTTCAATGAATTAAGGAAGTATCTGTTTGAGTTGTTTCTGAATGTTAACTGGACATTCTGGACTTTTTAAAAAATGCCTTGTTGCCTTAGCAATACAATCTGCACATCTCAACAAGGTCATTTTCCTTATTCTCTACTTCAAGTTACCGGTACATCAGTTTCTACCATAAGGATTGAACCAGCCTGTCTGGCGAGGGACCAGCATTGGGAGGTTTCATGGGAGTCCCTTTTTTCTCTGAGGACTTGGGTGACAGGCATTCCCTGTGACCATCCCCTACTTTGGAACTGACTACACTTGAAGTCTGTAAAGCTCCTTGCTCTTCAGTTTTTAGAAGAGCTTTTAAAGACATCTTTATTTCACTAGGCCTCTAACCCTTGATAAGATTTATTGGTGTCTTTCTTGGGGGTAATGTTTATTTTTAGTGTGGGCTTTTTAAAGGTAATTTTGATGTATTTTATTGTTGCATTTATTAACCTTTTGTAGTCCACCAAGATTCTTTTGAGTTGATCAAACCTTAAATCCTATAAAATAAGGGAAGGAGGGAGGGGGCTACATAGATTCAAGCAATATTTTCCTTCTAAGTTTCTAAAAAATCAATATATCCCCAATATTTGATGTGGAAACATTTGTAATAATTGCCTTCCTATGAACCTGCCAAACTAATCAATCTCTTCACTGATAATGAAAGAGCTTAAAATTGGTTGTTTATGCAGCAGAGTCCTGAACCTTGAATGGTTTGGGAGCCAACAATTATACTCTCAACCAGTCTAGGGCAGACCTTTTAAAGGGACAAAAACGAGTTGGGACAATCACACAAACATGGCAAACTCTGCTTTAATTCCCATATACAACTTTCACTGGAGCCATATAAGAACCCAGAATAAAGAAAGAGGTGATACTCTTGGTTGTGCCTCTTATATGGACTATCTTGCAGGCTTAACATCAGTAAGCATCAATAGACTTTTGAGAGAATATTATGGGTACTCTCACCAAGTAACCGTCATGTAACTACATCCCAGATAGCATTTGTTAATGGTTTCATTTTAGTGTTGAGGGAAGCATTCAAGTGGTGTTCAGTGGCAATTCATATTGACTGCATTGCAATAGGTCGTACACTAGATTATCTAGACATAACTGATTGTAACAAAATGACTGTTAGTTTAGGAAAGTATTAGCAAATGAAATATGTGAGAAGGCTTCCCTGGCCATAGCTGCTATCTTTTCTTCTAGCAAGAGCTGTGAGTTGAGGGAGATAATGGCTCACCAGTTTTAAAAGGGAAAGCATGAGCATCTCTGGCACTATAAAAAATTATGAAGTCATAGCCACTTGGTCTTTTCAGGCTTTAATTTAAATTTGTTCTTCCTCCTTCAGATATCAACAGACTCTAGTCACAGCATACTGATGATATCTGCCCAGTGTTGACTGATGACCATACAGATATTAAACAGAAACAAAGAGACTGTCAAGCCCTGATGCACCTCTAAAACCACAGGGTTTAAACTGGACTTCTCCATACCTGACAACTGTGGCAGGAATGATATGTAGAAAAGGAAAGAGATACACCACAACATTGAGCCACCAAACTCATGGCCAACCCATAAAACAATCATGACAAACTATCAAAAGTCACCAAGAGATGAAGAAGAAAAAAGATAGTCACACCACCCCCAGCGCAGCTTTGCTGTGTCATCAAGTGATTATCAAACATCACCCAGCTCCAGAGGGAGTGTACTTCCTTCTCATTTAAAATAGGCAGAACCAGCCCTCTTTCTAGGATGAATTTGCTCATGACTCTAATTACCTACAAAGGGGGGGTATCTTGCAAGGCCTTTACCAACTAGGAGAGACAAAGATCCCATAAACAAGTGACCAGAATCTGTAAGTATGTCCCTTTCAGTTAGTTTTGGATTCCTGATAAATGACTGGACAAGTCTCTGCAGTTTTCTTGACAAGGTATTTCAGAAGTGGTTTGATTTCCCTTTTTCTACGGTTGAGAATGACTAGCCCAAGGTCACCCAGTTGGTTTTGTGCCTAAGGCAGGACTAGAACTCACCGTTATCCCTGTTTCTAGCCTGGTATCTTAACCACTACACCAGACTGGCTTCCCAGGAACATCCTATCCACTTCTTAAAGAGTCACAAAATGAAACATAAGGTAACAGGATTAAACTATTCTTGGCCAGTTCGACAGCATCTGTCCAGTCAAGGTCTGCATTAGGGTGGATCTGAGCAACTTTATATACCAGGCTCCCAGGATATTTCTAACAGTAGCTGTAGATATTCTTGTGATGCCTCCCACCCCAACAAGAAACAGGCCACTTTAAGCAGGACCTCCAATTGGCTAACTGCAAATGCAAGAATAATTGCATTTGCAGGTAGCCAATTGGAAGTCCTGTGCTAATACTGCCTTAGGCACAATAATTGCTGTTGCCAAGTATAACCCCTAATATCAGTTAATGCACATGCTCAGTTGAGTTTGCACTTCACTTTTTTCAAGCAATAGGAATCATTTCCCAAATCTTCTAAAACAAACAAACAAACCCAGAGAGCTCCCAATGATTGATAAATATATAAAATTAAAAATAATCCAAGTCAAGGCTCTCATCATACAGCCATTCCAGGCAGAGACTAAGGCTTCAGGTGACCTGCCTAGTTGAACTGCCAAACAAATCACTGGGAAAAAATCTCAAGTTCCCCCTGATATCCATCCAGGTCCATTACCCACCTGGAGTAGACCGATGGGATCAGTCCTACCTCCATAAAGGGGTGGGCAGGGGGAACAGAGCACACCCAGCAAGGTGAAAGGACTGAAGGTAATATTCTATACCTTCAGATCAAGTCACTCTGTCTTGAAATAAAAAAACAGGTCTAGTGTGTGATCACTTGTGAATGTTGGCCCTTAATAACTTGATCAGGTCAATGGTTGCTATTGCAGTATTGAATGCCAACCTTATCTTAAACATCTAACTATGCATATGCAGTCCATAGACCTCCTTTCTCTGGTATATATCAACAGTGTCCTGTGGGTTAATAGCTAAAAAAGAATCTCTGACTGCGAAATAAAGAATTCTAACAGTTAGAAATAACAAAATATCTTCTAGATATATTTGAGAGGCCCTTAGGCAGAATATTGAAGAGTTACTACTATCTGATTAAAGTTCTAACTCAAACTCAATTTCAAAACATCTCAAAACTGCTGGATTTTAAAATTTAGAAATGTTACATATTTTGCACTGAAGCCACCTTCTAGAGCAGTAAATACATCTTTTAAACTTTTTTCATAGAATGTGTTAAGAACTAAGTAATTCAAGCATTCTTGCAAAACTTCGCAACACTTAGTTTGCTTCAACTTTCATTCTGATTCACAATACTTATTTTCCTGCGCAATCTAGCAGTCAGCTATGGCAATGTGTGCATGTGCAAATATGTGGGAGGCAAACTCTGAATTCTAAATTCAATGAGATCTGCTGCTAAATAAATGTCTTGAAGAAATTTAGTAACAAAAACAAACAGGGTTGCACCCTGTAAAGAAAACAGCTGTGTTCTCCCCAGAGCAGGATGAGACTGAATGGATCTTTTCAGTGTGCTTTGAAATAAGAATAATCTTGCTTGTTAGTATTTATTCCCTCTATTTATAACCTTGTATCTTAATATAAGGAGAACTTTAGACATGTGTTTAGGATTGCCTTGTCAATTTTTCCCAAGTGTAGGTGCAAAATGATGATGATGATGATGATGATGATGATGGGGGGTGATGGGGTAGCCTCACTTCTAGGCTTTGAATTCAGCCAAAGCATATAATTCTACAACGTGCTTTTCTCGAGAACAAGAGATGCGATAAAACAGATCAGAGAAGGGAACGGATTGATTTCTGGCGTCGTCATGAATTGCCAATGGACACCAGCGTGCGCTTTCCATCAAGGACCAGACTAGTTCATTGAACGTGGGCGGGAAAAACCGTCCCCAGCAAGCCCCGAGGCCGTCAAAATTATCGGGAGGCCCTCGATGACATTCCGAGCGTTCTCCCAAAGGACCGGCACTCGAGGGATCACGTGCGGTGGCCCCTCGCCTCTAGGACCGAGACCGCCCGGGCTGACTTCCGACGCTCCGCCGCGTCGCGCGATTGACTGCCTTTGGCATTGCGTGTTTTTCGCCCTCCTCCTCCCCTCCTATTGGTGCGAACGCCGAGTAGCGCAAGCCAACCGGTTCGCTTCGCTTCTAACTGGTCCTAGTGTCTCTCGTGTCCCTGCGCTTACTGGAAAGGCGGGCCTGGCGCTACGTAAGACACTCGGCTGCGCCGCCTCCGTTTCGTGCGCTGTTTTCTTTCCCACTCCCCCCCCCCCCCACATACACCTTCCCTCCCTTTAGGGACGACTTAAATAGGAGCGCCGGGCGCTCCAGCCGCACACCGCTCGGACTGCAAATAGTGGTGGCTGCCCACTGACTTGCGCCCAGGGGAGCGTGCCCGGGAGGAGACAGGACGAAGAGGAAAGCAGGTGGGTGAGCCAGCCAGACTGTCATGCAGCAAGCGGGGAGCTGCCCCCTCCCCACGACTTCTGGAGGGCAGCGGGGATTTTCCCGCTTCTTCACTAGCTGATGCCGCCTTGGCTGCCCGGGAGGACCCTAATCTTTTCTCCATTCTTCCGACCAGCCTAACCTGCCCGGCCGGCGCCGCAGTTGCACCGCTGCCTCTGGCTGCGCCCGGAAAAGGGGGCGGGGAGCCGGGCGAGGGAAGGAAAGGGCCGCGCGTCAGGGAGCCGGGGGCATAAAGGTGGGGCCTCCCACTTCTCTAGGCCGCTTGGAGAGGCGCTTTCTCTCCCTGGCCCCTCGGATCAGGCAAGGACTGCAATAGGATCTTTTCTAGGTCGGTATTGGCTGGATGCAGCCTATCAGCACGGGCAGGAAATGGGTTATTTTGCGGCGATGGTTTCCTTTCCTTTGAGCCCCCCTTTTGGGGTGGGGGGTGGGGGTTTATCTGGGACTATTGGATTTCGAGGAGATAATAAAGGCATAAATGTTTGCAACGTGGAGGTGGAAGTGGTTTGGCTTTTGTTCTGTTGAACGCACCTATGCTGCACTGGGACCTTGGATTACAGGAGAGTTGTTAAATGGGATCCGGGTGCCTTTCCTCCACCACATTTGGAAGATGCCTTGGTCTTTCACTCAAAAACTTGATATTTAGACCTGTGGGAAGGACTGAGTCAAATGCTGTCATCCCTTCTATAAATTCGTTCCATCTGAATTTGTCAAGGGATATTGCTCTGGCTGGCTTAAATCACATCAGTTTGATGGAGCAGTCCTGCAGTGACAAGGTAATTTGCAGTTATAGCACTTTGCCTATGAACTCTTAGGCAAGACATCCACTATGTCTTGTAATGCCTCTCTATTTCACACTGCTTTTTTCATCCCATTTGAAACTTCTGGAAATATCTGCTTTTAAGAGTTTCAATTAAAATGTTGAGTTTTCTTTGTCTATATATTTCCAGAGATTAAATTGTTCCAGAAATGATAATATTCTGTGGAGCAGATTGCAGAATCTTTTGTTCTTGTTGTTTCTGCTGCTGCTAATGTGGCTATAATTAACCAAGCCTGTTGCTTCTTCTGCAGCTATCAACATTGGGATTTTCTTCTTCAAGAGAAAAGGCTGAGGTTTTTATTCCATCGCTCAAAATATCACCGTATTGGATACTACTATTCAGGAACAGCCAGATCACATTTAACATTTATTAATGATGTCTGGTCTTGGCTATTTTAGTTTGATGGCCAGATTCTAGTCATGGGGTTAAAAAAAGAGAAAACTCCTCTTCTGGATTAGTAGCTGGCCAAAGAAGAGGAAACAAGGAGTAGAAATACATGATGAATTCTCTCAGTGGCAGATTAAACCAACAACATCTCTATGTGCTTGTATTAGTGCTTCATAAAACAAAAGGTAGCTCCAAATTCTGAGATCAGGGATTCAGATTACAAACAATATAAGGTTCAGTTTAATGAAGCATAGACAAATGCACACTGGGTCAAAATTGGTGATGAGCATCCAGAAAAAAGATCGTAAGTTTGTGGTTGAGCACTATACAGTGTGCAGTTGCTGTGGATGAAAATGCTACAGATAAAAATGCATAAGTCTGTAAAGGATATAAGGGTTGATGAAACATGTGTTATGACCTCTTTATACCAAAACAGGATTTAAACATTTGCTTTAAACATAAGATGCAAGTATGTAAAGACAGAGTTTTTGTTATTGTATGTGTTGTCATCATTTTGATGGAGTCTTGGTTGCTGAAGATGTTTGTGCTTCTGCATGGGATATCATTAAAAAAGAATATAAATAAATTTGCCAGTATCTTTATTGTTGCTATAATCATACCCTGTGTGTGGGGAGAGAGAGAAAGGGAGAGGAGAGAGCACCTATCAAAAGTGCAGAAGGCAACCACATTTCATCTAGGAATTTAAAAAGACTGAATAGAGACAGGAGAGTGATGGGCATAATTATGCATGTAGTGAAAGGGTTTTTTGTAATATTGAAACCCATAATCCTCCAATGTTGAGAGATTGAAAGGAAATACTTTTCATGCAGCTACATTTGATTTATGGAATTTGCTATCCCAAAGTATAGTGACAGTCACCCACATTTTAACCTGTCTTTATTCTTGGGGAAAACTGCTATCAAACTTTATTAACAATGGGTACTATACATTAATTCTAGTTTTGGATAAAGAATGTAATACACCATATAAAGCTCTAATGCCTGGCTCGAAGTTGTCTTTACAGGCAAGTCTGTTTGGTGACATTAATGGCCTTTTTGTGGTTTCCAATATACCAATTTCTCAAGGTTTTGACACTAATGCTCTGAAACTCATGTTTGTTTGCCTTTAATGAAGTGCTGCTTAAATACTGGCTTCTGAGAACAGAATTTGTGGCCTAATTATTTGCTGTTCTGAAGCAATGCGGAGCCAGCAATTAATTGTGATGTTTGCTCAACCACTTAAATCTCCTTATTAAGGTGCAACACGTTAGACTTACTATTACATTTGAAACTGTGATAACAAATCTGGGTCGGATCTAAGTTATGAATCTGTAGAAAGGTGAAACAACGTAAATTATACTTCGTTTTTGAAGTTTAGGTACTGTCAATCCTGCCTCAAAGAAATAAAACTTGTTTTCATGAAGGCAAAATCTTAGAGGGAAAAGCTTGTTTATAGTTATGGATTTTATAATTATGTGGTATTTATAAAATCATAGTATATGAAGGGGCAGTTAAACCATTAGTCTATCCAAGTCTAAATAAAACATTTATGACAGATGGCCATCCATCCTCTGCTTAAATACATCCAGAAGATAAGAATTTGTCATCTGTATGGATTCGGCTGTCCAATCATCAAATTATTTCTACTGTTTGGAAGTTTTCAAAAGGTTCAACAAGAATCTGTCTTCTGTATTGTATGGATCCAGAAAAGAAATCCATACATACAGTAAGTTCTCTGCAGCTATAGCAATATTTTATTTCGCAAATGCATCATAATGCTCTTTCTATAGGCTAAGATACTATTTTAATAATTATTTTCAATTACAAAGAAATACAAATGTGGAAAGTGTTCCATTAATTTCTTTTAACCTTGTAGACCGCCCCCTGATTAAAATATGGTTAATGTTTCTTAGAAACTACAGAAAAGTACCCAGGCTGTTGTTTATTGATTAGTAAGTGGATTAATGTTTGTCTAATTCAATCAGCAACATAACTATAATAATGCTCAGTTGAAAGTAAACAAAAGCAGATGTTTTTTGTTTAAAAATTCTTTGAAAAGCTAAGTAGGGCTTCATAAAATTTTTGCTGAAGTTAGTGATGTGAAATTTTGCTCAAGTGTATGTTACCAACATACCCAAAATAACCTATAAAGTGATTTTGGGTTTTCTGAATGGCTTTCTTTTAGAGGTTTCAGGAGTTTAAAATATGATGCCAACTAGTTTATGCAGCAGTGTGTCTTTTAACTCTAAAATTCAGCTCAGTGCCTCATCAGGAAGTTACATAGACAACTGATCACATGGTGGGCATATTTTATATCTCCTATATTTAACAAGAGGAACTAATGGTAAGCTCTGATGTGTGCCTCTACCCAGCCACTAAAAATTTTGTGCAGTATCACAATTTTTTAAAATGTTTCTAGACTCATTCCTGCTTGATGCTATAAGTGGGAAGGGGCAGGGAGGTGTTTCTATTACTATTGCTAACTGATAGTATATCAATGAATTTAAACAATTTAAGTAGTCATCAACCCATAGCAATATTTAACTCCACAATTAACTCCATACTTTAATTTTATTAAGGCAACCAAGACAAAGTAACTTTAGCCACATTAAAAAAAATCCTCACACTGGGGCAACAGCAAAAATGCCTCTGCTAATCAAACAGAAGATGGCCAATGTCCATGAGATCTCCAAACTGAGGGACAGAAGAACCTGGTAGGTTGTTTTTCCCCATGTTGGCACATCACCTTTGATCGACTTGGCAGTAGTTTTAAAATAACATTTGATAGATTTCCTTGTCTATGTCTCCTTTTGAGTTATTAAGCAAAACTGGACATGCCCCAGAATTGGGCTGTTAAGTAATTGTCTTGCAGTATGCCATTTAAGAATAATGGGAAAGTGTCCTCTTTCAGCTGACACTTCCTTAAATTAGTTTGATGTCTGTCATCTCTTCCACAAAACTTAAGATAGATTTTTCAGATTAACCTCTCCACTAGTTTAAAAATGGGGAAAGAACTGCAGAGGAATTAATGCAATGCTGTGTATTAATTTGAATGGCACATCTTTCACCCCAGTCTAAAAGTAATGAATGAATAGTGTGGTTGCTAAAAGCGTCATACTTAGCATGGGGTGGAGCTGATTTCTAAAACAATGATCCTGATTAAGCAAGTCACTATAGATTTCACTCTTCCTCCCCCCTTCAACTTAATCAGCAGAGCTAGGAGGAGAAAAGCCATTGGCTCCTCTGGGGTAACACTATACTGAAGAAGTTGGCAGTTGCCCTCGAATGATGTCTGCCTACTGGCAGACAATAGAAGAGCATTCTGCTCTCTGTAAATAGATGATTGTACTTGGCAAAAGGAGGAGGAGGAGCTTGGAATGAGTACATGGAGTCAACTTGGATGAGGTTTGCTAAGCTGAGCGCAGCTGAAAAGACCACATCTTGGCTGATTCAGTATTTTACTTAGGCGTGTGTCAAGGAGCTTTTTTTTGGCTGGAAGCATGGTATTCATTTGACTAGCTGAGTAAGATACACGAGACAGGGTCAGAGCTCCCTGTACATAGCTCTTTCACCGACAGGTTTCTAAAGCTAAAAGTTTGAGTAAATGGATAATGATCCATTTAGTTGTTGAATTAAAGTTATAGCTATGAATGTATAATCAAAAAGTTTGTCTCACCCTGAATTTAGGTATTTACTGCTTGGACAACAGTATTAGAAGGAATTGACCTGGTTCACATATAATGCTAAGGCGTAATATACTTTTTATTTTGGCTTAGACACATGAATCCACATCTCTGTTGTGGAATCTTAAGAGAAAAACACTGCATAATAGTCCCTTTAGAACAGCCATATAGCTCAATACCTAATGTGTGCTTTTCTTATGTATGTAAGACGTGTATAAGAGAAGTGTTTGTGTGTTTGAAGTTTATGTTAAAAGAGGAGGTTAGATTAGATTAGATTACCCAGTTTTTCATAGCCTATTACCCACTGGATTTTTGGGATCCTGGCTGTGCTGGCTGGATACTCTGGAAAAAGAAGTTTGACTATTGGATTATAGAAAAATTAAGAGCCATATCTATTCAAATTAAAACCTGATGTTCTTTAAAGTATTCCTGTTGCATAGCATTTAGGGTTTTTAAAATTCTTTTCTTACCAATCTAATGGCCTTGCCTGCAGAAATATGTGTAAGGTACAACTTTTTAAGACTGAATAAATTGACTAAGCAAAATCTTATCTTTCATTGTCACATTTTTAAAGTGGTTCACAGGCAACTTGATGCTTTAATGTATGGAAATATGTGTTGAAACAGTAAATAGTAGCATTAGTGCAAATAGGATTTTGTTACATTGAGGAACATAGAAATTACTCAAAAAACACATTACAGTGGAGTTTAATCTAACTGACCTAGCAAAAATGGTGTAACTTGGGAACAATTCAGCTTGAAGCTAAGGAGAAAGATATTTTATTCAGAATATTAAAGACACAGGGAAATGGAAAGAATCCAAATTTACATGTTGTATTACTAATCATTAGTAGCTGGAAGCAAGACTTACAAAAGTTGAAACAAGGGCATAGTTATGCACCCTATTGACTAAAGATTCACTTTAGCCCCAAATCTGACAGAACTAACATTAATCGATAAATACGATTCTTCATGTAAATACACACACACACACACACACACACACACACACAAGCCTATGGGATAAGATCAGGCAATGGTGATTCTTAAAGGATTCGTGATAAAGAATTACAGTCTATAGTAAGTACTATATTCTATAGTACAGTACTATAGAATATAGTAAACTTTTGCTTAGTTTACAATTGGAATACAGCTGTGAACACTGTAAGGCAACATTGTACCTAAATCAACTCTCAACAAATTTTTAGAAGCATTTACATAACAATGGTTCAATATTATACCATCAGAGCTGGAGAGAAAATTTCATAAAACTATATTTGGAAAGGCTTTGCTCTTGCATTAATGGTAATACTGAAACACAAACTGGTTGTTATATTCTAATTGCTTATTGAGACATCTGCAAGGAGTTCCTGACACTTATTGTAATTTCAATTCTGGAACGGACTCAAAAAATTTAAATACAATTTCTACTAGCAGACCCAAAGAGGACTCTTGCCACTGCACTGCATAGCTTATAAAACCTGTCTATTGCTGATAACTAAATAGTGGGAGGAGAATTGCAGCTCTTCTATCTGGTGTGCTTTATTTTAGTCTGTATGGCATATTGTGTAGGTTTTTATTTAATATGATTCATTCTGTCTGAGTTGCTGACCTGAAATAAAGAATTGGTAATGATTTGGTAATCATTGACATATATACCATGCTTCTGAATGATCAAAGCATCGCATTTTGTAATCTTTACCAACAATTCCAAAGCAGATCAGTTTAATCCTTGTATTACAGAGGAGAAAGATCCCAGATTGATGAGAAGATTCTGAAAGGTTGTTCCAGGAGAACTGAGTAAATTCTAGTTGCAATTACTCTCATGAGTGAATATGATGACATAGCGTAGGTCTGCTCCTCAGCTTAATCTCAGGACCCAGTCCAGAGAGAGAGATGCTGAAAGATTTCAGAGTCTGTTAGCATGTAGGTAACTATGAAAAATAGATAGTTGTTAGGCTTTGTACCCTTGTTTTCATAACATCTACATCTGATCTTTCCAAGAATAAGATGTTGATGGACAGTTAGAAATGTTGCTGCCAGTTGTGTGTTTCTGAGATGAATATTGCTTTTTTGCATGCCACGTTCCGTGGTGTGTGCAGTGGGATGGCTTCAGACTCTTGTTTCCATTGGCTCACCTTGTCTCAAAGCTAAGTATGCATTTTGTCTGCTGGTAAACTTTGGCCTAGTGGGCAAAAAATGTAAGGGTGAGCATGTGACTGATGTTCTGAGAGACCTTGGCAGCCGAGTGAAACATAAGCTGAACAGACACACCAGGACTTTAAAAAGAATTTAAAAAAATCTTTGCTCTTTTTTTTCTCCTTGTCCCAGTTGGAGATTTAAAGAGACAAGTAGAAGAAAATTCCTTCAGTGTTCCGTTGCCAGGGTGTCAAGTGATATACAAAAATTTTATATATTGGATTTCAGGCCAATTATCAGTGGACTCCTTTAAGCTCATGGTTTAAAGAAAATGCATTGCAGCTTTTAAGGAGCTTGAGAGAAAGTTTTTTAGAGAGTAACTTTTTTTTACCAAAAACTGGAAGTAAAAGCTGCTTTTTGACAAAAAAAGCCCGTAAATCATAGTCATGTGACCATAGGACATTGAAAATAGATGTAAATGTGTACTGGTTATTATGTGCCTCAAACGTGACCACATGATTTTTTGGGGGGAGGGTTCTTGGAACTTTGAAACTGGACTGTAAGTAGTTCTGGGGAGGTCCATTGTAACTTCAAATGGTCGCTAAGTGACTGGTCATAAATCAGGGATTACCTGTAGATGTTTCTAACTTGGTTTATTGTTGGAAGATACATCCTTCCCTCAGAGAAGAGGAAAGCTTCATTTATTCCATATGGGATTGGGCTAACGTCACCTCTTTTTTTGTCAACAGATTGCAGTAGATATAGATCGCAGCAGACTGAATAAATGCAGCCTATCACAATGCAAGCCCATGAATTGTTTCGGCATCTGCGAATGCCAGAACTCGACGATGTAAGGCAGTATGTACGTACTCTTCCGACAAACACACTGATGGGGTTTGGTGCTTTTGCAGCCCTGACAACTTACTGGTATGCCACAAGACCCAAAGCACTGAAACCTCCATGTGACTTAGCGATGCAATCTGTAGAAATAGAGGTAAGCAGTCATGCATTTCTATTTCTTTGATTACTTATTTCATAAAAAAGTCTGCCATGGTAATTTTAGTTAGTCTTTACAAAAAAGAGCTTTAGGTTAAGGTTTTAAGATAAATGAATATATTTACATAAAATGTTTTGAAAATGATTTAAAAGGACAATTCAAGATCTATACAATACATCAGTATTTTTCAATCTCAGCATCTTTAAAGAAGCAGCATGGCTGGCTGGGGAATTCTAGGAGTTGAAGTATACACTTCTTAAAGGGCTCTGACACTGGGAAACATTGTTTTGGATCTTGTGCTTAGTGTAAGCAGCAGAACCTGAATCTTCTCAGCTAACTAACATACTACAGTGTAAAGTATTGTTGAATATGGACAGTAGAGTTTGTAGAAGGACAGGCTTAACTGTGGGACAACACCGATTCAAAGCATCTCTCATTTGAAATTTAAACAATGTAGTCCTGAACTCCTTAGGTGATCATTTTTTTCTCCTAAAGCATAACTAGATTTGGGGAAAAAAGGTCAAGCTGATAAAGAATGGCTAAGCTACAGTTCCCCCTGCTCTCTTCAGACTATTGCAGTCATGAGCTATGATTGAACTTTGCATTATTTTCTTTGTTTCAGTAGAATTCTAGAACTCTGGACGTGTGATTTAAACACTTACAACCGGGCAAAATACAATCCCATTTACTATCTTCTGTTGACTGAGTCCATATGCCTTGCCATCTAAGAAGGACATTTGTCTATTAATTCAGACAAACATTGGCCATGATGTTTGGTAGTTGGATGGTATTCTACAGCCACATTCATAGTGAGATGCAGCTGGTAACTTAATTGAAGCTTCATGAGATTTAGTGATGCATCTATTATACATGTGGAAGCCACCTTCCTATATAAAGTCTCTTTTTCAAGCAAGGATGTTCGCATATAAAAATGTCCAATTGCATATTGAAGCTCATGAAAAATACAGTACTTGTCCCAAAGCTTTATTTTTGCACAAATAAGCAAATAGCATTAAGCTAATTATTACACATGCATAACATTAACAATCATTGGGAAATATAAGCTTATTAGTGGACAGTTGTCATGGGGAATATATTACATCTTGTGTCTCACTGAGATCAGCCATTCAATAGTACTATTCCAACAATGCATTCAAGCCTAAATATTTAATTGTTTTTTAGTAATGCAAAACAGATATTTGTATTTCCTCTGATGAACTAACTACTGGTTCTTTCTGGAAATCTCTTGGTACTCAGTTTTCAAATAATTGATCCGGCCAAATATTGATTTGCAAGTGCAGAGTTCAAAATAGAAATTGCTTACTTTCACAATACTCTTCATGACCCCACAGATTTTGGCTGACCTTGGTAAATTTGCATTTCTAATCTCTCTCAGCCAGAGGCTTTGAACTTCACAAAAGTTTGCAGAGGCTGGGGGCGACGGGTATCTTAAAAAGTTGTGTTTCTAGAACAACAAATAGTCATTATTACACACTAGGCCTCCGGTCAAATTTCTAAGATACACAAGAATAGAATTCTCTCCTCCAGGTATTCATAGAGTACACAGACACATATAATGTCTTGCCTTTAAGGCACCAAGAATACCTGGAAATGGAGATTTCCTAACATGTTTTCTACCTGCATTAAGAAGGGAGATCAACCTTTCCATTTTGGTGTCCACAGTCTCAGCTTCATGTGATGCTTAGTTCATGAACTGTCATTGATTCTTAGCTTGTATATTTTTCCAAAGTGGCTAAAAGTGACCAGGATGTACTTATTGGAGATAACCGTGCTGGTATATGAGCTACAATTTTAAAAGTGTTGCTTTATAAATGTAGGTTGTTTACAGCTAAAATTATATGGAGATTATATTGTATTCGGGTCTTTTCCCATGTAAGATTGAGATTGTCTTGGCAACGTTTCGGCTAGGTCTCACTCGCCATCTTCAGGCTGGGTTTTAGGCTTAAAGTATTGTCGGAGCTGCCGTCTTTTTATAAATCTTGGTGGGGGGTGTGGAGTGCTAGTGTTGTTTCAGTAAGTGGAATGATTGGTTGTGTGATTGTATCATGATTGGTAGATTGGTGCTGATGACAACACTCTCTCAATTCTCCTGTTTGTTTGTCCTATGTATGTTGCAGGACAGATTTTGCATTCAAGCCTAAATATTTATGAAATACATCTACAATATTGCATGGTATATTTACGAAATACCATGCAATATCTGCCCTGCAACATACATAGCACAAACGAACAGGAGAATAAATGCATGCATCGCAGGGCACAAGAACGCAGTAAGAAAAAAAAAAAACTTCCTCCCTTTTCCAGCACCTTAAAGCTACAGGACATGAAATTAATTTTGAAGGAACCGGGTTAATCTCCAAAACTGAACACTTCCATAAGAGAATAACTAGGGAAGCTATCGGAAGAGAGAAACACCCCCACAACATGAATAAACGTGATGATACCTCCTGCCTACCAGACATCTGGAAACCAGTCCTAATCCTCAAACAAGCCACACCCACCACCCAGGCCATTACAACACGAAATAACAATGGACACACAGCCAGCACCAATTAACCAATTATGATACAACCACACAACAAATCATTCCACTTACTGAAACAATGCCAGCACTCCACACATACCCCACCAAGATTTATAGAAAGACGGCAGCTCCGACCACGCTTTAAGCCCAAAACCCAGCCTGAAGATGGCGAGTGAGACCTCGCCGAAACGTTGCCAAAACACTCTGAATCTTACACGGGAAAAGACCCTAATACAACAAGACCAGCATACCTACATCCGTGATAATCTACGAAAACAAATTTTTATATGGAAAGTATTTCATAGATAAAAATAAGTTTGAGTTATGATGTCAATTTCTCTTCTATATTGTATACAGATGAGAAGCCATGCTTTCAAAATTTCTATTATGTGCACTCACTGATGTTACAGAAATCCTAGCCTTCTGATCCTATTTGATAACAGAAGAGCAAATAAGAAAGTTTTCTATCTTTCTCATCTTCCCATCCTGTACTGTGCAGGGTTTGAAATTATGATATTGTTTTTAACAGTCATCAGAGCAGTTTTCTTAACAGTAATGGCTAATTCTAATTGATACTCTTTCAAAACATAGTAAGCAGTGCATATATTTGGCGATGTATTAGAAACATCAGATTGCTAGAGATATGGGTGAAATGAGAGGTTGCCAATCCATGTCACTGGTTAGGATGAAATGATATGCCCAAATCAACAAGAATATTGCCCAGCCAGATGCAGTACAATGTGTTCCTAGATGCTCCCAGGTTTTTTTTTCTCTTCAGATGAACAGCTGCAACAGAGTTTGTGTGCAATTACTGGTGTTGTCATCCAGACACCAACTTCTCAGTGAAGACTCTGACTAATAACTTTGTAATTCTACCTTCTACCTCACCCATTACTGGTATACTAAACATAGGAAAAAGACACTTATTGTGTAATTTGCAGAATGGGAGCTGGCAGTTTCCAAAATTATGATTTGGAATTCCCTGGTTCAAAAATTTCTTCTGAACTTGCTATAGCGTTTCAGAAAAACATGGGGAATGTTTGTTTTTTCTTCCCTTCCACCTTCAGCATTTTGATATAAGCTATGAATATATTGCTCAACATTCAATAATGTTGAGGATGTATTTAAGTAACAATGGAAAAGCAGAGAAGGAAATCAAGGATGAGGGAACATGAAGGAACAAAAATATGGATGTAGGTTTTATGAAACTCAAGGTGGCCATAGAAGTATATATTTATGTTTCCTTCTGTTCATTCGTGTCCGACTCTCAGAGACTGCCTGGACAGGTCCCTGCAGCATTCTTGGCAATTTATTTCAGAAATGGTTCGCCATTGTTTCCTTTCTAGGGCTGAAAGTGGTAAGTGGTAAAATAACAAAAGAAACAAAGGGAAAGCAGCTTAACACTACAATAGCATAAAATGTAAGACATGTAGTAGAGTAAGAGTAATAGTAGAAATAAATAATTTACACTATTTAAATTTACATTAGTTAAGCCTATTTAAAAAGTTAACAGAAATAATTCCATTCCTGAGCTTACATTTCCATTCATTTAGAACATGCAGTCAAATTAAATTATTGCTAAGTATTGTGATTTGTAGCTTTAATATAACTTTAACACAAGCTGTATATGATTTCCCTTAATACTGGGCTAGAAACAAATTGAAAGTATTATGTGTCATATGTGTGTCAAATTTTTACATGGTGTTCTCTGTGTTCATTGATACATTTCCTAATTTGATAATTAACATAGTTTGTTGTGCATGATCACAGAAAAAAGTTGTTCAGAAGTTGTACAGAGGTATATGGGTTTTACTTCATTTCATACAGGGTGGAGAGTATGCCAGACGCTCTGCACTACTTGATAATGATGAGCCACTTGTTTACTATTATGATGATGTGAGAACGGCCTATGATATCTTCCAAAGGGGCATGCATGTGTCAAGTGAGTATTGATCATTTGGAAAGAAAGAATAATTCTGGAAGGAGCATATCTTACGGACTTTCATGGAGCCATACCAATTAGCCAGATATGAACATCCATATACACTGGTTCCAATCACTAGATACTGAAACTGAAAATCATAGGACTTGAGAACTAACATTTGAAGTTAGATAACTTATATCAATTCTCTGGGAAGTGGAATCTAGCAACATGAATTTGAATTTTAGTATTCTAATATAAAAATCCAGAACTAAGGTGTTTAGTCATTGAATGTTGCTCGATGCTTCATTTTACTTATTTTTAAATTTTATTTAACATTTTGAACTTTAAATCTCTACAGACAATGGACCTTGTTTGGGTGTAAGGAAACCAAATCAGCCATATGAATGGATTTCTTACAAGGAGGTAAGTGGAAAGGCAAATTTGTATGTGGTCGCAATGCAATGATAAATTAGATGTATTCCATCAAAGCAAATGTTAATTTGACCTTTCCTTAAATGGAAAATAACTGGAAAGTTGGGGAACTCGGAGAACTCAAGAGAAAGAGAGGAAAGATGCTACCAAGAATTGAATAGGTTGAAAAGAAAAGAATTGAAGATTAAAATGTCACAAATTAATTATACTGTAAATAAGAAGAAAGGGATAGTTTTGATTGATTGATTGATTGATTTTTGGGGGCATGCAAGTCAGTCTTGACTCCTGACAACTACCCGAACAAGCCCCTGCAGTTTTCCTGGCCAAGATTTCAGAAGTGGTTTATCACTGCCTGCTTCCAAGGGCTGATAGAGTTTACCTCAAGATCATGTAGCTGGATTTGTACCTAAGGCAGGATGAGAACTCACGATTTTCCTGTGATCGTGGAGACAGCAGCCAGACTGGGTTTGCTCCGTCCAGTAACCAATTGCACTGAGTCTACACTTATGATGTCATTGGGCCCTTGTAGCTCCCCAGTTCAGACTCAGTCCAACCACGATTGGCTGTGAGAATTGATCTCTCCTCCAAATTTTAACTTTATAACTTTAATTGGCAATTTTTAAAAAAAATATTTTTCCTTGAATTGAATTTTTTTCTTCTGACCAAATTGGAGGAAAATTCAGAACTGCTTTCTGGCTGCCTCTCTTCAGTCGTCTGACTGCCTGTGGCCACAAGTTCACTCAGGAAGCCTGCCTTGCAGTCAGATCGGCCAGCTCACGAGCCACGGCTCCGGAGCTGTTTCCCCGCAGCGCTCCTTGACTCTGGGCACTCTGAGGGACGCGCGACCGGCCCTTTCGCACACAACGGTTCCAGGAGAGGTCGACCATTCAGTGGATCACCCAGCCACTAAGAGTGTCGGCAGCTATTTTGCGGGTTGGAAAAGCCCGCGAAGATAGCGGCAGCCATTTTGAGGCTTGGAAAAGCCTCAGAGAAAAAAAGTGAGCCATTTTGGACAGTTTAAAAAAGGCGTGAACCCTGCAGCAGTCGATACAAGTGCCCACCAACCCAGAATCATCTCAGGTGGACTGGATTAGAAGCGCCTGGCCAGCAAATGGGTGAGACCGTTGCCTATCTTTATTGTGATTTGGATTTATGTCGGGTGATATGGCTGACCAAGCTGTGGCTGCAGATAAAGGATTAGAGGAGGCAGGGCCATCTGGGGCAAAGAGCAGTAGGAAGTGGCAAGCCAAAGAGGCTTCTTCCTCAGGGGTAAGCCCCAAGGTCTCTAAAGCGACTACCAGGGCAGAAGAGCGCAGGCAGAAGGCTCTTGAGAAGGGGTTTCAAAGGGCCCAGAAACAGCAACAAATTCTAACTGCCCAACCCTCTCCTCCTCCCCCGGAGGATTCTCAAGTGGCCTCCCCAGCTCCACCTGTCTTGCCTCCCATGGGCCCTTGCCTTTTTATGGCTGATTCAGATGGGGAACTGTCTTCTCCTCCTCTTTTATAGAGCCTGAAAACAGAGGCAATTTCTTTAATGTCCCTCTCAATAGGGAACACACCTTTGAACAGGCTGCCCTCCCTGTTGCGCATGGTTCTGGGATTCCCCAAGCCATGTACACCTCTCCTACAGATATGGCAACCATCATTGCTGAAACAATTAAACAGGTCATGGCTGCTGTCCTACAACAGCGCCCCCAACGTGCTCCATCACATAGCCACAAGCATAAATCTTCTGCAACAACCTGATCCCTCTGCTTCTACCTCTCAGGCTTCAGTTGGTGGGGAGCAAGATAACTTGTGAGATTCAGACCTGTCTGATGATGAGGTGGTCACCCCGGATGCCCCGGCCTTTGCTGGATTATTCAAAACCGATCGCTTTAAGTCCCTTCTACTTAAAGCCATTAAAGCTGCTAACTTACCATCTTCTGCTTCAGCTTCTACTTCACAAGAGAAACCGACAGAACCAGCTACAATTGAGAGTCCCAGTACCCCATTCACCGAATCTACTGTGGAAAAGGAGGTGATCCCTGTTCCCAAGATCTTCCTGAACGTGATCCAGAAACAGTGGGAGTCGGGCACGGGTCCACAGCCAACCAACTTCGACAAACATCTCTACAACATTGCACCGGAACTCACCAAATTCTTCAAGACCCCCCCAGTGGATGCACCGGTTGCAGCCCTGTCATCCCATACAGTGGTCTCTGGAGCCCCTGAGGAGAAAAGGTCAGATCAAACCTTAGTCAAAAACTATCACACTGAGGCCTGGGCGGTTAGGGACTCCATGGCCACTTCCTTTTTCTCTAGAGCGGCCCTAGTCTGGATTGAGCAACTTTAGGAGCGCATTGCTCCTACTGACACTAGATCACATAGGGACTTCAACAAGATTAGGGCAGCTGTTGAATTTGTGGCTGATTCTTCTCTCAATGCTGCCAGGCGTCTGCTTTGGCTCAAGCCATGGCTGATGGATGTCCATACCAAGTGGCGCCTGGCAGCCTCCCCCTTCAGTGGCACCCAATTATTTGGTACCCCTTTGGATCCGTACCTCAAGGAATCTAAAGACAAGCGCAAGGTCCTTTCATCCATCTATAAGAAAAAAGACAGTCACCCCGCTCCCTACGATAGGAGGTCACTCTTTCGGCCAGTGGACGGGGGTACTTCCTTCTCCAGTCTGCAACGTCAATCTTACACTCCCAGACAGGGATCTCACCAGGACAGATCTAACAGAAACACACAGCGTTTCCCTCCCAAGAAGTCTTACCATGGAGGAAACAGACTCCAATTTTCTTGTTGAAAATGATTATCTGGACTCTCTTCTGATCGGAGGCCGCCTGGCGTTCTTTGCCCACCTCTGGGAAGAGACCACAACAGACAATTTGGTACTCAAAACTGTCATATTCGGCCTCATGCTGGAATTCCTGACCATCCCCCAGGAATACTTCGAGCCATGCCCGATCTCTCGGTGTCCTCGCAAGAGGTCACTGATGGAACAAGCCATTCATCACATGTTGGAGATCCGGGCTATCCCAACCGGTTCCTCCCCATCAGGAAGGGCAGGGTTTTTATTCCCGCCTATTTGTAGTACCGAAAAATTCCGGGGGATGGAGAGCAATTTTGGATCTAAAATTGTTGAACTACTGGCGGTTCAAAATGCATTCCCTGCACACCATCCTGCAGAAAGTCAGAAAAGGCAACTTCCTCACGTCGGTGGACTTGACCGAAGCTTACCTTCATATTACTATCTTCGTAGACCACTGAAAATATCTCTGTTTCTCTTATGGGGGCACTTCCAGTACCGAGCTCTTCCATTCAGTCTGTCCTCCCCCCCCCCCCCCCCCCGGGTCTTCACTGCGGAATCACCGGTTCGGGGTGAATCTCAAAAAGAGTCACCTCATTCCTGGCACTCGCATTCTCCACCTCCGAGTCTTAACAGACACCGTGGCGGAGAGGGTGTTTCTGTCCAATGATCGCATACTCAATCTGAAGGAGCTTGTCAGCAAGGTGCTATGCCTCCCCAAGGCGTCACTTCTTCTCTCCCAAGTCTTGGGCAAGATGGTGTCTTGCTTCGGGGTTATCCCGTGGGCCAGGTTCTACAGCAGGAGCCTTCAATGGTTCATGCTTCCACATCAGAAGGCCGACAGGAGCTATTCTCCTCTCCGGGTTCCCCTTCCCAGCCAGGTCTTACAATCCCTCAAACGGTGGCAGTCCCCGGCGATTTTGCAGGGGACCTTTTTCAGGGATCCGTACCGTCTCACATGACGGACATGACGGACACAGGTCTGACAGGATGGGGGGCACACATGCAGGACCTAGTGGCTCAGGGACAGTGGTCCTTCGAAGAGAGCCAAAACAGCATAAATTGGCTAGATTTGTGGGCTGTTCGCCTCTCCCTCAGACAATTCCAACACAAAGTTCAGGACCGCCACATATTAGTCCTAACAGACAATACCACAACCAAGGTGCACATAAACAGGCAGGGGGGAACACGTTCCTGGCCCCTAATGCAGGAGTCCAATTTGTTGTGCTGGTGGGTGGAATCTTACCTGTCATCTCTCAGGACAGAGCACATCTCAGGTGTCTCCAACGTCCAGGCAGACTGGCTGAGCTGGACAAGGATAGATCAGGCGGAGTGGAGCATCCATCCGAACCTCTTCCATCGAATGACACTACGATTCGGTTTCCCAGTCCTAGACCTGTTTGCGATGGCAGACAACAACCCAGGTATTATTCGCAGTTCATGGATCCCATGGCAGAAGGAGTAGATGTCTTCAGGTACCAGTGGCCCAAAGGTCTCCTGTATGCGTTTCCTTCCCTTCCCCTCATTCAGAGAGTAATTTGGAAAATGTTGGAGCAGGAGGCAGAACTACTGCTGCTAGCGCCGGACTGGCCACGCCGGCATTGGTCTGCTGACCTAGTGACTCTGTCAATCTCCACTCCATGGCACATCCCACGATCTCTCCTGTCTCTGCACCAGGGGTCAGTTTGTCATCCCGAACCCCAGTGGCTATAATTAACCACATGGCGATTGAGCGGCAAGCCTTAACAGCCGATAACATCTCCTTCAACGTCATTGTTACCATTCAGGCATCACGCAGAAGTTCTACTAACCGCATTTACGATGCCACCTGGCGGGCATTCGCACTATGGTGTACCAACAAGACTGTTGACCCACATAAAGCGTCCATTCCTCAGATATTGGACTTCTTCCAGAGGGGGCTTGATCAGGGCCTTACCCCTAATACATTACGCTGACAGGTGGCTTCTTTGGCTTCTGTCCTGGACAGTCTTGCCTCCGACCATCTACCTTCTCATCCCTTGATCCGGAGATTTCTCCATGGAGCGTCCAACCTGTGTCCCTCTGCCATCCATAAGTATCGGACTTGGGACTTGGGACGTGTCCTAGAGGCTCTGACTGCCTTGCCCTTTGAACCTATGAGATCCACTTCTTTGAAACTGCTGTCCTTTAAGACATTGTTTTTGGTGGGTATAACATCTGCAAGATGTATTTCTGATTTGGCTGCCCTTTCAGTCAGGCATGACTTATGTGTGTTCCATCCAGATTGAGTCATTTTAAGACTGGACCTGACATTCATACAGAAGGTGAATAGCTGCTTCCACAGGGGTCAAGAGTTAACCTTGCCTGATTTCTGCCCTTATCCTCGTCATGAGAAGGCGCGTAAGTGGCACACTCTTGACGTACGACGTGCCCTCAAGATCTACATTGACCGTACTGCTTTGCTCCGCCACTCGGAAGCTCTCTTAGTTTCCTTCTGCCAGGCTTCCTTGGGTACCAAGGCTTCATCGTCGAGTCTGGGGCGATGGATCAGGGCCTGTATTAAACTGTCTTATGAACTCCAGTGCTTGCTGGTTCCTCTAAACATTACAGCTCATTCTACAGAAGTGCTGCGACAACTGCTGCTTGGTCCACGCAGGCCACATTGGAAGAGGTCTGCCGGGCAGCCATGTGGGCTTCTCCCACGGTCTTCATACGTCATTACAAGTTACACAAGTATGCATCGGCTGACGCAACCTTTGGGCGCAGGGTGCTGCAACAAGTGCTTGTGCCTTAACGGACTTTCTTTAGTATCCCCACCTAGTGGACAGCCCAGTCTTTGGTACGTCCCAGTCTGGCTGCTGTCTCCACGATCACAGGAAAATGGGTGTTGGTTCTTACCTGATATGCTCATTTTCTGTTGAAGTGGAGACAGCAGCCAGCCCCGCCCTGGTATGTGTCACACACTGGAAATTTTTTGTGCGGAGGAAAGAGAAACAGAGACTATGGACTTGCACCTGTACGTTTTTCTCACAATTCTCACTTGAGTCTACAGTTTTCCTTTGCCTGAACTGGGGAGGAGCCACAAGGGCCCGATGACATCATAAGTTGTAGACTCAGTCCAATTGGTTACTGGACGGAGCAAACCCAGTCTGGCTGCTGTCTCCACTTCAACAGAAAATGAGTGTATCAGGTAAGAACCAACACCCATCGTCAGGTTTCTAGCTTGATGCTTTAACTATTACACAAAACTGGCTCTCCTTTTGATAATACATTGCTTTTTAATGGGAAAAAATTCCCATTTTCATATAATATCACTGGAAATTAAGCCTTAATGATCCGTAATCAACTAGTATTCTGTGTGTTGATAGAATATATTAGTCATCTATAACCTAAAATATTGGAGTACCAGGAAAACCTCAGCTTTAGTGGATTTAGTGAACATCAATTAGAGAAGGCACAGAAGCAAAACTTACATTCAGCCATGATTGGGATCCAAAACTGCACAGTTGTTCATCAAGCTTCATTTAGAAATCTCCTTTCTTAAGGAAAATTCCATCCTATTGTAATATATTAGCATGTATATAAAGTTTATTTAGGGATTAGACATTATTGAATGAAATTACAAGGAACTTTCAAAGCCATAAATATCCAACTGTATTAATACAAACATTTGTGTTTCCCCTATCTCCACCCATATCTCCACCCACCCAGGTTGCAGAAAAAGCAGAATGTGTTGGTTCAGCCCTTCTTAATAGAGGCTTCAAACCATCTCCTGACCAGTTCATAGGACTCTTCTCTCAGAACAGACCTGAGGTAATCAAAGATCATTAGTCCAATAAATCCTATTAAAAAGAATGTTTAAAAATAGAGCTGTAGTGTTCAGTAAAATGCTTCTAGCGGTGGAGAATCTGTCCTGATAGGCATGATTCCTGTCCTCCTGTTGGCTTGAGTAATACTTGAGATTTTTTTTTTTTTTGCTTTACCTTGAAAGATACAGTTTTGCTTACCTTGCCAAAGCTAGTATTTCTGTAAGTTGCCTGTAATTCTGCGTTTAATTGAACCTCAGAAATCTTGGCAGCATAAAACTAGCATAAATTAGTGCAATTAACTACTGTTGCTTCTGACAGACCTTTAGAAATAGTGCATAGTTATTGTTGTTTTTAATAGTACATGAGTTACAGATAGGCCACTGTATTTTTGAGATTGCAGATCACAAAATTGAGTTTTAACTATGATAGTTAAGCATTTTGCCTATGCATATACTGGCTCAGTTTATTTTTTATGTTTTTCTTGTAATTCATATGTATTTGTGAATTCAATTTTCATAAAAAGTCTTCACTAATCTGATCCAGGAAAATAGCTGTGAAAGTTATCAAATTTTTATTAATGTTTATAAGTTCCCGACCTCTTCACTTAGTGACATTTAGCTTGCTGTCATATTAATATTTTGCTTTATCAGCTTTACCCAGGAGTTTATAATGTTGGAAATATATACAAATGGTGAAATAATATATAGTTTCATTGCAACATATTACTTGGTTAATCCATTAATTTAGATTCCTATAATGCAATAGCTCTCAATCTTCAATATAAAGAAGTAGTCTAGTTATGCTCTCTTCTGTGCAGGAAGTTTGATACAATGTCTATTTACCCATAGTTTTATACATACCTTTTCTTTCTAATTCCTTTGTACTCCATGTTCAGTAATCTACGTGCCTAAAATTAATCTAGTGTTACATATCTATGTTCATATCTTCACCCATTGTGTGGGCTACAGTGTTAGTCTTTTATGTCCTAACACATAATGACATTGTAGGTTTCAGCTTGGTCACTATTTACCATAATTATCTAATCTACAGAATCTTTTTTTTACATGTACACCCAACAGTTTAGCCTAGGAGTGTCAAACTGAAGGCCCACAGATGTGGGCCACAGGATGCTTAAATCTGGTCTGTGGGGCCAGCCTGGAAATAACAAAGGACTGGTCCAGGGTGTCTCTGCTGGCCAAAATGGGCCCCAGGGCCCTGCATGCAGACTGTTTTTGGCCCTCATGGCCTCCAACACCAGTCTGGTGGCCGAAAACAGGCCACGGTGGGACCTGTTTTTGGCCTCCATGACCTAAAGCATTTTGCCAGTTGAAAATGGGCTCAGGGGAGGGTTTTCAGCCTCCATGGCCTCCTACAGAAGTCTGGCAACCAAAAATGGGCCCTGGGGGGGGCACGGGGGGTTCGTTTTATGTTTCCTTCTCCGCCCCATGCACTCTATCTTCCTTCCTGTTGGCTGCTTTACACATGATTCCTGGCTTCAGGAATATGGAACAGGCCTAATCCAAAGAGTTTGCTCACTTATCTGTGGCTGTAATGTGATTTGTTAGTTTTCACTTACAACTGGATTGTATTATCTCCCCCGTAAATACAGAACATAATTGGATGTAGGATATAGTAGTATGCACAAACTGTAAGATTTTTTTAATTGCAGTATGTTATGTGAAAATGTCTAGTGGTTATTTCTAAATTATGATTTACTATGTAAAGCTCAAATGGCTGAATTTACAGAACACCGAGTCAAAATCAAATCATATTATGACTGGATCGTGCAAATCTGGCAGATAGAAGGCAGATTTTGTCAGATATGCATAAAACCCAGTGAAGTCAGTGAGGTTTAATTGTGTATCCAGTTGTAGTCCAAATGGACCTGGAAATGTTTCTGCACAGCATGCATATTTTCTGAATCTTTCTAGACATTTAGTAATATATTGTAATGATTTTGTTGTGTTGTACAGTGTTCCTCTTTACAATAGATATCTAGAATAAAAAATAATGTCTTCAAAGAACTCTATTAAAAATAAAAAATGGGAGGGTCAGCTAAAGTATCCTACATAGAGATAGTTAATATTTCAAAGGACAGATTCAACAGGGAAAAGGGAAACCTGAATTGATATTGCCTAAGCATTAACAAAGCGTGTACAGTTTTGTTATTTGGGGATGGAGAAGTGCCATAAATAAGGCAGATGGATTAATACACGAAGAAGACAAAAAGGAGATGTGGATGAATTAAAGAGAAATGAATTGTTTTGTTTAAAAGTCTTTTAAGGTTCTAAATGTTAATTTATCCTTCAACCCAGCAAGTATAAATATAATACCCTGTGGGTTGTTTAGGTTGTCTTAACCAGAGATGGGCTTCAAATCCTGGCACTACTAGTTTGCTCGTGCATGCATCGCTTCTGCGCATGCCAGGAAGCTTTTCCTCATGCACAGATGCGTCCAGGTGGGCGAACGGAGCCTCCTGCCACTGCCACTACTAATTCGGCCGATCCGGGCCGAACTGGGAGCAACCCACCTCTGGTCTTAACTCACATTAGGCTTTTAAACATCTCTGTTCTGACAATATTATGCATATATTCAGATCTGCTCCTATACAAAAGAGTCAAGCTCCATAGCAGCTGGGGACTCTACATGTCTTTAATCTCTACATTATGGAATTGAGACTATTTGTGCCAGAAAGTAAATCTTACTTTGTCTGGAATAACTGTTTTGAATGCAAAGGGGAAAAATGCATCTTGAGCCTGTGTCAAACACCCACTATGGCCACACCCTGACCATGCTCACCCCATCCCTTTGAGGTCAAACATGACCTTGATGTGGCCCTCAATGAAATCGAGTTTGACACCCCTCATTTAGCCCATTTAAAGTGCTAAAGTTTACATTAAATGGCCAAGTGGAAAACAAAAAGTGTAAAAACTTAGTTCAGATATCCTGTACTCTTAACTAGCACTAGCCCTTAGACTTCTATACCACTATATAGAGTGCTATTAGAGCCCTCTTTAAGTGGTTTACATAGTTTGCATATTGCCTCCAACAGTCTAGGTCCTCATTTTACTGACTTCAGAAAGATGGAAGGCTGAGTCAACTTTGAGCAAGTCAGAATTGAAATCCTGACAATAAGCAGAATCAGCCTGCAATATAGCATTCTAACCACTGCACCAGAGGTAGTAGAAATTTTGAGTAGTTCGGAGAATCGGTAAATACCACCTCTGCCTGGTCCCGCCCCCATCTATTCTCTGTCTCCCAAGTCCCATCTGATTGGGAGTAAATGGGGATTTTGCAGTATCCTTCCCCTGGAGTGGGGTGGGAATGGAGATTTTACAGTATCCTTCCCCTGCCACTCCCACCAAGTCACGGCCACAGAACCAGTAGTAAAAAAAAAATTGAATCCCACCACTGCACTGTACCACTCATAACTAAGTAGGAATAGGGTCACTTGAGAATCCTTATCTCATCTGAAAGAAAATAGCTAATATAATAAAAATCAGAGTTGTTTATCTACATAGATTTTTGAAGAGGAGAGGGAGGTAAAATACAAATGTCAAAAGAGAAATAATATGATTTAAATGCTTGTGTCTGACATTGGTATTCAAATAGGAAAGAGCAGATTTTATATTATTAGATTTTATTAGATTAGATTTTATTTATTTGTATTCCACCCTTAATATTTTTACAAATAACTCTAGGTGTCACACCTTCCTTTTCCTATTTTCCCCACAATAACAATCCTGTGAGATGAGTTGGACTGAAAGAGTGTAACAGATATAGAATTTTCCCAGCTGGCTAAGGCAGGACTTGAACTCATTTATTATGATGGTTTAACCGTTTTTACATAATTGTGGTTACTAGTGAATGTTATGTAGTTAATGGCATGATGCTTCTCCAGGTTGTTATTTTTATATGACTTCTTTATAACTTAGTACATTTATTTTTTAAAAACCTATATAAGTAAACATATGTCTAGGAAACACAAATAAAAATATGCTTCATTTGCATCTTTCCCAAATTTATTATGCTAGTTTTTTTTTTAAAGGAAGTTTTTATCTGATTGTAGGAAAAAAACAGTATTTTCTTTGGATGGAATTTTCCATATTGCCTTTGTGAAAAAACCTTTTGTGAAAAATAGAGTGGCCAATACTTTCAAGACTAGGAGAATTTCGTATAGAAAATTTCGTATACTCTTCTTATAGAGTTAAGCTTTGCAAATGAGGCCTGACTTCTTTCTGCTCTGCTTGCAGTGGGTTATCATTGAACAAGGATGTTATACTTACTCGATGGTGCTTGTGCCACTCTATGATACTCTTGGAACAGAAGCTATCATTTTTATTTTAAATAAAGGTATGTTCTGAACACTTCAGTTTACTAAACCAAACCCTTATACTCTGATGAGTTTGAACATCAATGAATATAGAAAAACTGACAGCAGAAAAAAACAGTGGTCTATTGAGTCTGTCCTTTGAGTTTTTGTTTTCTTTTGTTTTCTTTTTAATGTATTTATTATTTTATATATTACTTTTTATTTATTAATTTTTGTCCAATGATAAACATATGTTTATCCCAAGCATGTTTAAACTTACTTACTTTATGATTGACTCGCTACCTCCGTTGGAATTTGGTTCCAAACTTCCACTACTCTTTCTGTGAAGTAATATTCTAATATAATTTAACTTATGATGCTAATTATTTTGAAAGCTGCTATAGCAATAAAACTAGGATTGATTTGTTTCTACCACCATTAGTCATGGTGGCACAGTGGTTAGAATACAGTATTGCAGGCTAATTCTGCTGACTGCCGGCTGCCAGCAGTTTGGCAGTTCGAATCTCACCAACTCAAGGTTGACTCACCTTCCATCCTTCAAGGTCAGTAAAATGAGACCCAGATTGTTAGGGGCAATATACTGACTCTGTAAACCACTGAGAGAGGGCTGTAAAGCATTGTGAAGTGGTGTATAGGTCTAAGTGCTATTGCCATTGCTATTAAGAGTAACTATAGTAAATTCATATAGAAAATCTGGCTGCCTCTGTTTGGTTTAGAATAGCTTGATACCAGAAGCACTTTTAATAAAATTCCATTAGGTAAGTCATACTAGTCTGAAAAGAGAGAGAGAAAGATTTGGATCTAAAGAAATACAAACGAAGATTACAGTATGAGATTACTTCAGATTCTTACCTTGATTGGACGGTATGATAAGGTAACCCATTTTCTAATTATAGAATCCAAACTATTTTCCTGGGTGCTGCTCTGGAGAGTCCAAGCATGGGTTAAATACTGCCAAGTTGCCCAGGACTGAATTGAAACTTTGAGCCACGCTTCTGATGCCGACTAATCCCCACATTTTTTCAATTCAGATAGCCCAGTGGACGCGCTTCCAGTTTCTCTTCATTCCTAATTGATTGCTTGGACTCTGATTTTCTATTTTACTACAAAGATTCTAGTCTTCTTCCTGATTATTGGAGTCTCCTTTTAATTTAATTCCCTGGTTCTCACCAATTTCAGCCTCTCCGTTGTCCTGGGCTCGCTTGGGCACAGTGAGACTGCAGGCAGCTGTAGCTGTGGGGGAAGGCGCATGGGTCGGAGTGCCGATGCCAGCGCGATTGTAGCCCCACTGAGACCTTCATTGCTGCTGACCGTGCTTCTGAGTGAGCCAGCTGTTGGTGCAGAGCCTCAGAGCTCTCCGGTATATGTGGGTGGCCATTTTAGGTGGGTTGCATTTGGTGGTGGCCATTTTGAGAGCATCGCACATGGCCGCCATTTTGTTGACCTACTTTTGCCGCAAAAAGGAGCTTCAGCTGCCTGATTGCCTGTCTCTTGCGGGTCGCCGCTAGAAGCCTTCCTGTCTGGAATTCCGGCAGGTTTGCCTACACACACCTCCACCATTACAGCAGAGGGTGGTAGCGGAGGTTGGTGGCCCACGATGTCGCGCCCTACATTAATGCACCTGTATGAGTGCTGGTAGCTTGGAGTTCTCACCATTCTCCTTCACCAATCAAAGGACTGCTGACCTTTGCTTGCCCTTGCCTTCAGTGCCTCTGCACCAGAGTGCTAAGGCTGTTTGTCTGAGGTGGTGAGTGGGGGAAAGTTTCCTTTCAGGCCTTACGTCCCCACATTTAATCATGGCAAACGAGGCCCCTGAGGAACAGCAAGTTGGTCCTTTCACCAGCAGGGCCTATACCAGACAGGCTGGCAAGGCAGCCAGGAAGGCCATCAGAGCAAGCAAGCCTTACTCTAGGCAGGGGACTAAGCAGAGTTCAGGCCTAGACAGAGATGCCATCAGACGCCAGAAGGCTTTAGAGAAGCAATTTTCTAGGGCTCAACTCCAGGCCCAGAGAGCCGGGCCTGCTTTTCCTGGAGATCACTCGCCCAGGGTTCAACCTGATCAGGATCCTCCAATGTTGGAGAGTGAGGATGAAAGCCAGGAATTCTCTTCTGCTGATTCCATTGCAATGGCAGCCTCCCTTGGGCCTTCGATGGCCGATCGAGCAGTCCTATTTGCATGTCCTTCTGATCTGGAAGATGAGCCAGTCATAGTGGGGACCCTTGCACCCCAACAACCGGCCATTCAGCCCCCGCCCAGAGCTCACCCACCGGAAGAAAACCCGATCTTTCCATAGAAATGGAGGATGTCATTGCCAGGGCCATTTCCCAAGGGGTAGAGGCTGGCATGATGCAACGGGCCAAGCACCCACGCAAATCATGCTCACTCCTGACACTGGGACCTTCACAAGAAGTGGCTCAAGCCCAGCCCCCTCAGTCATCGCATTCTTCCTTGGCCAATGAGGATTCTGACTGGGAGGAGGACCTTGATCCAGGGCTAGAACCAGAATTCTCAGGAGATGAGGCTGCTGTTCCCAACAAGCCGGCCTTTTCTGGCTTGTTCAAGTATATTAATTTCAAGACTATTTTTAACAAGGCCAAAGCCTTGACCCACTTGGGTACTAGCACCCCAACTCCGGATGCTCCTGCACCAGAGGACCTCAGTGAGGGACTCTTTGAGGAACCAGAACCTATTCAGGAAATTGTGCCAGTTCCAAAGTTATTTCTTAATGTGGTGTAAAAGCAATAGGCGCAGCCAAGCACCCTTGTTACCCCTAGTGGTAATGACAAGAACTTGTACACAGTTGACCCAAGTCTAGATGACTTACTGAAATTGCCTCCCATGGACGCACCTGTGGCGGTGCTCACTTCCAACTCAGTGCTTCCCCCTAAACTATTAGAAGGGCTCAAGGCGGAGGACAAAAGGCTGCCACAAGACTCATCAGGCGGCGACTTGGGACATTAAAACTTCTGCTTCTGCATCCTTCCTGTCCAGGGTGGCACTACTCTGGCTGAGACAGATCTTCGCCAAGCTTCAGGCTGGGGATACCAAATTAAGGCAGGATGTTAACAAAATTATCGCAGTGACAGAGTACACTGCCGATGCTACCCTGAACACTGCCAAAATTTGCCTCTAGATCCCTGGCTTCTAATGTCACCACCAGGCACCTCTTATGGCTCAGACATTGGAATGCGGATATGCGATCCAAGGGGAAGCTCGCCTTGGCTCCCTTTAAGAGCGGCAAGCTTTTTGGGAGGCCCTAGACCCTGTCCTGGTTGAAAACAAGGACAAATGGAAGGTCATGCCTTCGTTCAACAAAAAATCTGACCGTAAGGGTTCACAAACTTATAGGAGGCAGCCTTTTCGGAACTTGGAGCAGCCATCTACCTCTAGTTCCTTCCAATATCCATACTCTCAGGGCACGAATAGGTCCCAGGACGATCAGCCCTTTCGTGACAGAAACCGTCAACAGGCCTTCTCCAAACATCCCTATCGCAGAGGGTCCATAGATCTCAAGGAGGGCCTACCTCCACATCCCCATTCGCAAAGCTCAGCTCAGGTTCCTGAGATTCTTTTATGCAGGCCACCACTGCCATTCAGCCTGTCCTCAGCACCTCGAACCTTTACAAAGATCCTAGCCGTGGTGACGGCATTCCTGAGATCTCGCCCAGTGCGCCTGCATTGCTACCTGAACAACGTTCTCATCCAGTCATCGTCACGGCAACAAGACCTGCAGGACTGCGAACCCTCCAACATCACGGGTTCTCCATCAACAAGAGTAAGGTTCTACATTTAGACAAGAAAAACGAAATGCACAGGTACAGTATAGATGATACCTTGCTCAACAGTAGTAACTGTGAAAGGGATCTTGGAGTCCTAGTTGACAACCATTTAAATATGAGCCAGCAGTGTGCAGCAGCTGCCAAAAAAGCCAACACAGTTCTAGGCTGCATAAACAGAGGGATAGAATCAAGATCGCGTGAAGTGTTAATACCACTTTATAATGTCTTGGTAAGGCCACACTTGGAATACTGCATTCAGTTTTGGTCCCCACGATGTAAAAAAGATGTGGACACTCTAGAAAAAGTGCAGAGAAGAGCAACAAAGATGATTAGGGAACTGGAGGCTAAAACATATGAGGAACGCTTGCAGGAACTGGGCATGTCTAGTTTAATAGAAAAAAGGACTATGGGAGACATGATAGCAGTGTTCCAATATCTCAGGGGTTGCCACAAAGAAGAGGGAGTCAAACTACTTTCCAAGGCACCTGAGGGTAGAACAAGAAGCAATAGGTGGAAACTAATCAAGGAGAGAAGCAACTTAGAACTGAGGAGAGATTTCCTGACAGTTAGAACAATTAATCAGTGGAACAGCTTGCCTCCAGAAGTTGTGAACGCCCCAACACTGGAAGTTTTTAAGAAGATGTTGGATAGCCATTTGTCTGAAACAGTATAGGGTTTCCTGCCTAGGCAGGGGGTTGGACTGGAAGACCTCCAAAGTCCCTTCCAACTCTGCTATTGTATTGTATTATTGTATTGTAACAAGGAAAAGAGTAATCTGCATCTGACCACCAGGCTGCAGCACCTGGGTGCTATCATCAATACCACCAGTTGCCAGGTCTCCCTGTCTCCAGAGCGGTTGGCAAGCATCAGAAGCCAAGTGTTGCAGGTACTACACTCATCACAGGCATCAGTTGTGCAGCTGTCACAACTCCTTGGCAAGATGATTTCGTGCTTGTCAATAGTACCTTTGGCACGCCTTCATTCTTGACACCTACCATAGGGCCAACATGAGCTCAACAGCTGGTTGAGTCTCACCAAAGGTACATCAGTCCCTCCAGTGGTGGATGTCCCCCACGCTGGCAAGGGACACCCTCTTCAAAGAGCCAGACCATCTCACCATCACAACGGACACCAGCCTATTCGGCTGGGGTGCTCATCTCTACAACTAGATTGCACAGGGCAGATGGTCACCACCCGAAGCGTCCCACAGCATCAACTGGTTGGAACTGAGAGCAGCGCGGCTTGCACTCGTTCACTTTCAAGAGCACATCAAGGGGCATCACGTGAGAATCCTAACTGACAATGTGGCCACAAAGGCACACATAAACCACCAAGGGGGCACTTGATCCAGGTCCCTGATAGAGGAATCAGAGTCCCTGGGAAGATGGGCAGAAAGATACCTATGCTCTATCCAAGTGGAGCACATTTCCAGGGTCCACAACATCCAAGTGGACTGTCTGAGCAGGGCCACAGTTGATCACTCGGAGTGGCGCCTGCACCCTGACCTGTTCCACCAGTTGTCTCAGAGGTTCAGCCATCCTCTGGTTGACCTGTTCACCTCCCCAGACAACACACACCTTCCCAGGTTCTCCAGGTTCCACACCCTGCAAGCTGAGGGGGTCAACACTCTCCATGGCCACCGGGTCTGATGTACGTGTTCCCCCCGTTGCCTCTTCTTCCCAGGGTGATTCGGAAAATTTTGTTGGAAGAGGCGGAAATTCTGATCGTGGTTCCCTACTAGCCCAGAAGAACCTGGTTCACCGACCTGGTGAATCTCTCTGTCAACCCCCTTTGGCGGATTCCCCGACACAAGGTCTCTCTCAGCCAGGGGGCGCTTCAACATCCAGAGCCCCAGTGGCTACAACTAGCCATCTGGCACTTGAGAGGGACCTCCTAAGTAGGGGTAGCCTTTTCACCAAGGTCATTCACACCATTCAGGCGTCCAGACGGCCTTCTACAACCAGACTATACGACGCCACGTGGAAGTCCTTCGACAGCTAGTGTAGAGAGCACGACACTGTGGCGATGATTTCCCAGATCTTGGACTTTTTGCAAGGTGGACTCGACCATGGCCTGGCCCCTAACACTCTCAGACAGCAGGTGGTGGCCTTGTCCACAATTTTGACAATAGACAAGCACTCTTCCCTTGGTCATCATCCCATCATCTGCAATTTCCTACGGGGTGCAACCAACCTGAGGCCTCCAGTTGTTCACAGACATCCCTCATGGGATCTCAATGTAGTGTTACGGGCTCTCATTGCCCCGCCCTTTGAACCTCGGCCACCCTCAAGCATCTGACATTTAAGACAGCCTTTTTGATTGCCATCACGTCTGCACAGCGAATTTCTGAATTGGCAGCACTGTCAGTTCGTGAGGACTTGTGCTTGATTCAACCTGACAGAGTGATCCTCCATTTGGACCCGGCATTTATACCCAAAATCAACTCTTGGTTTCACCGGGCCCAGGAGGTCATACTTCCCCACTCCAAACAGCCCAAGGAGAACAAGTGGCACATGTTCGATGCTTGTAGAGCGATACGTAAATACATCAAACGCATGGCTGCTTTCTGTTGCTCTGAATCACCTTTTGTCGCGTTTCAACCAGCTTCCCAGGGCTGCAAAGTTTCTTCTCAGACCATTGGTCGCTGACTACAGGCTTGTATCACCTCAGCTCACGTTCTTCAGTCTATTCCGATGCCACGCCATATCACCGCACATTCTACCAGAAGTGCCGCCACTACGGCGGCCTGGGCTACCCAGGCACCAATAGATGAGATTTGCAAGGCTGCTGTGTGGACTTCCTTGTCTCCCTTTGTTCTAAACTACAGACTGGACAAATTTGCTTCTGCGGAGAGGGCATTTGGGGGGGCGAGTTCTCCAGGGCATTCATACCAGTGGAGAAACCCTAGACACTTCCGCTTCCTGCCCTAGTGACATTTAGCTTGGGTATGTCCCATGCTTGGACTCTCCAGAGCAGCACCCAGGAAAATGACCATTGGCTTACCTGAAGGGTCCTTTTCTGGGTGCTGCGAAGGAGAGTCCAACCCCACCCTGTGGTCTACAATACCAGTTGTCATATGGTTTCTTCTGAACTTATGGATAAGTGTTATGACTTTGGTTGACTTTGTTCCTGAACTTCTCTGTGTGCATTGTCCACGCCTTCATTGAAGAAAACCTGAGGATTAGTCGGCACCAGAGGCGTGGCTTAAAGTTTCAATTCAGTCCTGGGCAGAGTGGCTGTATTTAACCCATGCTTGGACTCTCCTTCGCAGCACCCAGAAAAGGACCCTTCAGGTAAGCCAATGATCATTTCTGATTACTCAGATTTGAATTAATAACCTTTTTTCTTTTTGATTTAGCTGATATAAGAGTGGTATTCTGTGACAAATCAGAGAAAGCTGAACTACTTCTGGATAAAACTGAGAAAGGAGAAATATCAGCCCTTAAAACAATTGTGATAATGGACCCTTTTAACACAGACCTTGTGGCCTGTGGAAAAAAATGTGGTGTAGATATCATCAGCATGAAAGAATTTGAGGTAAATAAAACAGATTTTATTGTGAGACATCCTGACTTGAAATAAGAAAGCAAGAAGTTTTTGCCTGTTGCAAAACTAAACTAATATTCTACCCAACTGAATAACGTCTAAATTGGATTTTACATAAAAAAACCCACCCAAACTCCTAGCAATGTAAGGATTTTTCTTGGCATTGCACAACATTTAGATGACATTAAACATTTAAACAGGTGGTCCTTGAAGCAAAACGTGATGGGGGGGAAAGGATGATGGCTGTTGGGACTGTGTGAGATGGGAAGCAGGCCCAAAACCTGTGGGAACTCAATGGGGCAGGATGAGGAGTAAGATAGGCAATTGGTTGTAATGATGGGCAGATTGCCAAACACTCAAATTATTCGCATATCTGTAGAGGTGTTGCAGTGACCCTAGCTTCAGGTATAGGTCATACCCTATTTTTCGGAGTATAAGACGCATATTTCCCTCAAAAAAGAGGCTGAAAATCTGGATGCATCTTATATACTGAATATAGCATTTTTTGCCTCCTGAAACCCTATCACCTTCACCAAAATGGCCATGCAGAGCCTTTAGAAGCTTTGCAGAGTACTCCTGGGGGCTGAGGCGGGCAAAAATGAGTGAAAAACGGCCCATTTTTGCTCAATTTTGCCCTCCCAGCCCCCGGGAGCTCTTTGCAAGGCTCCTAAAGGCTATGCATGCCCTCTTTTTTGACAATAAACGGGCCAATTTTTGCTCATATTTGGGGGGGGCACCCTCAGGAGCACTCTACAAGTCTCCTAAAAGCTATACATGCCTTTTTTTTAAAGGGAGGGGCATTTTAGCAAAAAATGGGCAGTTTTGGGGAGGTCTGCAGAGTGCAAAAACTTTTTTAATTTGTCTCTTCAAAACCTTGGTGCGTCTTATATTCCGGTGCGTCATATAATCCGAAAAATATGGTAAGTCCATTCAGTGCCATTGTAATTTTGAATGGTCACTGAATGAACCCTTGTTCATTCCATGTATATCCAATATGCAGGTTCCTTTCCATTTTGAAAAAAAAATTCATAAGAATTCAAATAAATAATACTTGTCTAAACAAAATTCATTGCAACTTTTGAAACAATATACATGAAAGTTTTGGGAATCAAAAAGGTGATTTCAACTCCTATCTGACTTGCTGTCGTTTCCCCTCTCCAAAGGTATCAGGAAGAACCCACAAACACAAACCTGTTGTAAGTACCATGTAGCTTCTAGCGATATATACATAGTGGCTATTTTACTGTGCTGGTTTGAAAAGAAGGATACTAGAGATTTTTCTCTCTTTTTAGCTTCCACAAACAGAAGATCTAGCCGTAATCTGTTTCACCAGTGGAACTACAGGTATGATTGTCTTGGAATTGATATTGGAGACGAAAAGGATGATAAAGTTGTTTTTAACACCTGAAATATAATGCTAAAGTAAACTGTCAGCATTGCTGTAGATACCACTACAATCTAAACATGCATTCATATTTGGAGATCCGTATAATACAGTATAATGTAGAAGAAACATTTTGTTATTATAAAATTGATTTTATAATTGTAACAGTTATAAAACATGGATTCGTTACAGCCTGTTTTTAAGCTCTTGCTGACATGTACAATAGTCCTTGACTTACAAGCATAATTGTGATTATAATTTCTGTTGCTAAACAAGAGGATTATTAAGTGAGACACACCCAATTTTATGACTATTTTTGACATAGTTGTTAAGTAAAACACTGCAGTTGTTAAGTGAATCACGTTACTTAAGTGAGCTTGGCTTTCCCCATTGATTTTGCTTGTTGGAAGCTGGCTGGGAAAGTGACAGATGATGACCTCATGACTTGGGGATCTACAACCATCTTATGTAATACATAATGGTTGCCAAGTGCCCAAGTTTTGATCATGTGACTATGGGGTGGCTGTGAGAATTGTAAGTGTGAAGATTGGTCATGTCACTTTTTTTAGTGCCACTGTAACTTTAAAGGTCACTAAATGGTTGTAAGTCGATGATCACCTGTACAAGAATTCCATGAACCCATTTAGAAATTTCATCTCTTTGCTGTTTCAAATCTTTATACCTTTTTTCTCACAGGATTGCCTAAGGGAGCCATGATTACTCATCGAAATATAGTGAGCAATATGTCTGCATTTGTGAAAGCAACAGAGGTAAAGGTTGCTGATTTGGATTTTTTTAAGACCTTGGAGTGTAACTCATTTGTAAAAAAGTGATTAATCTTTTACAGAAGGTTTTTTTTCAGTTTTAGCAACCTGATTTAATCAGTTTATTGAAGTCCAAAAACTGCAGCTTCCAATTCTGTAGTTAGGGGAGAAAAAAAATCTGTATTTTTAATTTTATTAGTGCTTTGTTTTAAAATGAAATTTATATATGTTAGATCAGTACTAGTAGGACTGCTAGGTTTTTATAATGCTTCCTATCCAAGGGATTGACTTAAATTAAAAACAATAGAATGTGTAATTCATACAGTATATACCTGTTAATATCCTTTAAAAGTGTGACATTTCTATTATACTAGGTGTTTAATCTGGTATTTTACTAATGTTTACAAAATGCTGGGATATTAGAATTTCAGTATTACTAAGTGAAATAAGGTGGTACTTTTCTGCCAATCTGCCAATTCGAAAGCATGTAAAAAATGCAAGTAGAAAAATAGGGACCACATTTTGGGGGAAGGTAACAGCGTTCCATGCGCCTTTGGCGTTTAGTCATGCTGGCCACATGACCACGGAGATGTCTTTGGACAGCACTGGCTCTTTGGCTTTGAAACAGAGATGAGCACCGCCCCCTAGAGTCGGGAATAACTAGCACATATGTGTGAGGGGAACCTTTACCTTTACCTTTAAGGAGGTACTTAGAATAGTTTGCCTAACATGAAAGCAAATGACATTTAGGTTGTTTGCTTGCTTAATATCTTCCTCCTAGCATACGTTATCTAATCTGTCACTTAAGTCATCTAATACTGTATTATTTCATAAAACATTAACTGCAGCTTCTCTATTTTGCAGATTTGTTATTTTAAATGTTTTAAGGGTTCTGCCATGGGGATGGGAGGTTAAAAATTTAAAACAACCAATACAAAATTCTTGGAGAAAAACAACACCTTAGCATGTTATACACATATCTTGATCTTCTTATAAGAAAGTATACAAGTTTTATGTAACCACTGAATGGAAGTTGAGCTAAATACAGGCTTGATTTGTAGTTCAACATACAAATTCTGCTTTCTGGAAGCCATGTTTTATTGTTTCTGGTCTTTTATATACATACATACATACATACATACATACATACATACAGGTATGTGTGTGTGTATGTGTGTGTGTGTGTATGTGTGTGTGTGTGTATGTATATATAATACACATACATGCATATTCATATTCTAATTTCTCTGGTGCAAGTTTGCTTGTCTCTGATGTTCTCTGATCTTTGCTACACATAGATCAAATTCATACTTTGGTGAATTATGTGGATTGCCTATCTTCTGGTTGATTTTATCCTATTTGCAACTCTGAAGCAAAATTGATTTTTCTAAAACAATTGATAATCAAAGAACAGCTTGAAGTTTCTTAACTAATCTTTTACAATTCAATATCCTCCCCATTTCAGGGTCTAGGTTCTAAAATTCCAAACTACATCCCAGTGTATCTGGAGAACTATCCACATTAAGATTTAGGTACTAAATGCTTCATGCCTTATATGACAAGATCTTTGGTCTTGAAGCAAAAGATGTTTTGCTAAAAAGTCAGTTCGTTGTCTCTAAAAGAAAAGTACATAAGTTGCACATACCTTGAATATGAGACATAAATATAAGTGTAATCGTAGTGTAATAAGTATATACCTTGGTTATTAGAATATTAATGGTGAGATTTGCTTCTCCAATTTAGAGGTATAACGCATTGACTTAATACAGCTCTGCAACATCCTTTTAATTTTAATAATTGTCTTAGTTTGGAATTTCAAAGCACGGATGATAAAATTGTAGAAAGGGCATAGAACATTACTCTGAGTGGCTTAATGGACCAAACTGGGCTTATTTCCCATTCTTCCTATGACTGTGGTGATCATGTCTATTGATTCTGTTTTGCTTGGCTTGGACATGGTAGCTTTTCGTTTTAAAAATTATTCTTCTGTAATTGGTTTCTTTTTCCCTTCTACTTCCTGGTGCTTCTGCTGACAGAAAGCAGTTTTTCCTTCTCCTGAAGACACCTTAATCTCCTTCTTACCCTTGGCTCATATGTTTGAAAGAATTGTTGAGGTAGGCATCTGTATTTTTAATGTCATTTTTAAGTAGTTTCGTCTTTTGCAGAGTGGATATATAACAAGCCCAAGTGACACACATATTTCCTTTTTGCCTCTTGCACATATGTTTGAAAGAATAGTCCAGGTAAGTAAAACTATGTATGCCGGGTTACTTGCAACAGGTAAATCTTTTCTTAGACTCACATGATTTTCTTAATGTTGGTTCCCCAAATAAAAATTGGCAATATACAATTCCCATTAAATACAAATCCATTTTCTGCCCTTGAAATTGAAGGAGTGATTAAGAAATAATTGCTCTTTTTAGCCCAACCATTTTAAAGGGCTGTAGATAAAAGTGCTGAAGGAAGTTTTATGCATGCTGCCTTTAGCTCCTGAAGGAAAGGTAGGATATAAGTGTAAAAAATAAGAACAACTCCCTGCCAATATGATCATTAGTTAGGAATGATAGTTGTCCCAGCAATACATAGGAACCAAGAGCTAGAACTTTTTAAATCTGATAGTGAATAAGGAAAGATGGGATATCAGTGTGTGCTACCTTGAGATCCCAAATGAAGAAGAAATAAATATAAAGATGTCTAACATACGTACGTACGTACGTACGTACATACATACATACATACATACATACATACATATATATATATATATATATATATATATATATATCAGCACTAATACAACAAAAAAAATGTAACAAAAAAGGCAACAGTAAAATAAATAAATAAATATTGGGTTTCTGCCTGGATATATATATATATAGCATATCTCTGTCAAGGTCATTGTCTGTTATTCTTTATACCCAGCCACACTGCCTTTTTTTAAAAAATTCCACTAGCATAAGCAGACCAAGTTGAATATACAAAATCTGCAGGATACTCTATGTTTGCATTTATTGCTAATACTTATGGTTTTGTTGCAGCTGAAGAAGAGTATAGTCTCAGCTTTATATTGTATACTTTTTTTTTCTATTGTGTTCTGTGTGCACTGAAGGTGTTTTAATTTATACACGTATTGTCTTGTAGGCTATCATAATTGCTTATAATTAATTGAATCCTTTTTAGTCCTATTGGATCTAGAATTTTGTTTGAAAAATAATGTATAGCCTTTATTGTCATTGTACATCATGTATACAGCGAAATAAGTTTTAGCCTCACTGGTGCAATCCATGACAACAAATGCAAACAACATAAATAATTTAATCCCTATGCAAGTAATTAGGAAAAGAAAAAGAAAGGAAAACTAGTCATATGTTTCCGAGTGTGCTTGGAGTGATTATGCTTATGTTTAGGAGTCTGGCAGTCCAAGGATAGAAACTATTTTTAAACCTATTTGTTCGGCTGGCTATGCTTTGATTTCTTCTGCCCAATGGTCGAAGTGCAAAGAGACCTGGGTGTGAATCATCTCTGAGTATCTTCCTTACTCTGCTAAAGCAGCGAGACCTGGTGATGTTATCCAGTGGTGTTAAGAGGGCAACTAATGGTTTCTTGTGCTGAATTGATCGCTCTCTGTAGTGCCTTCCTGTCTGCAGCAGTTTAATCTCTGAGTAATTTCATTTTTCTTATATAGATAACTACAAATTGAAAAATACATTTATTCCTGAATGAACCTAATGGGTATTTAAATACAGATTTCACTGAACATAAAATATTCTTTAAAAATTAAAAAATTAATTTAAAAAAATTAAAAATGTTGTCATCCTGGATAAGAAAATATGATATGAATTAAGTGAAAGATGGTAGCAATCTCAATTGGCTGCTTTCTTCTTTGATAATGAAACTGTTTCTAAAAGCACAGCCTCTTCAGATTTCATTGACAGTGAAATAACATAAGATGGCAAACAAACATGAAGGTATCTTATGTTTTTTTAATATATATATATATGTTGTATTTATGCTGATAAATAAATAAAGGGAGACTAGTATAGATCTATTTCAAGCTATTTAGCTCTCATCAGCTAGCCATACCCTTACTGGGATTCGAAGCTAGCTGATGAGAGCTAAATAGCTTGAAATAGATCTATACTATATAGATCTATATATATACATATACATATATATATACACATACATACATACATACATACATACATACATACATACATACACACACACACATACATACACACATACCTTCCCTATTACAATTCTACTAAGTTTCTTAGTGACGTGGTGGCTAGTGGAGTACATGTAGCTGCTTTAACAAGTCATGGACAGGACACATATTCTAATGCAGTTACTACAAATAAAAACCCAAGCATTGGACAGAATGTTGTCCATGGGGTTGCGATGGTCGGACATGACTTTGCAACTAACAACAACAACATCAGTAATTAGCTAATTTTTTTATTCTGTTGGGAGTTGAAGTCTATACATCTTAAAGTTTCCAAGATTGAGAAACATTGCTCAAGTCCAAGTAGTACCTTTCTATCTTACATTTGCATGCAAGCTGAAGCCAATTTTGGGGATGTGTTTTGGCAGATAAAATTCTAGGCTTATTCCCCAGTAATGAAGGCAAACATGGGTCCCAAGATAATGTTGCAGGATCCAATCTGAATCTTTCATTAGGACCAGAGTTTTAGTCTTCCAAACTTTTGGGTTTGTACTGGAGCCCATCCTTGGGGAACTTCTCTCTCTTCAGAATGCTCTCTCCATAGTGATTGCTGTAACATATATTGCTTTCCTGTCTTGAAATTGGCTAAAACACAATGGAGCTATTATTACTAAAATAATAAAACAAAGCCTGCTCGGGAGACATAGATACCAACTATGATGTCAGATCCCAGGGACAAGCAACTAATAACTTCAGATAATTTGCCTATAGCATTCAAAATTCTGATTATTTGCCACACTGGCTGAGGCTTATTAAGTGTCTGGTGTCCTTAGACTATTTCTCAAGTGTTTCAAATATAAACAGAAACTTCATTACAAATCAGAGAACAATCTTGATCAGCCAGTTTCAAATTGTAGTCTTAGTTCTACTTTAGCTCTCTGATGTCACAAGATTAGTTATTCTTCCCTTTTCCGTAGGAGGAAGAAATGATATGTTTGTGTGATATTTATAAATATAGTATTAGCTAACCAGGCAGGTGGTTTTACACTAATTTTTCACCGCTTCAGGGATGGAGACAGTTAAGGTGGATATGTTTGGAGTTACAAGTACAGTGGATATAAAAAGTCTGCACACCTTGGTTAAAATGCCAGTTTTTTTAGATGTAAAAAAATCAGATCAAGATCAATCAGATTCCCCCCACACACACACTTTTTTTAAATATAACAATTATCTGTACAGTTTGTTTTTAGTGGAAATCTTTTAGGGAGCAAAATCTCATTAAAAATGTATCATAATATAGTTGCATAAATGTGTATGCCCTTAAACTAATACTTTGTTGAAGCACCTTTTGATCTGATGGCAGCAGTCAGTCTTTTGGGTAGGAGCCTAGTAGCTTGGCACACCTTGCCTTGGGAGTCTTTGCCCATTCTTCCTTGTAAAAGCTCTCCAAGGGCATCTCCTGTGTTCAGCCCTCTTCAGTCATCCCACGGATTTTCAATTGGATTCAGGTCTGGGCTCTGGCTAGGCCCTTCTAAAACTTTGACCTTTGAGGTCGGAAGGTTTTGTGTCAAAATTGATTTTTGGAACTGTTCATAATTCTCTCCACCTTGACTAAAGTTCCAGTTCCAGCTGAAGAAAAGCAAACCCAAAGCATAATGCTGCCACCACCATGCTTCACTAGGGACGCGGTGGCTCAGTGGCTAAGACTCTGAGCTTGTTGATCAGAAAAGTTGGCAGTTCGGTGGTTCTAATCCCTAGCACCATGTAGTGGAGTGAGCTCCCTTTGCTTGACCCAGCTTCTGCCAACCTAGCAGTTCAAAAGGATGTAAAAATGCAAGTAGAAAAATAGGAACCACTTTTGGTGGGAAGGTAACAGCTTTCTGTGCTCCTTCACCGTTTAGTCATGCTGGCCACATGACCACAGAGACATCTTCGGACAGTGCTGGCTCTTTGGCTTTGAAACGGAAATGAGCACCACCCCCTAGATTCGGGAATGACTAGTAAATATATGCAAGGAGAACCTTTACCTTAAGCTTCTTGGTAAGCTCTCAGACCTATTTTCTTGTTTTTTCATATATATTTTTTCAATTTTGGAGGGACACCCCATTCTTGGTAATGTCACTGTTGTGCCATATTTCTACTTGGTGATATCTGTCTTCACTGGTGTGTACTCTTTACTATTTAACATCAGTTTGAATATGATTGGTGAACTCTGAACACAGCCACATCCCTACTCATTAGAGAGTGTGCACACTTATGCAACCATGTTATTGTAATTTTTTTATTATTTCCCCTACAAGACTTTACTTTGTTTTTAATTGAATTGTAGTTTCCATGTTATATTAAAGGTGAAAAAAAATTCTGAAGTAATTTATCTTGGTCTGATTTTTTACATCTCAAAAACTGGGCATTTTAACAGGGGTGTGTTATATCCACTGTATCTTAAGCAAAGAAGTGACTTTAAAAAGTCATCTACTAAAGAAGTAATGTGCCAGATGGATAGCTTATATTAAAATCGGTTAAAAGGGATTGTTCAACTTTGCCTCCTAGTAAATTTTTTGTAACTAGAAAAAAGCCAGTTGTAAGAGTGGAAGCTGGTGAACAGTCTAAATTTAAGTAATGCTATTAATAAGCAAATATAATTTTAGGAATATGTCAAAGTGGCTGAAGAACAAAAGCTTTGTCTGTGTGCTCCCTAACTATCAAACAGATTATGCTGATATGTATGTGGTGCAAAAGGGAATGCTGATAACTTGGGCTGCAGTGATAAAATAAACCAACTGCTCCAATTTCTGCTCATCTTTTTAAAAATAAGCCAATTAAATTTTAATTGCCTTGGTATATTTTGGATTCTTTCTTTCTCTCTTGTCCTTAGTGTGTGGTTCTTTGCCATGGGGCTCGGATTGGATTTTTCCAGGGAGACATCAGGCTACTCATGGATGACTTAAAAACTTTGCAGCCTACGGTGTTCCCTGTGGTGCCAAGATTGTTGAACAGAATGTTTGATAAAGTAAGTCTGTGTGAAACTGAACAATAGTAGGCACCCTTGCTTTCCATGACATTTCCGGAAATCACTTTTCATGCTTTGGGAGTCTAAAGGTAGAAAATAAAGCATATTTTGATTTGTAAAAGCAAAGCTCTTATTTGTATCTAAGGGGTGAAACCGCAGCAGCAGTCACTCAATGTTGCAGCAGCGTTAAGATCTTTCCCAAATGTTATTTGCATTTGCATACAACCACGAAACTATGTCTACTACAGCCTACGGTAGATGGGATGCAGAGTGGGCCTGATCAAAGGATTATAATGGCTCTATGATTAGCAGTGGAAAATAGCAAGCAGGAGTCCTCAAGCATTTGTTCAATTAACAGTTAGTGGCATAGGATGGTGAAAAATATATTCACTTGTTTCTATGGCATCTTGAAGAAAATTGCACTCTTTTGCAGATCTTTCAACAAGCAAACACTTCATTTAAGCGGTGGATATTGGAATTTGCTTCCAAGAGGAAAGAGGCAGAACTTAGAAGTGGCATTATTAGAAATAATAGCCTATGGGATAAAATGATTTTCCGCAAAGTACAGGTAACCTGATTGCTGATTATTTTGTGAGTTGACTTACTTTCTGGAAGTTCTTGATTCCAATATTTTTTAAAACAATCTGTGGCTATGAAATTAGGGCAATTGTTTATTAAATCACTGATACATCCAGATTAGCATGTTTTATAATGCTAGACAACCACCACTTAATGCTTCAGATGGAGATTTTATATTAGAGGGCAATGTATTGTCCTCCAGATGTGTTTGACTGGTAGATCCCATGAACTTTCACAATAGACCACTGTATGATTGCTTAGACTTCTTATTTAATCTTATCTGGTAGTAATAAAATTTGACTCTAGGATCCTTTACATATAGAGAGCATACTTATCTATTTCATTATATCCTTTTCCTATAACATAAGAATCCAGCTAACATAACATACAGTTAGTCCTTGACTTACAATCATTCATTTAGTGAACATTTAAAGTTACAACAGCACTTTAAAAAGTGACTTACTGTATATACTCGAGTATAAGCCTAGTTTTTCAGCCCACTTTTTGGGCTGAAAAAAGCCGCCTCGGCTTATACTCGAGTCAGTGAAAAATTTGCCCGAAATGGAGGAGAAAAAGGGGCGGGGCCATGCCGCTGGGTGACACTCGTGAATGGCCCAGTGCCCCTGTGAGTTTCCCCTCCCTCTGTGTCAGTTTGCCACGCAGCGCGCACCGCACCATCCCCCCTCCTCACGTTCTAATGTAATGCAGGGCTGTCTTACGATTCCCCTTCCTCCCCTCCTGCCGCTCTGCAACGATGTCCCACCTCCTCCTTGTTATGGCAAGCAGCCACATAGCGATGTCCCACCTCCTCTGGTACAGTGATCCAATGATAGGAATCACTGTGCCGTGTGTCATAGGAGGCGGGACATCGCTCCCGCGGCTGCACGGGACATCATCATCACAGCGGGACATCAGCATCATGAGGTGAGTGAAGTATTTCATTGAATACACCGCTAGTTTACTGTTTTTCTTTGAAATAAATATTCAAAAACATTATTGGTATCTATTTTTATTTTTGAAATTTACCGGTAGCTGCTGCATTTCCCACCCTAGGCTTATACTCGAGTCAATAACTTTTCCAGTTTTTTGTGGTAAAATTAGGTGCCTCGGCTTATATTCGGGTCGGCCTATACTCGAGTATATACGGTATGACTGGTTTTCACATTTACATCCTTTTCAGCATCCCCATGGTCACATGATCATAATTTGAGTGTGGCAACTGGCATGTATTTATGACAGGTGCAGTGCCCCAACATCATGTGATCACTTTTTATCACCTTCTGACAAGCAAAGTCAATGGGGAAGCCAGATTCATTCTTAACAGCTGGGTTACTAACAGAACAACTGCAATGATTCACTTAACAACTTTGGCAAGGAAGATTGTAAAATGGGGCAAAACTCACTTAACAACTATCTTCCTTAGTGGTGGAAATTTTGGGCTCAATTATGGTCACAAGTCAAGAACTACCTTAGTATAATTATTCAAAATTGTTTGAATTTAGATTGTGGTTTTAAGGAAGTGAATATTGGAATATTTGTTTTGAAGAAAAAATATATTTGCCTGTAGAAGACTCAAAGTAGATTTCCAATAGCAAAGTATTGTTTGATGTGTGAGGTCATTCTAACAGGCAATATCATCTCACAGTCAGAAATAGCAGTTTAACCTTAGTATCTTTCTCATAGTGACTCGATACATACGTGTAACTGCTGGTTCTTGTAAAGTGATTCTAGTGATTCTGATTTCACCCAGTCTAGTGAAGCAGGGTAATCGAGGGTCTTTTATGCAGATCCATAGCTCTTTTTTAATTTAGATATTACATTTTTTTAAAAAAAATCTGAAAAAAATATTTCTATTCTGAAACCATAGTACTTGTTTCTAATTATGAGCCACTCAAAACAAGTGCTTCCAGGTTGTCCTATATGACCCAGGATGAGACAATCCATAAAATGATTGTGTTACACATGTGTGAAGTGTTGTTTATGTAGCTATCATCATATGCAACAACTATATATGAGTGGTATAGCTGGAATGTCTGTGTGAGGAAAACAGGCAGGAGAAGGAAAAATTAATCATATATTATGTGTATTTGGATATGATACAGTAGGAGGCAAATATGATTCCCTTCCTGTTAGGGCAGGAAAATTTATTATTGTGTAAATGGAATAGGTTGCCTCTCCTTCCTGGTATAGCATTGCCAAGTGAGGCCCAATATGGTCTTTCCTAATACACATGTTTGGTTTTAGAAAGACTATTTAACAATATTTCATGGCCTGTGTTAGTTTTAGATGAAGTAACAGGGCAAAATGTATCTGGCAGGCAGCACTGCAACGAATGCTCCTGGAAAGAATAATCCATTCATGTGACTCCAGGCTGCCTTTAAACACACATACTTGGAAAGAGTTCAGAGAATTTGGGCTATTGAATATACTTCCAAGTATGATCCAAGTGCCACTCACCATAGATTTTTGACTTCCCTGCGGTTGTTGAAGTGACGATGTTTGATGGGTTTGTTTTTTTCCGTTCCTTAGGCAAATCTGGGAGGAAAAGTCAAACTAATGATTACAGGAGCAGCTCCTGTTTCTGCAAATGTATTGACCTTCCTAAGAGCAGCTCTTGGTTGTCAGGTGAGCTTGGACTGTAACTAGAATGAAAAATGTAATTTTCATTACATTTCATTTCATTACAAATGTCATATCTTATCATCTTGAGGTTACAATTAAGAGAACTGGACTAATTTTTTTTTACAAAGCACTTATATGATTAACTGAGCACAAGAAGGGACTGAAGACCATGCAACATCAAACAGTATTGAAAATTGGATTGTGAAAAAAATGGTATTATTGATTCTCCAAGTGACACGCTTCTCTTAGTTATTTGGATTGTGCCCATCTAACAATCCTTTGCCTAAAACACAAAATCAGTTATATAAATAAGAATTTTATAATTATTAGCTTAAAAAAAATCAACTCAAGAATTGTTATCTTACATGAATCTAGTCTTTTTCAGACTGGAATTACCTATAGGAAACTCAGCTAAAAGAGTTTTGCAACATACCATTGGTATATCTGGAACCAAAAATAATTTATTCTTGATGTGTCATTTGAAGTATTAGAAGACAAGATTAATGTTAGGTGAAGACTTAGATGGCATTTCTATAATTAAATTAAACAAGCATTCTTGGAAAATTCCAAATTTAAAATAGGTAATTGTTTAAACTATTGTTAACAATTACCAATTATTACCAATTGTTTAACACATTATTACCCATATGGCATATGACTGCATATGCTGAATAAAAATTAAATTGGAAAACCAAGGATGAAAAGGAGTTCTACGTTTGTTCAATAATTATGTATAAAGTGTCTTGAGAAATGATAAAATAGAATTCTCATTGGATGGTGAAAGTTTCAGAGTCTGATCTTTATGTTCTGCTTCACAGTTTTATGAAGGCTATGGACAAACCGAATGCACAGCTGGATGTTCTCTAACAATACCTGGTGACTGGACTGCTGGTAGGGCTTTTTAAATTTGTTAAGACTTATACAATTTAAATCAGGGCAGACAAAATATTTATCAAGAAACTTCAATGGTAAAATTAATCAGAAGTGAGAAGCAAGTCCAGCAATTTATATTATATTACTGTATTTTTCGGACTATAGGACGAACCGGAGTATAAGATGCACCAAGATTTTGAAGAGGTAAATTAAAAAAAAAAGTTTTTGCACTTTGCAGGCCTCCCAAACCCTCTGCATGCCTTGTTTTTTGTGAAAGACAAGGGGAGACTGAGGGGGAGGGGGGAAACAAGCAAAAAACGGGCTATTTTTCACGAAAACAGGCCTGTTTTTTTGCAAAAAAACAGGGCATGCATAGGCTTTGGGAGGCTTGTACCGTGCTCCTGAGGGCTAGTGGGAGCGGGCAAAAACAGCCCAAAAACAGGGAATGCATATGCTTTGGGAGGCTTGTAGAGTGCTCCTGGGGGCTGGGGCGGGCAAAAATGGGCAAAAAACAGCCTGTTTTCACTCGTTTTTGCCCTCCCAACCAGCTGCTGGGAGCTCTTTGCAGGTCTCCCAAAGCCAATGCACGTCCATTTTTATGAATAGGGCGGGGTTTCGGGAGGCCAAAAATGCTGTATTCAGTGTATAAGACTCACCCAGATTTTCACCCTCTTTTTTGCAGGGAAAAAGTTCATCTTAAACCCCGAAAAATACAGTATATTCTATTCTATTCTATTCTATTAATGACTAGAGTAATTAAATCTTGCAGATTGGTATGATAGTGGCTAGCTTCGTAATATTGGCTACTTCGTCTATCTTCACTGGCTACTATGAATATTAGCTGAAGGTGATGGGGGATATAACCCATTAATTTTGGGAATGTCAGGATTGAATATCACAATTTAGTTGATCCACAAGTAAATTGAACTAAATTATTTGTACTTGCCCTAGAAATTGTGGCATTTCATTATTTTAAAGAAATGGAAGGGATGGGAGAGAAATTGTCTTCCAATCAATCAATTTATTCCCTGCAGATATTTTTTCTACATATGACTAAGCAAGTCTGTGTGTGAATGCTTATTATTTATTTGGAAGACAGGAATGTTTAGTTATTTTTACTCTAAATGCAAGTTATCTGAAAATGTCGCTTTAGCTACATTTGTGGTCTGAGAAAGAAATGGTTATTCATCCTGCTTATACATCAATGTTTGCACAGTTCTCTAATTTCAGTCCATAAAAAAGATCTGATTTTGAAAAAAAAAATCTTTTCATCTTTATACATGGGCTACCTACTACTATCTAGCATCTATTTTTTGTGTATTACTTAAGTCAATTACTTGTAAAAATCTGTGATCTCACTACATGGTCTCTGAAGATCTGACGCTAGAAAGACATATTAACTTCTACAACATGATTGTAATATTTGGGGATTACAAAATTGTAGGACCTATTACATATCCTGATTTCAATACCTGTCTTTATTTTTCAATCAGTATTTGTGGATAATCTAGCTTGTTCAAAAAAAAATTTCTGAAGTGCAGAATCAAACCAAAATTATCAGAGTTTATGCTCTCAGATGGGTGCTCTTTGCATTGTCTTTATTCCATCTTCCTTCCTGATAAAAGACATAGCCAATGTAAATTATATTATATAGTGATAACAGTGACCTTAATAGTGCTTGTTCAGTAGCATGTCCAGTATTCAGTTAAACCATTTTGTGTAGAAATGAAATTATTACTTTGTATAGAAATGGTTTATGAATATTCATAATTCAACTATTATAACTTCACTGTTTCAACCACATGTCTGACAGCAGATGTCCAAAGTATTCTTATTGCTTTTTTGTGTGTGTGGGGGGGGGGGGGGGGAGGTCAATCAGATGTTGCTGCAGGATGCTATTTGTCTTTCTTTCTAGAGCTAGAGCACGTCTTGTGGAGCACCTTGGAAACGTGACAGACCAGGCTAGCAATCTTAGGCAGCCAAACAACTACCCTGTATTAGCATTGTAGTCTCCTGGCTAATGTAACATGGCCATTCATTCAATAAATAAATAAATAAATCATATATACATACATACATACATACATACATACATACATACATACATACATACATACATAAGCTGTTGGATTAATACTGGTTATATACAGATGCTGGTCTACTCCCTGTCATGGAAATTTATTGGTTTTTTTAGTATAGTTTGTTACACTCTGCTTAACCGACCATAGACACTGGGAGAATAAAATGATGGGAAAACTCCTACTTAAGCTGTCTTCAGCTTCTAGAGAAAAAGTGGTATATAACTCTAGTCAATAAAAACAATAATAAAATAAGTATATGCAGAGAAACGTTAATAAGAACTATCAGTAAGAACAACATGATACAGCAGTTCCCATGAGTGAAATGATGCAAGCTAGCAGAACTACCCTCAAGTCCTATTCAGTTCAAGTTCAGTTCAGTACCATATATATTTGCCTGAAACTATTCTTAGAAATGGACTTTTTAAACTATATACTGTGTGTGTGTGAATGTGTGTGTGTGTGTTTTTTAAAAAAATGCATTGTTTATTAATAACCTTTATTCAGAGTGACTCTGGTAGCATATGGTTAAAAACAACCCAAAACAAAATATTATTATTCCACCAATAGGTCATGTTGGTGCCCCAATGCCTTGCAATATCATAAAGCTGATTGATGTAGAAGAAATGAATTATTTTTCTGCCAAAGGAGAGGGTGAGGTAAGTTGTGCTATCTGAACTCCAAGGCTTGGCTTTTCCAACACTTAACCTCCCATTCTGGCTTGAGTTGGCAGAATATGTCAAACACAGTTCAGCTAGATTAGAAACTTTTGCAGGCAAAAAATTAAGCCTTAACATAATAGTTGATTGCCTGCTGCAGAGCAGCAGATGTAGACCCTTCATACAGTGTTAGTGGATGTGTGTGAGGGAGACAGACAGAGAGAGAGAGATCCAGAGATTAAAAACTCAGTTTTCTTCTTCCTGCATTTCTGGGGTTATAGACACTTTGCAGATCAGGTATCAGCCTTGGCTAATTGCGATGTGTTTCTATCATGGTCCTTTCTAGCCTATGAACTGCTGGTCCCTGATTCACCAGTTTTAGTTTTTACATGTAGAACTTAAAACATACCCAAATGTCAGAAAATCTCTTTCTGTTTCACATTGCATGTTTTAAATTTTAAATAAATACATTCTCTATTCTACAAGAATTAGTTCAAATTTTTTTTAAAGGTATCGTGATTTTGATCAGTATTATTTACCAAAACATTGGCAACTTGATTAAAAATAATAACAAGTGAGCTTAGGAAGAATCAGTTGGTATAGTGAATTATACCAGTGAATATAGTGAATTATTTCCATTCCTACATAAAACAGTAGGATAATCAGTTTTATGGTGTATTTTTAAGCACAGTCCATTTCTGTTCCAGATTTGTGTAAAAGGAGCAAATGTGTTTAAAGGCTATCTGAAAAATCCTGAAAAAACAGCAGAAGTTATTGACAAAGATGGCTGGGTACATACTGGAGATATTGGGAAGTGGTTATCGGTAAGCCAGTTTGTAATCGAATGTATTTTGTGAATAGACAGAAGAAATTACTTTAATCAATGGGTTATTTCACTGTTTTAGTGCTAGAACTTTTCTGTTGCAAGCTTGCATATTTCTGTGACATTCAATCTATTGATCATCTATAGTACAAGTGTCTTATAAAAACATGGTACCATCAACTTAGTTGTCAGCTTTTTCCATAGTATAAACTCTGAGATGATTTTCAGTTTAGATATCAGATTCCTAGCAATTTTAAATATTATTGCCAATCCTTTCTTAGTACTATGTGCTTCATTGGAAGAGATAAAAATTCAGCACGCAACTGTCTAACCCAGTGTTTCTCAACATTGGCAACTTGAAGATGTCCGGACTTCAACTCCCAGAATTCCCCAGCCAGCATTCGCTGGCTGGGAAATTCTGGGAGTTGAAGTCCGGACATCTTCAAGTTACCAAGGTTGAGAAACACTGGTCTAACCTTTCATGATGTTATCCATTATTTAATATAATTAAGATCTTTGTATATACAGAAGGAGTGTGATATAGATACATATAGACTGTGATATAGAAACTGCATTAGCTACAGTTCCAGCAGGATGTGGAAAAAGGCTACCATATAAACCTGGCCATAAGCAAAAAACCTGTTTTCACTGTGCATTTTTCTTGTGCTGCAGCTAAGTTGGAAGTGAATCTGTTCAGTTTCAGAAGAAAAGTTCTTATGTGCATCGCCAGTCCCAGATTACCACAAATTGGTGTGGTAGAAGGGACCTTAGTAGAATATTTATTGTAAACATTTATAACAATTTCCTTGGTAAATGCTGTGAAGTTACTTTCAATTGAGCAATTATTTCTTTTTCTATCAAGAACATACAGGTAGTCATCGACTTACAACACAATTGAGTACAACATTTCTGTTGCTAAGCAAGGCAGTTGTTAAACGATGTTTATCCCATTTTGCGATCTTTTGCCACAGTTAAGTGAATCATTGCTGTTGTTAAGTAAAGTGTGCAGTTCTTAAGCGAATCTGGCTTCCCTCATTGACTTTCTTTGTCAGAAGCCAGCTGGGAAAGTCATAAATACATGCCAGTTATCAAGTGTTCAAATTTTGATCATGAGACATGGGGATGCTGCAGTGGTCGTAAGTGTGAAAACAGGTCATCAGTCACTTTCTTCAGTGAAATGTCACTAAATGAGTGGTTGTAAGTGGAGGACTACCTGAATAAGATTATAAGAGCACAATGAAATGGCAGGCAATAAATCTGATGGATGAACAAACAAACAAATAAATGTGTTTTGTGTTTTGCTATGTTCGTCTCAAATTACAATTATGGGCTTTTGAAATAACTTAGAGAAATAGTCTACTTGTGCTGTTCAAATAAATATTTTTTTAGTGGTAATCTTGGCTTTTAAATAAATATTCTTCAGAATTGATCTTGCACGACTCATTGATTATGGGATAATGTAAAGCATGAACCTTTTATGAATTGAGAAAAGTTTTTTTTTCCTACTGGTTTTGTAGAATGGTACCCTGAAGATAATTGACAGAAAAAAACACATATTCAAACTTGCACAAGGAGAATATATAGCACCAGAAAAAATAGAGAATGTATATATAAGGAGTGAGCCTGTTGCTCAGGTGTTTGTCTATGGTGAAAGTTTGAAGGTAGGTATTTGTTTTTAAGAATGTCTTAGAAATGTCTAAAAAGAGAATAAAAATATTTACCATGAATAAATGTTGCTTTGCTGTGAAGATAGACCAGAGAGATTGGTCTGATCTCCAAGGGCAGGCCTTCATTAGCTTTGGTACTCCAGCACAGATCTGTTGTTTTCTATTGTGGCAAAAGGTGTAACTTGGCTTCACCTTTTACCATTAAAATTTTTGTAAAGTGGCTGATCCAGTAATACAGTTGAAGTGTTTGTTCTTATCTGGCTTCAGGCTTTCCTAATAGGAATTGTGGTACCAGATCCAGACATATTGGTCATCTGGGCTAAGAAAAAAGGCTTGGGAGGCTCTTATGAAGAACTGTGCAAAAACAAAGTAGGTGGTTTTTTTTTTCCTGATTACAAACCTGTTCTGACCCCCCCCCTTCACAGCTCGTTAACAAACACAGGCAGGCAAACTAAAAAAGGACTTTTCTCTTTATCAGTTTACAGTTCAAACTGGCTTCGAGCCCAGAAATAACATAAACATAACTCTCCGATAAGAGTTCAAAACAAAAGCTCTTACAAACGCAGCAGTTCTTCCACAGTCTTCACAGATCAGGTTTACACGAAACACCGAAGCACTTTTCCAAGTGTAACAGGCATAAATCACGATTAGTAATCACACAATGTTTTACCAAACACGGAACACACGAAGGAACGTTAACTCCAGCGACTGGGGCATGGCAGCATCTCTCTTTTTATCTCCAAACCTCCTCCCACAAGCCCCAGCTGCATACTGAATTTTGTATCCCGAAAAAACTCTCAGCAGAACTGCTGAATCACAACACTGAATTTTGTATCCCGAAAAAGCTCTCAGCAGAACTGCTGAGTCACAACACAAACCCTAGTAAAGGCTTGGTGTAAGCTTGCTTGTTTTTAAAACCTTTCTTTATCTATGCAGTTTCCAGTGTAGGTAAAAGAGTTAATGTAGGAAATGACCAGGCTGACCCCGAGGGTCAAATGCATAATCAGTCTCGAGTCCCTTTGCACCCACAAGAGATCTAAGTCCAGCCCACCTTGAATTCCGTTGATTCTTACCTACCACAATTCTTGTAGAGAACTTCGGATTCTTGTAGAGAACTTAAGCTTGCAATAAACCTTTATATTCATTTGAACTACCTCGATTTCCTGATTTCACTTGACAGTTCAAAGATTACATTCATACAGGTGAAAATCGAAAAATTAGAATATCGTGCAAAAGTTCATTTATTTCAGCAATGCAACTTAAAAGGTGAAACTAATATATGAGCTAGACTCATTACATGCAAAGCAAGTAGTTCCAAGCTGTGATTTGTCATAATTTTGATGATTATGGCTTATAGCTCATTAATACCCCAAATCCACAATCTCAGAAAATTACAATATTGTGAAAAGGTCCAATATTCTAGGCTCAAAGTGTCCTACTCTAATCAGCTAATTAATCCGTAACACCTGCAAAGGGTTCCTGAGCCTTTAAATGGTCTCTGTCTGGTTTAGTAGGAATCACAATCATGGGAAAGACTGTTGACCTGACAGTTGTGCAGAAAACCATCATTGACACCAGAGGTGGGTTCCTACCAGTTCGCACCTATTCGGTAGAACCGATTCATCAAATCTACCGAACCGGTTAGAAGAGCTTCTACCAGTAGACCCGGAAAGCAGGCCACACCTACAGAAGAGGTTCCAAAAATTTTTGAAACCCATCACTGGTCCTTGGATATGATTATTCTACACTATCATGCTCACATTTATAAAACTCAGTGTCTCTGTGAAAGGTAAGGATGACTACTGTGTTTGTGGTGCAATCAGACCATTGCATGTGTTGAAAATGCCTTTTAAAAAACAAGTTTACATCATATTCTTATGCATGCCAGTGCTGTATGTGAGGTAATTTAAGGTGGTTCTGAGAAGTGTCGTCGGCATCTTCATATCCGGTCACATGGGTGGCAAGCCACTCCCACAAAGGAGGCCACACCCACAGAGTAGGTTCGAACAATTTTTGAAACCCACCACTGATTGATACCCTCCATAAGAAGGGAAAGCCTCAAAAGGTAATTTCAAAAGAGGTTGGATGTTCCCAAAGTGCTGTATCAAAGCACATTAATAGAAAGTTATGTGGAAGGGAAAAGTGTGGAAGAAAAAGGTGCACAAGCAGCAGGGGTGACCGCAGCCTGGAAAGGATTGTCAGGAAAAGGCCATTCAAAAGTGTTAGGGACTTTCAGAAGGAGTGGACTGAGGCTGGAGTCAGTGCATCAAGAAAGAGCCACCACACACAGACGGATCCTGGACATGGGCTTCAAATGTCGTATTCCTCTTGTCAAGCCGCTCCTGAACAACAAACAATGTCAGAAGTGTCTTACCTGGGCTAAAGAAAAACAGATCTGGCCTGTCGCTCAGTGGTCCAAAGTCCTCTTTTCTGATGAGAGCAACTTTTGCATCTCATTTGGAAACCAAGGACCCAAAGTATGGAGGAAGAATGGAGAGGCACACACTACAAGATGCTTGAAGTCCAGTGTGAAGTTTCCACAGTCTCTGTTGATTTGGGGAGCCATGTCATCTTCTGTGTTGGTCCACCACAAGTCCAGGGTCAACGCAGCCGTCTACCAGGAGATTTTGGAGCACTTCATGTTTCCTTCTATAGACGAGATTTATGGGGATGCTGACTTCATTTTCCAGCAGGACTTGGTATCTGCCCACACTGCCAAAAGCATCAAAACCTGGTTCAATGACCGTGGGATTACTGTGCTTGATTGGCCAGTAAACTTGCCTGACCTAAACCCCATAGAGAATCTATGGGGCATTGCCAAGAGAAAGATGAGAGACATGAGACCGAATAATGTAGAAGAGCTGAAGGCCGCTATTGAAGCATCCTGGTCTTCCATAATGTCCTATATACAATCCTTGTTTTATTGATTGCATGTAATATTCTAATTTTCTGAGATTGTAGATTTGGGGTTTTCATGAGCTGTAAGCCATAATCATCACAATTATGACAAATCATGGCTTGAACTATCTTGCTTTGTTTTACCTTTTAAGTTGCATTACTGAAATAAAGGAACTTTTGCATGATATTCTAATTTTTTGAGTTTCACCTGTATGCATCTGTCATATGATTGTGTTTTAGTCATCATTATGCAAAGCACAGAAAAAGAATAGTAAGCAAAAGAAAATGGCATACCATTTTGCCTCTGAAGATGCCAGCCATGGTTGCCAGTGAAATGTCAGGAAATCTGTTACTAAACCTTGAAGCTCTACACTGCCCCAAAGCAATTAGATTTGGACTAAAAGGAAAAAGGAAAATATAACTAAGTTCTAGTAATATGAGAAACCCACATAATAGACAAAGGATCAATTGCTTACAACTTAAATAAGGAGTTAACTCATGTTTTGCATTGGTATTGTAATAATTGCAACAGTTGAGGATTTGCATAACCAGGGCAAAAAACTCAGCACACCGTCCCTCCTATCAACACACAGTGTTGTTAAACTACTAGGAAAATAATTATCCTTAGCCATTTTGAATGACCTAGGCTAGGATTGGGTCATTTTTGTTCCTTCTGGCCTTGATCTCACGGTCTAACACACCTGACTTGTGTGTGGGGATTGTGTTACAAAATAATAAATCATTGCTTATCATTGGTCCTGATTTTTTGCAAAGGTAGCTTCTAATTAGCCCTTATAAGTTAAATAAGTGCAGTGAGCCTTATTTATTATTTGTGGTCCACAAATAAAAAATAAGACTCATATTTTTGTGATATTGTTCCATAACACTATGCTTTGAATCCCAACAGGATTTAAAAAAATACATTCTGGAAGATATGTTGAAGACAGGAAAGGAGTTTGGCTTGAAGTCATTTGAACAGGTAGGAATTTCAAATGTTTTCCTATTATTAACCTGCTGTAGTTTCTATGTGAATGTCATTTTGGGCTGTAGAGTTACAAATATTAATTGACTAATTACAATGAAATTAGCAAGATTTAATTTTTAAGGGAAAAAATTAACCTACCTTTGCATTAAGACTACCATCCTTTTTGGTTAACATTTTATTTTAAAGGAAAGATAAAATTGTTTTTTCTTATAAATATGGGTGATTGGTTTCAATAAACAGCCTATGTAATTCAGTACCTATATTAAATCCTTACTAATATAGAGTATCACTTACTGCTTAAATAAACTGGTTCAAATACTATTTCTGTTCTTTCACAGTCTAATTGTACTGTACATGTAGCATTGTTCCTAAATAAAAAAATTGCAAAGTCTGATTTAACCTTTACTTTTTCAGATCAAAAACATCGCCCTTCATTCTGAAATGTTCTCTATTGAGAATGGCCTGCTAACACCAACGTTAAAAGCAAAGAGACCTGAGCTGCGTAAATACTTCAGCTCTCAAATAGAAGAACTCTATGCTAATGTCCACATGTAACCGAAGAAAACTATTAGAGAGAATGGCATTTGCTATTAACCATCATATCTATGAACAGACTGCAACAAATACGTGAAAGGAAACAGTGCAATCATTAACTTTTACACAAAGGGGTACTCAACATAGGAAAACTGAAGAATAATTGAACTCTGCCTTACTGTCCACTTGTGTCGCAGACCATTTTTTACAATGACATACAACTTCCTCAATGCGCCTTAAAACTGTACATGTTATCTATGTGATTTGTAAGTTATTTAAGACTTCAGCCAAAAATGTGACTCTCAAGGCATGTAAAGGGATATGTGTGTTGCAACCACATTCATTGTTTTCATTTCATTGTACAGCTGGTAATCATTTTCCAAAATATTTGATATATGGAGATTTTTACTGCATAACAGCAGAGGAACACTGATAGGAGACTGAACTTTATTTGTGTCTGGGTGTAAAATGTGGGCAGAATCACAGCTGTCTAGGTTATTTACAGACTTTTTCGAAGCTTTATTTAACATTGTGGGATTAATGCAATGAACCACAAGATAAATGATCAGATATTTTAGCTTTATAATTTGTGGGAGGGGTGTGTGTGGGGACGACTCCAGATGAAACTTCCTATGTAATTCAAGATGTCAGCTTCACAAGCTACAGGGATAGTTGGGCCATAGTGGCATCATGTTATAAAATAAATACGCATAGATGTGGATGGAATTTCAGTACATATTGGGAGTAAGTCATGCTCATACACTGCAAACCATTCAATTGCCTCGGCAGTACAGCTTAATCTTGATCACTTAATTTACTGGGTCTTTGTACAAAGTTAGCTTCTGATTCTTACTCATTGAGCAAAGAATATTGAGAATTTGATAGTGTCTAAAAATAAACATGCTTCTGTAACAGAGAGGGAATATATATATGTGTGTGTGTGTGTGTGTATGTATATATATATATACATACATATATACATATATATATACATATATATATATATACATACATATATACATATACATATACATATATATATATATATATATATATATATATATATATATATATATATATATATATATATATATATAGGATGTCATTTTATTGGAATGGGGAAGGATGCTTGAACATACCTACCTTTTGCCTGCATCTGTATATTTTTCTGAGGGATTGATGGAATTGAAATGTCTTGTAGTAACCCATGCTTGATTTCTCCCTTAAAACAGTAATTAATTTGTTAAATATATGTAAACAAGCACAATGAAGTTTGCACTAAAGAGTGTGTGATTATAATGCACTACCCAGTTGCATAATTTCATACGCGGGTGTCCTTATTGCACACCATTATTCAAACCCATATTCTTGAAGTATTATATCACTTGTTATATTGGAGTTCAAAAGTTTGCTTAGTGTTGGCTATTTCTATATTTTATAAACAAAAATTTCCACCCCCCAAAAAAACCCCACAAGGAAGCCAAAATAAATATTTGTGCATTTAATGTGAGTAAATGTTTTTATACTGCAGTTTAAAAAATTCAGTGCTCTCATTCCTTAAAAAAAGGAATTATTGTCTGATTATTCTTATTTGTTTCCCATTCTTTTTGTCTGGACTTTTATGACTATTTTATGTCCCAGTTAGTACAGGAAGCAAGAAAAAGGCAAATCAGCCAATAAATCACAGTTTTCCACACAGCTTTATCATGAAGAAATAATTTTGACATATTAGCAAAATAGAATTTCTTGATCTTAACCAGCTTTCTCTTTTTGGCAGTGGACTAGTATTCCTAGGCAGTAACCTTATTCTTGTGACAGTGGGAATGAAGTGTTAATCTAAATACATCTCAAGAGTTTAATATTGGAAAAAGCTTGTCTTAATAGCTTTTTGAAAACTAGCAAACCTGAACTTGGATAAAATTAGTTCCGTAGAGGAACAAAAATTATTCCACTGACCTATAGAACAGAAAGAAATCAACTCTTTAGTGAAAGGGTTGTTTCTGGAGTAATTGTAAAGGAGTAGAACAAGCTTGTGAAAAATGTAAACAATTATATCCAAAGGTATATGTAGAGGGCATATGACACATGCAGTGTTCTACTGACATAATACAAGCCCTACCTCTTTTATAGACATATCACAAAATCATACAAAAAGGATGGACATCGCGGTGCAATGTTGCTATTGTCATTCTAATGTCTCATTTGAAACCGCTTTGTAATGTTCTAAGGTTTTAATGGCATTCGATAGCATTATTCTCTAGAAGTGGTATTTGTAATTATGGTTGATATAAATGATGCATGATGTTAAAAACTCAAGTTTTTTCAAAAGCTCTTATGGCAAATAAAGCAAGGCCTTTATAATGTAGAAAGTAAATTCACAGAGAATCAGCTAAACATTAATGCATATGTGCATAGATATATGTATGCATATTTTTAGTTCAGATGGTGGAATTGATGCCTTTTTATGGGAAGGAATTGTTAGCTAGCCCTGCCTCCATTCAATTTTAGACATCAGAACAAAAGGAAACACCTTACCCCAACAACTTGTTAAATAGTCCTATATTAATTAGGGTATAATATCTTAACACCTCTGGAGCATTGCTGAGGCTCTATATTCATGGGCCTCATTTCCACCCTCCTGTGGTAGAATATTTTATAATTTAGCTGCCACAGAAGTTTCTTCAACTATTTTTGAATAAAATTTGGCAAGAGGTGGTAATGCACAGTCCTTGGCCTAGAAACTCAGTTGTTTGTTGAAACTTGGGCTTGGATTAATAGAAAATTTAAACCACCCAACTTTCTTAGAGGCTAACTGGGTTATTCTGGGAGTTGAAGTCCACAAGTCTTAGACAAATTTGTGTATATTGTGAATTACAGAGACAGTCTCTCAGCTCGTAGCCAGCATATGAGCCTATTCTTATTTGGTTACACCAATCATACTAAGCAGTAGTATCACATATTTTGAATTCATACAAGGCAGATTGATTGCACATAAACAATCTACTACAATTCCATTCCCCTCGCTAATTTCATTCAGTATGAATTGGGAACTGATGCCACCACATAATTAATCAGTTTTGCTGAATCAAAGTGGGGAAGCTGGGGACCTTCATTTGTCTTTTATTTTAATTTTTATTAGGTTTTGAAACAGATAAAACGGGGAAATAAAATAGGAAAAAGGATATTAGTATTAAATGCATATGAATGAATGATTGAATCAAGAAGGTTTGGAAATGCCCTGGCAGTAATAGTTTGCCAATATATAATTAGTAATTTAGTAATGAGTAACTGAATATATTACATTAAATTGCTATTAAGCTCTAAGCAAAGAGTGAATATCAATAACCATGATCCAAAGAGTATAAATCTGATTTATAATTTACAATAAATTCTATTTATGTTAGCAAAAGTCTGCTGTGTTTTGGAAATCTTGTAAAATGGAAGTATCAGCTAAGGCATAGAGAAACTCTACTTTGGGATGTATTATAGATATTGATGATGCATAACTCCATAAGTGTAGGAAGTTGTAGTCAGGACTAGAGTCCTGTCTCTTCACTAAGCTGAGTTGTATGTGAATATATAAGACAAAGATAGTATAAGCCAGTTTAGTATAATGGTAAAGATGCTGGCCTAGCAACAAGGAGACTGAGTTCTAGTCCTGCCTTAGGCATGAAAAGGCAACCTTGGGTCAGTCACTCACTTTCAGCCTGAAAATGTAGATGATTTGGGAAGGGTGTGTATATTTATATATATTTGTATTGTATATCTTCTTTATAATCCTTGTTTATTGTAATTGTTGATACTAGAAAACAATTGCAATAGGAAATGCAGTACAGAAACTCCTTGATTTACAACAGTTCATTTGAGACCATTCAAAGTTACAATGGCACAAAAAAGTGAATTATGACCATTTTTCACACTTATGACCGTTGCAGCATCCTATGGTCACGTGATTTACATTCAGATGTTTGACAACTGACTCACATTTACGACAGATGCAGCATCCCAGAGTCACAGGGACCCATTCTGCATCCTCCTGACAAGCAAAGTCAATGGGGAAACCAGATTCACTTAACTGTGTTACTAATTTAAGAATTGCAGTGATTCACTTAACAAATGTGGCAAGGTAAGTCCTAAAATGGAGCAAACTCACTTAACAAGTTTCTCACTTAACAACTTAAATTTTGGGTTCAATTGTGGTCGTAAGTTGAGGACTACCTGTACACTTGATAGGAAATACCTCTGCAACTTGAAAGAGTTTGTGAGAACATCCTATAAAAAACTTCCTGTACTGAATTATTATAATTGGCCTTTTTGTTATTAGGTATTATCCTTCAGGGTAAGATACTTGAGCAACTTATGTTTAGGAACAGAATCAATCATGGTTTTGTTAAAATAGCCAAGATCACTAAATTCACATGCTATGTTAGACTGTAAACCATGTATTATTAATTAATTGGGTGGATTCAAACAAAACAGTACACCAGAACCAAACAAATCATAAATCTAGTAAAAACAGATGAACAGTTAGATTTTTCAAACAGTTTCTTCTAAATATAATTGCATGGAAAAGAGGAGAGAATTTATCAAGTTATTTACTTTGGATAACAACGCATTTTCTTTTTCTGTTTAATAGAACAAAAATAAGAACTACTAGAAGAATTCAGATTTCTAGTATCTTTTCATTACAGATGTTGTCTAAAATTTGAAATGAGGCACCATGGGAATATGTTTTTTAATTAAATAGTTAAGAATCTGGATGTATCTGTAATTGTTTGCAATACATCTCTAGGTTTTTCTTGAATAAGGAAAAAATGCTTACACAGAAGAACTACAGATTTTGACTGTTCTCCTTGCCATTTCTAGTCAGTCTCCAAAACCACATAGCAGTTACAGCAGGGGTCTTCAACCTTGGCAACTTTAAGCCTGGAAGACTTCAACTCCCGGAATTCCCCAGCCAGCAGCTGGGGAATTCTGGAAGTTGAAGTCCGCCATGCTTAAAGTTGCCACGGTTGGAGACCCCTGAGCTACAGTACTGTACAATGTTACCAGTTTGCAGATAAATGAACGTAAACATTACAGGACTATTTCGTCGCAATATCCGTCTTGTCTATCCTCTGGCCTTTAGATGGCGCTCTTCCTTCTTGCGGCTTTGCGTGTTCAAAGGGTTAAGCTTTAAAAATTTAACTCAGACAATGGACTGAACTATCTACTAAAGAAAATAGGGGGGGTTATTCATTCAGGGGGGAAAAGTCTACTATTAACTTTCTTTCGCTCCTCTTTGCGAACTGTGAAATTTTATATAGAATAGTGAGCAGTAATTTACAGGGTAATTTACAGTAATTTACATACGAACGGCTTTGGTTCAATTCCCTCCTCCCCCCCCCTTTTTTTGAGTACGCAATGGGAAGTGCCAGCAATATATTTTGAGTTTCGGCGCGAGGGAAAAAAAAGCAGTTGTAGCCAGGAAGCTGAGTCTGCGCGTCTTTTTCCACCACCCACCCCTCTCTCCCTCACGGTTTATTTTCCCCCTCACGAGACGGGGCGATTTGGAACGTTGGGAAGGAGTGCGCGAGCCACAGGTGAGCCCGGGGTGGGGGGGGGGGGGCAGGAGGTCTCCTGCCTGTGGCCGTAGCGTTTCTGGGTAACACTCAGGGCTGTTTAAGGATTCTCCATAAATATTTATATATCTCAAATTTAGGGACTTTAGGGATTCCTCACTGAGGATTCAGTGGTACTTAGGAGACGGAGGCGAGGGGCCACGCCGGCTTTTCGTGTATTTGATTTTATTCCTCTTATTATTTGTTTTATAAGCAATGCAAGGCGGTGACCATACTTAATACGCCTCCCTCCTATTTTCTCCACAACAACAACCCTGTGAGGTGGATTGAGCGGAAAGAAAGTGACCGGGCCAAAGTCACCCAGGTTTTTTTTTTCATGCCTAGGATTGGAGTACCTCACAGTCTCCTGCTTCCTAGGCCAGCCCCTTTTTAACCACTAATCAGGGTCCCAAACTTGGTAACTTTTGTGGACTTCAACTCCCAGAATTCTGCAGCCAGCATAGCTGGGAGTTGAAGTCCACAAGTCTTAAAGTTGCCAAGTTTGAAGACCTGCACTAGATCAAACGGGCTCCGTCTAAGTTTGTTTCAGGAGCCCTTGATGGTAGGGGAAGCAATCTGTTTAGGCTTCTGGGGTGGTGGGGTTTTCCTCCTCTTGCCTTTCTCGGTACAGGGAGAGATGTGCGATCAATTCAAAGCAAAACCCTTTAACTGAGGCCATTCCATGCTTTTTGAAATTTAGGTGAAAATCATTTGGGTTGGTGCCTTGGGAATGCATGCTCCTCTCTCTTTTTGCATAGGATAGGATAAGGATAAGATAGAATAGAATAGAATTCTTTATTGGCCAAGCGTGATTGGACACACAAGAAATTTGTCTTTGGTGCATATGCTCTCAGTGTACATAAAAGACAAGATACATTCATTAAGAATCATAAGGTACAACAGTTAATGATAGTCATAGGGTACAAATAAGCAATCAGGAAACAATATCAATATACTGTATTTTTCGGAGTATAAGACGCACCTTTTTCCCTCAAGAAGGAGGCTGAACATCTGGGTGCGGCTTATACACTGAATACAGCATTTTTTGCCTCCCAAAGCCACGCCCCCTTCACCAAAAGTCTTATGGAGGCTTTCAGAGAGCTGCTTGAGAGGGCAGAAATGAGCGAAAAACAGGCTGTTTTTGCCCCCAGCCCCCAGGAGCATCTATAAGCCTCCATAGGGCTATGCATGCATATTTTTTTTGACACAAAAACAGGCCTGTTTTCGAGAAAAATGGGACATTATTTTGCTCATTTTTGAACCCTTCCCCCCCCCAGCACTCTACAAGCCTCCTAAAGGGTATTCATACCCTTTTTTAAAAAAAACTGCCCGTTTTCAAGGAAAACAGGCTGTTTTTGAGAGGTTTGCAGAGTGCAAAAACTTTTTTTTAAATTTGCCTCTTCAAAACCTTGGTGCGTCTCATACTCCGGTGTCTTATACTCTGAAAAATACAGTAAGAATACAAGCAACAAAGTTACAGTCCTGAAGTCATAAGTGGGAGGAGATGGGTGATAGAAACTATGAGACTAATAGTAATAGTAATAGTAATGCAGCCTTAGTGAATAGTTTTACAGCTGTGAGTGAATTATTTGTTTAGCAGAGTGATGTTGTTGGGAGGGGGGGGACTGTTCTTGTGTCTAGTTGTCTTGGTGTGCAGTGCTCTATAGTGCTGTTTTGAATTGAAACAATTTATGTCCAGGATGTGAGGGGTCTGTAAATATTTTCACAGCCCTCTTTTTGACTTGTGCTGTATACAGGTCCTCAATGGAAGGCAGGTTGGTAGCAATCAAAGGGTTTGAGTGGGTGTAGGTAAGAATTGGGCGCCTGGCCTGGCCTTTGCAGGGCCAGGCTTAAATTAGAGGTTGCTTTGGACATAGCCAGGTTAATTTGGGAGGTTGCTTTTGGACAAGATTAATGCATGGAACAAAGATTTTATAGTGATACCATTGATTCATGAATGTAAAAGAAGAAAAGAGGGTTAATTCCATTTAAGCTTATTTTCCACTCTTGTTTGTTTCTCTAGTAACAAGATGTCGAAGAGAAAAGCAACCAAAAATTTCAAAAAGAAATTGGCAGTAAGTGGCATTTTGTTTTAAAGTGTGAATAGGCATTTACCTTTTCTTTTTAATGTAGAACTTTGAATTGATTTAGGTGTAGAAATTCTATAAAATTTATTTAATTCTTGACCCATTTAATTTTGCTATGCCTTTTTGAATCATCAATTTTTGTGACATAGTTGAAGTAGGGTTGTTTCCTACTTAGTACTTTGTCTTCAGATTGGAGTGTGAACATTAATGCAATCACATATTTTTCTGGGATTATACAGCAGCTTCAGAAAACTCCATGTTTTTTTAAAATAATTTAACAATTTCCAATAATTTTATTTTGGATTATATTAAACAAGTAAAACTTATACAACTACAATATATATATATTAAACAAAATAGAAAAGCTCTATGATTTCAGGAATAGATGCAGCAGCTCTAAAATATTCATAGGTGCTGTCTGCAGAGCTCTAGAATAGGAGTGTCAAACTTGATTTCATTGAGGGCTGCATCAGGGTTGTGTTTGACCTTGGGGGGCCAGGGTGGGTGTGGCCAGTTCAATGTCACTTGTGTTGGGGTGCCTGTGGTGGCCCGAGTGCTCTGCTAGTGGAAATGGGCTCCCAAGCTCTGTTGGCTGTGACAGTCTCCTGCAACTTTCTGCTAGAGAAAACAGAGCTCGCATGCTCCATATTTCCTAGCACCGTGGGCCAGTCCATTGCTGTTTCCAAGGCAGCCCCAGGGGCCAGATTTAAGCACCCTGCAGGCCGGTTCCAGCCCCCAGGCCTTGGGTTTGACACCCCTGCTCTTGATGGTAGTACTACATATGGCTCTGATAATTTTTCTTAATTTAATTTGCTTATTTATTTAATTTATTACTTAATTGTAATAACCTTAAATATTTAACTATCTGAAGAACTTAGATAACATGTTTTTTAACATTGTCATGATAATCCATAGGTGCATGTAGCTTTTGAAATCCATGATTTTGATTAACATCTTTCATTCTGGACGGGGCTAAATTACCCCAGACTTGCAACGACTGCTCAAAAGCAGGTGGCAGTAGTGGCTATGAGAGCCTTTGTGCAACTTTGAGTTGTGTGTCAGCAGGTTCTCTCCTGGTTTGGAAGTCCCTGTGCTTAATCACTCAAGCCCTGGTTATTTCACACTTGGACTTGCTACATGCTGTACATGGGGCTATTTGAAGAGTATTTGGAAGCTACATCTGGCACAGAATGCAATCTTGAAGACAATGCATGGGGCCCCTCGGATGGCCTGTATTCACCACTTGCCAGTTTGCTTCTAGGTTCAGTTCAAGATGTTGGTTATCACTTTAAAGCCCTTCATGGCATGGATCCAGATTGCCTAAAGAACCATCATACCCCAAAGGGATTGCCTCACCCTACCTGCCCCAGTAGAAGGGGAATGCCGCAAAACCTATCAATCAATGAATTTTGTCTGCCGCTAGGCAAAGCCTTTTCTGCTATGGTTCCTAGCTTTTGTAACATCATGACCTCTGAGATGAGCTCCATATCCACCCTTTTGGCCTTCCAAAAGGATCTGCAGACTTGACTGTGCTAATTGGCATGGAGGCACATCATTCTTGAGGTGGTTAACAGACCATGATAAGACACACACACCATGCATCCTGCTCCCTCCTCCCCATTTTTATGAATGTTAAGCTAATTTAATATTACTGTTGGTTTGATGCTTTCATGTTTTTATCAGTTTTTAAATAACTGCCTAGAGTTGCCTGCAGATGAAATGGGTAGCATATAATTTGAATAAATAAACTATCTGCTTTCCTTGCAGGGATATGAAGCCAAGCAGGACTTTCATGGTAAATTGTTTTCATCTGAGGAGCCTGATGTCTCAAGTATTTTGAAAATTCCTGGAACTGGGCAAACAGATGAAACTGATGACTTATGTGGTTAGTTATTGTCTATAACATTTTTACAATGTTCCATAGTTATTAGAATTGTCTGCTTTCTAATTGGCACTTCAGGTAGCCATCTACCCCCCCCCCCTTTATTGTAAGCCGCCCTGAGTCTCTTTTGAGAGTGGGCAGCATACAAAATTTAATAAATAATAATAATAATCTGAACTCTGAATTATTATTTTTGTTTACTGATGTTGGATTTTATATTTACTGTAAGTGACCAGGAGTTATGCTTAGCTGGTAATATAAAAATAATTGTAATAAATATTAACTTATTAATATTGTTCCCAACTACAATTTGTAGATAGTAATTGTTCTCAGATGTATTGAGTAAATGCAGAATAAAAACATGATTGTCACATTTCCAATAAGCAAGTTAAATAAATATAAAATACACACACACACACACACACACACACACACACACACACCACACATATATATATATATATATATATTATAATAATGTCTAGTACATTTTTATAAATATGCTTATTTAATTGTATGGATACAGAAAGATCAAATATAGAATCCTACTAAGCTAGCTACAGCATCTGGATTAGCTTTAGCATTAATAAACAATTGAATAATAAAATAAATTACTGTGTTTTACAACAGAATTTTAAATAAAATATCCAAATGTAATATTGAAAATTAACATTACAAATTGCAAACTATACAATGAAGTATGTCAGATTTTGCTAATTTGAAACTGTGAACACTGACCACACAGATTACTATTTCATGTTCGTTGCCTTGTACTTCTTTCAGTTCTAGCAACAAAGACATCTCTCCCTTTGGGAAACTTTGTTGGCTATAAACAACTCCGTGTTTAGTTTCTGAAATTCTTGTGTGAATGCAGGACTGAATAGCAATTTCCTGAACCCACTCCCTTCCCTTCTTCAACTCCATAGTCTCGGTTTTCACAGAAACATGCGTGGCAGATACCACCTTTTTTTTTTGTTTAAATTTATTTGCCACCCATCTCGCCTCGAGACTATCTGTAAGATGTTCATATTAGCAATACTTTTTATTGATAAAGTTTTTGTTTACTTTAATCCAGCACACTCTTTGGGACAGGGTCCAGGTTTTGTAAGGCTTTGCACATCTCATTAGCATAAACATTTTCTTCCATTAATTTGTCGTAATGCCTACTCTTAAATCCTATCAGCTAAGCCAGGTTTATTACACTGAGGGCTAAAAATTCTATTCTCACTTTCACATGACCAGGCATTGGTACTTGTTCAATGTCTAGTGGACCAAACTAGGTTAGAACTCTAAAATAATCAAGGTGGAATATCAACCTTTCATGGTAACTTGTTCTGTGTGATTGCTTCAAGGAACTATAGTTACCAAACACTTTTTTAAAAAATTGCATCTGGGTGTTTTTTCTTCACTCTTCCTAATATCTTCCTCTTGAATGAAATTGCTTCATCCATGTCACACAAAAACTATTGTTTTGAGATTTTATGTTTTGAGACATATAGGATCTTTTAAATTGTTATAGTTAATTAATATTTTTTCATCCTAGATCATCCTTTACATAGCACTGCTCTGTCTGTATATGAAGAGGGAGAAGATGCTGATAATGGGAATGATCAATATTCAAAGATCAATGAGTCTACCGGCAGTTTCTCTGATCCAGAGAAAAATACAAAGAAAAGGTATTCCAAAAATAAGTTCAAGACATTATTTTGTGTGTAATATTTTCTCTGGACCAATTTTCTTAATGTACATGAATTTATTAGTATGTCCAGCCCTGTTAACTTAATCTAGTTATATGACCACTGAAATTATGTCATCAAAATAAAGAAGGGATATTTTGAGCACATCCAATACTTCATTCTAAAATTCCTAGTAAAGTATGAATATCAGTTAAAGAATCAGGTATATTCTTTATTTTTGGTGCTTTTGAATCAACTTTGAGTTTGGTCTCCACATAGCTAAGACTTCTTAGCAACATGTTTTCTTCATAATCATTGCTTTTCTCTATGTTCCAAATGTATTGCTTTTTCTTTAAAATATCTGTTGTTATACTTTTAAAGTATGACAGGGTTCAAATTTGGTAAGGATTTGCACACTTTCATTAGCATAAATATTTTCTTAAATTTCAGTTTGAAGGCAGTAAAGTCTTGGATGATTTTTTTTCTTGACATTTTGTCTTCCTCTGTATTATCATTGCCAATATTTAGTTCTTACAATAGGTTCCTAAAGGTGGCATTTCTGGCCAACTTCCCCAGGACTTGGTTTTCTCACAAAAGTCAGAAGATTTTGGTCTCTTTGCATGCCATCTTTTTAGAAAGCCTTGAAGATTTGGATTTATTCCTGGGTCAGTTGGTTAGAACTAAGACATAGTTGTTCTGATTGTTCTGAATTTTTTAAATTTGGGTTGTCATTATATATATGTTGTGTTTTTTATGTGTATTTGTACATTTTTATATGATATTAGGTGCCCAAAGTTGTTATAGTGAGATGGCATACATAAATAACCATTTAAAATTATGAAACGTTATAGATTTGAACTGAATTCTATCTGTGGATCCTTGGTGCTCTGAGCTTTATGGTTTTCCTGCAGACCTGTTATTACCAAACTAAATAAATCATCAGTGCTAGAAGGGAATGGAATTTGCTCTTATTTTTATGTATTAGTGTAGGGGTCCCCAATCCCCACCACTGGGATGTGAGCCTATGGGAACTGGGCCGTGGAAGCAGCAGGCAAGTACACATGTGCTACATTTGTGTGGGGTGGTAGGTGCATGTGCCTGCTGCTCATGCAAATGGAGCTGCTCGTGCATGCTTGCCTTCGGCTGGTGTGTAACAATCCCCTCTTCTCCCCACCCTCCGCCAGTCCACAAATCTTGAAAGGTTGTGGAATTGTTCTAGTGGCTTGCCCTCTTAGTGTTAGTGGGAATGTTTTTGAAGGTTCCTTGATTAGGCTATTTACTGTTAATTTGTTTGTCTGCATTGGCAGTTCCTTGGTTGGAATATTGTTTCTTAATTGTTGGTCTAATGTTAATGATGGTGTTAATTTCTGCTTGTATGGGTATTGATTGCTGGTGATGAGTTGTTTTGGTCTTTTTGTTTCCTTTTTGGCTTTTTGATTGTCTCTTGTAGATTTTTTTTATTTCTATGTGCCTGTTGATGGCCAATTTGTTTGAGTGCCTTGGCCTCCAGGAATTCTCTGATGCTTTTTGAACTTGACTTGATCTAGGATCCTCAATTTCCCAGTTGAAACTGATTGAGTCTGCTCATGTGTTATAAAATTAAGGAATTTCATCATATATTCTAATTGCTAGTTGGTATTCATAAATGTGCTGTGCTAATTTTCTGCCTGTTTGTCCTAAATAATGACTGTTACAATCCTTACACAGTTTGTGGTAGATTGGCTCCTGTTTTATTTCTTCTGGAGCTACTGGGGCTTTTGTTTTACTTAGTTAGAATGTTTGAGAGGGTTTAGTTGGTTTGTGTGATACAGTGATGCCATCACAAAAAAATAGCCATTTTTTGCTCATTGGGGGGGGCACCTCCCAGGAGCACTCTACAAACCTACTAAAGGCTATTCATGCCCTTTTTTGAAGGAAAAAAGGGCCAGTTTTCACAAAAAAATTCATTTTTGGGAGGTCTGCAGAGTGCAAAAACTTTTTTTTTTAATTTGCCTCTTCAAAATCTTATACTCTGAAAAATATGCTACATCAATATTAGACTTTGACCACAGGGTTTTTGTACTTTATTAACTTGCAAAATATTTGGAGATTATTTTTTTAATTTTTCTTCAACTTTGGATCAACATATCCAGTAAAAATCTTCCCTGTTCCTTAATTTATTTCTCTTCTTCGCTTTAGTGTTTTTTGTTTTCTGACTCACATATACAGAACAACAATGGATCGAATTACAACAGAACAGAGCTGGCTAACATGCAATTTTTAGGTGTAAGTTTATTTTAAAAGTTTGATGAAATGATAATAGCTGTGAAAAATATTCAGAGTCATGTTGTTCTGGAGTTAGATTCACAAAAGGAATATAAAACTTTTACATTTCTTTTGCAAATGGATTTGATAATTTAAAATCTTTTGGGCCTATTTAGCAAGGGATGAGAAATTAATTTTTAGTAATATATTAATCAGTATTCAACTAAGGGGGAATAATATGTATATAAGTGTTATTTTTTCTTTTTCAATGAACTTTTAAAATGTCTTGTTTATTTTGTGGGGGAAGGGTTGCCTTTTTCTATTTTTAATATATTTTTTGCATTTTAAACTTTTCTTTGAATAAAATAAAAAAATGAATCGGATCATTTCATGTGTTTTCTCTAGTTGGGAGTACTATAGATTCAGGCATTGCATTATGGTCTCAGCTATGAATCCTGAAAGTGGTAATCCTTTGAGTTGATATATTTGTCCATAAAACTGAAAGTATGTTGTCAGGCAAAGATTGATAAGGTTCATGATTCTGGGTATTTCAATGTTGGTGTAGTTGGTTAGGTGGGGTGTGCTGTCATGGTTTCTTTTTGCTAGGTCTGGGTCTACAAAGAGTGCTGTAATATCAAACAAGACCATGATTTCATCTTCACGTATGGTCAGATCTTTGATCGTATAATCTATAGTCAGAATTTGATGGAGTGTTTACTTCCTTCTATGAAGTGTATGTTCATTTGTCAATTATTTGGCAATTTTGTAGATTGGTGTCCTTGATAAGGATATAATTGGCTGGGGAGGTATGTCTGCTAGTTGAGTCTAATTGCCATGTAATTTAACCCTTACCATTCATGATGTACTTGTATACTTGCTTGTTCAATAAAACTAAATAATCCCTGATGTATGCACATTTGTGGCCATATATTCTTTTTTCAGTATGACATATGTACCATTGAATTTCCATACTTTATCACTACTAATTATGTTGCTTACTCCTTGCTATTTTTAACTGCAAATCTTTATCTGGCAATAGCATAAAGGATCTCTGGCCCATCAGTGAAATTATGTAATCAATATAATACTACAAAAAAAAATTTCTGAGCAGTTTCCATGCCAGTGTTTAAAATTCCATGACAAAATATACTGTAACATTTTTATATTTACCAGAAAAACTCACACTATGAAAACAATAGTGAGAACTGAAGATTCAGAAGAGGAATCTTCAGTAAAGAACACGGTAAGTAAAAGGTTTAGATAATACTTTTTCCATTTTATTGATAGTAAACTACAATCAATTATATGCAGATGTTTTGAAATATATATATTTATATTTATTTTCAATCTCAATGGTGCATAATTGGATAACATTTAAAATTATATGACTCAAAACAACAAGCAAAACTGATTTAATAATTTTAAGTTGAAATTTCTTGTAATTTGTTATTTTGGTAATTATGTTTTTCTTAAACATACTTACTTTTTAATGCTCAAAAATCTGGTAGATGCCATGCAGTAAAATATTATCTATAATGTCATTTGTTGACCGTATGTGGTATTATGTATCATTTCCTTGCAGTCATTATATGTTATAGTCTATCTCTGTTTTTAATGTTCATTTATCCTGATAGTGCTAATCTCAATGGTCTCATATTTTTCCTGAATCAGAAAACTGAAAAAACAGAATAACAGTTGGAAAGAACCTTTGAGGTCTTCTAGTCCAACCACCTGCTTAGGCAGGAAACCCTATATCACTTCAGACAAATGGTTATCCAATATCTTCTTAAAAACTTCCAATGTTGGAGCATTCACAATTTCTGGAGGCAAGTTATTCTACTGATTGTTCTAACTTTCAAGAAATTTCACTTTAGTTGCTTCTCTCCTTGATTAGTTTCCACCCATTGCTTCTTGTTCTGCCCTTAGGTGCTTTGGAGAATAGCTTGACTCCCTCTTCTTTGTGGCAACCTCTGAGATACTGAAATACTGCTATCATGTCACCCTATTCCTTCTTTTCATTAAACTAGTCATGCCCAGTTCCTGCAACTGTTCTTCATATGTTTTAGCCTCCAGTCCCCTAATCATCTTTATTGCTCTCCTCTGCACTCTTTCTAGAGTCTCAACGTCTTTTTTACATTGTGGCAACCAAAACTGGATGCAGTATTCCAAGAGTGGCCTTATCAAGGCATTATAAAGTGGTATTAACACTTCACATGATCTTGATTCTACCCCACTGTTTATGCAGCCTAGAACTGTGTTGGCTTTTTTGCCAGCTGCTGCACACTCTTGGCTCATATTTAAATGGTTGTCCACTAGGACTCCAAGATCCCTCTCACAGTTACTACTATTGAATGGGGTACCACATATATTGTATCTGTGCATTTTGTTTTTCTTGTCTAAATAAAGAACCTTACTTTTTTCACCATTGAATTTCATTTCATTAGATAGCACCCAATGTTCAAGTTTGTAAAAATCCTTCTGTATCTTAAGCCTATCTTCTGGAGTGTTGGCTATTCCTGCTAGCTTGATGCAAATTTGATGAGTTCCCCATCTATCCCCTCGTCCAAATCATTGATGAAGATGTTGAAGAGTACTGGGCCTGAAACAGAGCCTTGGGGTACTCCACTGCATATTTCCCTCCATGTAGATGCAGTTCCATTTAGGACTATAATGTTGTGTGCGGTTGGTCAACCAGTTACGAATCCATCTGGTGGTGATGCTGTCTAACTTGCATTTTTCTATTTTATCTAGTAGTAAGTTATGGCCTACTTTATCAAATGCCTTACTGAACTCCAAGTAAATTATACTGACAGCATTTCTCTGGTCCACGAATTTTGTCACTTTGTCAAAGAATGCAATAAGATTAGTCTGGCATGATCTGTTTTTGACAAACCCATGTTGGTTTTTGGTTATCACTTTGTTTGCTTCTAGGTGTTTGGTGATTCATTGCTTGATTATCTTCTCCAGAATCTTCCCTGGTATTGAGGTCAGACTGATAGGTCTGTAATTTCCTGGATCTATTTTTTTTTCCTTTTTGAAGATGGGAACTACATCAGCTCTTTTCCAGTCCTTTAGCAGTTCCCCAGTGCTCCAGGATCTTTGAAAAATATGGGTCAGTGAAGTGGTGGGTTCTCCATAGTGAGGGGGAGGAGTATCCAGGATGGGTTGACTTTATCCTCTCGTTGATTGGACTGAGTCATCAGAGCTCTTGGTATAAGCCTCTGGTCCACCAGGCTCCGCCCAGTTTTAGACTCAGTCCACTCAAATGGACGGTTGGCCATCCTGGATCTCCAACAGGTCGAAGATATTCAAGAAAGAAAAGGAAGGAAAATTCCAGTGTCTCCCTCCTACAGCATCCCAGGCGAGCTGGCAACTCCCTGGACTGTAAGGATCGGCCAAAAGCCCCTCAGGGGGCGGCCCGCCGCCCAGGCTTCTGAGTGAGACAAGCAACACTCAGACAGGAATTTGCCGGGTGAGCAGTAGACAGAGGGCAGAAGCCTCTGGCAGGCACGCCCGGCTGCAAGGACGCCAGCAGCGCCGGAGACTTCCCCAAGAGCCGCGGATCGTGAGAAGGGACAGGCTAGGACGGCGCGGAGTCCCCCCGCCCCCTGGAAGGGAGCCTTGCAAACGCAGAGTGCCCGCCCCATTGGTACGTGACCCACCTCATTGGAGGGGGCTCACGGGCAAAGCAAGGACTCCAGCGGCATGGGAAGTGAAGAAAACGGCAGCAGCGCAGCTCTTCGGAGCACAAGCCGCCCAGCCAGAAGATTCAAAAGGGGCGCCTTCATCTCCTGGCAAAGGTGCCATCTTGAAGCCATAAGGGACCATGTGTTCCAAGATGGCGGCGCCCAGAGGCAACAGGAGACTGGCAGGACACAGGTACTGGCAACAACAGCCGGCAGTCCCACCAGGTTAGTGACCACCCCTCAGGCGGCCCAGAGAAGGGGGGGGGGAGGAAAGGCAGAGACAAAAAGAAGCACCTCTCCCCCAGGGCAGAGCTGGAAACAGGCGGGGGGTGGGGTGGGAGGAAAGGCAGAGACAAAAAGAAGCACCTCTCCCCCAGGGCAGAGCTGAAAGCAGGGGGTGGGAGTCACAAGCCTCCCAAGCCATCTAAATAAGAAAGGAGGAGGCATTAAAGACTGGAACAGATTTGCAAGAGGGCAAGTGGCCTCAAATCCATCCCATGCCAGGGAAAGAAAAGAAAGGCTCCTGGAGGCCCCACAGCAGGTGGGACTGCAGGGGAGATAACCATTTGCAGGCAAGAATCCCCTTTGACACCCCTAGTCCTTGGGGTCTCCCTCAGAGGTGGCAATCCCCCTCCCCCATGCTGCCTCCCTGAGATCAGCCTCTGCCACACACCCCCCAGACAGGCAGGGGCCCCCAATTTTCAGACATAATGATGAAGGGCTTCCAGCAATGCCTGACATTGCTGCAGCAGCCTCAAATGCTGCCTCAGTGGCATCCTCTCCTAGGATACCTGAAGGGCTGGAAACCCAGGGGGAGGACAGCTTTAGCTCCTCAGCCTTATCACGGGAGGAGAGTGAGCTGGATTGTGAGGGGGGGAAGTCAGGGAGGATGACCTATCCGATGACATAGGCTTGCCCCCCCACTAAGCTGACCTTCACCGGGTTGTTCCAGCCTTTGTTATATAAATCACTCCTTTTTAAGGGTTAAGCAGCCGCCAGGCTTGGGAACAGAGCAGCAGAGGCACCGCCTCAGCAGCAGGGGTTTTCTGCGGAAACCAGGTTTGAGGAGCAGGCCATTGAGACCGACACAGTGCCAACTCCCAGGGCCTTTCTTGAATCGGTCAAGTGCCAAGGGGCCATTCCCATGCTCACATCAACAGACAAGGCCTTTTTCAATGTGGATCAAGACATGGAAGGGGTGCTATCCCACCCACCAGGGGCGCCTCGGCTTTGGCTCTGCAACACCCCTGATTCTGCCAGGGGAACCTGAGCAGGCTCTGACGTGGGAAGACAGGAAGGCGGGCCTCACCCTCCGAAGAGGCATCAGGCAGCCGCCTGGGCGGTGAAGGCCGCCACCACTGCCTCATTGTTCAACAGGTCTCCTCTGCTCTGGCTGCAGGAGCTGCAACAACGCATCTCCATTACCAAGGTCAGAGCGCAACAGGACATCAATAAGCTGGGGGCGGTCATCCAATCTGTGGCAGATGCCTCATTGTCTTCAGCCAGGCTTGCCTCCAGGGCAATTGCTCCACTGTTGCATCTCGCAGGCTGCTGTGGCTGAGACAGTGGCAGGCGGAGGTTCACCACAGGTGGCGCCTGGCATCCACTCCTTTCACAGGACATGTCCTTTTTGGACCCGCTCTGGACCCCTATCTGGTCGAGAATAAGGACTAGAGGAAGGGTCTCCCCACAGCCCCTAAGAGGGGACAGTTCAGGACGGTGCCTTACTCCAGACGGCCCTGTTCCCGGGGACAAGACTTCGGGTCCTCCTTCTGGGGTTAGGATCCCTTCAGGGGTTCAGGGGCAGGGTACTCAGGTGCCAGGCATTACTAGGAGGCTCTTCCGGCAGGCAGAGATGCCAAGATAGGCAGCAGAGGGGCAGGCAGCAGAAGCGGCCCTTCCGAGGGAGCGGAGGATGTGGCGGGGGGGATGCCCCTCCCGCAAAAACTAAGGCCAGAACCGAGTCACCCCCCCCCCTAGGGGGGCGGTTGGCATACTTCACCGACTGCTGCGACCATGCCTCATCAGATAAATAGGTTCAGAACACCATGAGGCACAGTCCGGCTCTGGAACTCCTGTCTAAACCCCTGGGGTTTTTCCAGAGCTGCCCGGTTTCAAATAACCCGGCACGGAGATTACTGATGCAGCTATACAACTCCTGCTGGACACGGAGCCATCCAGCCAGTGCCTCTGGACAGCAGGGCCAAGAGCATTACACTATCCCTTTCGTAATCCCCAAGACATCGGGGATGGAGGGCAATTCTGGATCTGAAGTGGCGGGACCGCTTCAATCGTTACAGGAGGTTCAAAATACATTCCCTCCACTCCATCTTGGAGGGAATCAGACAGGGAGACTTCCGCACTTTTATAGACCCCACAGAGGCCTATTTACACATTCCTATCATTAGGGATTACAGGAGGTTTCTCAGGTTCAGCTACCTGGGGCAGCACTCACATAACCAGGCCTTGCCCTTCGGCCGGTATTCCTCCCCGCAAGACTTCACCAAGGTAATGACTGCCTTAGCAGCGAGCTGGAGGCAGATTCCAGTTAGGATTCTAGGCCACCTAGATGACCTCCTCATACAGTCATCCTCCTTTGAAGGGGCATTAGGGGATCTAGATATCACCTTGCCATTCCTGAGGGAGCACGGGTTCTTGGGGAATCCGGTTAAAAGCCAACTCTACCCTTCCACTAGGCTCATTCACCTAGGGGCTCTGCTAGACTCAGTGGCAGGTAAGATATTCCTGTCACCCAAAAGACAGTGCTCGCTAAGACGACTAGTCATCCAGGTAATCAAGGGAGACAGGGTGCCTTTAGCCACATGGTCTAGATGGTTAGGCACCAGGGTCTCAGCCTTTGGCATTATTCCTTGGGCCCGTCTCTACATCAGAGACCTACAAGGGTTCCCTTGCCATTCCAGCAAAGGCACAGGAGCTACTCCCAGGCCAGGGTTCTTCTCCCGGCAATAGTTCCACGCTCACTGATCTGGTGGACGTCCCCGGCGATAACCAAGGGCGAATTCTTCAGAACGCCAGACCGGGTGATGGTAGCCATGGGTGCCAACCTGTTCGGAGGGTGGGGGGCGCCCACCTACAAGACCAGATAGTGCAGGGACAGTGAACCAGACAGAACCGACTCACAATATCAACTGGTTGGAACGCAGGGCAGTTCGCTTGACCCTAGAAAAATTTCACCACTCTGTCAAGGACAGACACATTCCAGCCCCCCACAGACAATATTGCACCCAAGGCCCACTTAAACAGACGGGGGGACCAAGTCAAAGGCTCTCATGCGGGAGGCCAAAAGGCCGGGTCAGTGGGCCGTAAGGAATGTTCTCTCCTTAAGGGTGGAACATATAGCGGGGGTGGACAACATCAGAGCCAATTGGCTCAGCCGGGCAGAAGTGGACAACTCGGAGTGGAGATTGCACCCGGTGATCTTCAGAGAGGCGATGGACCACCTCAGCCACCCGGAAGTCGAGCTATTTGCCACCACCCCCAACACCCAGCTCCCAAGGTTTACGGCAGGTACCAAAGCCTGGGGTCAGAAGGGGCGGACGCCCTCCTAGGGCGTCGGGGACTGCTCTACGCTTACTCACCCTTGCCCCGGATTCCCAGGGTCATCCAAAAATTCTTGGGGAGGGGGCGGAGGTGGTACTGGTTGCCCCCTATTGGCCCAGGAGGCCATGGTTGGCAGACCTTCAGTCGCTATTGGGGGACAGAGTGCAGAGGATTCCTCAGGATAGGCTCTCCCTCAGGCAGGGGTCACTGGAACACCCGGAACCCCAATGGCTCCAATTGACCACTTGGCGGTTGAGCGGAGCATCCTGAAGGAGGAAAGACTTTCCATCAAGGGGATAGAGCCCTTAGTGCTCAGATTTCTTCAGGCAGGCCTGGACAAGGGGTTAGGCCCTAACACGTTTAGGAGACAAGTCTCGGCCATTTCTCAGCGCTTCTATGCGGTAGAGCCCAGGCACTCAGTCAACAACCTTTGGCAAGGCAGTTTCTGAAGGGGGCATCCAACCTCACACCACTCACGATACACAGGTGCCCCTCCTGGGTCTTGCATAAAGGGCTGGATGCTTTAAGGTGGCCCATTTGAACCATTGCGAACAATGTCTCTAAAGTTTTTAACCCTTAAGGTGGCGTTCCTAGTGGCCATCAAATCTGCCAGGCGGACATCACAGCTGCAGGGCCTGTCCATGGAGGATGACCTCTGCATCTTTCACCAGGACAGAGAGGTGCCGCGGCTGGACCCTTCCTTCATTCCTAAGGTGGGTTCATGTTTCCACAAATTACAGGACCTGGGTTTGCCCAATTTCTGTCTGGACCCTGCTCACCCCCTAGAGAAGAAGTGGCACACCCTAGACAGAACCTGCCCAAAGAGAAAGTCCGAGGCCCGGTTGGTCTCCTACCATCTGTGGTCCCTGGGTAAAAAGGTGACTTCCACCACAATAGGCAGGTGGTGAGGACCTGCATCGCTACAGCCTACCAATGCCAGGGCATGCAGGCACCAAGCCCCATCACAGCACATTCCACACGAAGTGCAGCCACCTTGGCATCCTGGGCTACACAGGCCTCATTGGCGGAGACATGTAGGGCAGCCGCAGGGTCTTCTTCCTCACCCTTCGTGAGGAACTACAAGCTGGACACCTTTTCCTCGGTGGAGGCTTTGTTTGAGCGCAGGGTACTACAGGCTGTCCACAGGGCAAGGGAGACATCTCACCAGGCTTAGTTGGGCCAGGGGTCTTCAACTTATTACCCACCCTAGGGACGTTTGGCTTTGGTACGTCCCATCCTGGATACTCCTCCCCCTCACTATGGAGAAAGGGCGTTGGTACTTACCTGATACGCCTCTTCTCATAGTGGGGGGGGGGAGTATCCAGACCCCCCCTGTCATGGAAAGGTAACATTTACTAGGTTGTAGGTTGTAATAACATGATCAAAGTAGGATTCAATAAAAAGTAGAAACCTTAACAAGGTCTGGAGTGGATGGTTCAATGAGTCGGATAGAGTTCTTCGTCTACAAACTGGGCGGAGCCTGGTGGACCAGAGGCTTATACCAAGAGCTCTGATGACTCAGTCCAATCAATGAGAGGATAAAGTCAACCCATCCTGGATACTCCCCCCCCCCCCACTATGAGAAGAGGCGTATCAGGTAAGTACCAACGCCCTTTCTGGATCCCGTCGCAACTGGTATGCTGCGATGGGGCTGGGCGTCCACCTTGGGCACGCGCACTGCGCACACATGCACACCAACCACCCTGCGATGCTCCAGCTGCTAAGCGGAGGTCGCACAGGTGCCATATGCTGCAGGCACCTGCGCAAATGGCCCGGTTGGCTTAAATGCAGGTAAGGAATGCAGGTGGGCCCTCCAAAACACTGTTCCAGTACAGTGGCTGCTGCTCCCAGCTACCACTGGTATGCCCATACCGTGGCGTACCGCCCGGAACCCACCACTGGTTCAATGGTTCTGAGATCCCATCTGCTAATTCCTTCAGAACCCTGGGGTGTAATCCATCCGGTCCTGGTGATTTGAATTCATCAAGGGTAGACAGATGCCTTTCTTCGCTATTTTAACTTTTGTTTCTGATCTGTTTTTTGTGGTACTGTTTTTGATAGGTTAGACTGTTTTTTCCCTTTGTGTAAAGACACTTGCAAAAACTGAGTTAAGTAGTTCTGCTTTCTCCCTGTTGCTTGTCACCACCTTGCCACTTTCTCCCAGCAATGGACTTGTTTTACTTTTTTATTATTTTTTATCCATGAGTGATAAAATAGATTTTATGAGCTGATGGCCATAAGTCTTTAATTATGAATCTGAATACTTCTAAACCCTTTTACGGTGTCTATCGTACAGGTATCATTAGTAATAATATAATTAGTATGCTATTGTATATGTTACTTATGTTTATATTCTCAGTGGAGTTAGCTACTTTAAAAAAGTTTAGTTTTAATTATAATAAATTGTAAGCAATGATAACATAAAGTTCCTGTTTATCCATTTATTCTGCATGATTTTCTGCATATTTTGTATACATTTCATATAGCTTCAAGAGTTTTTCTTATTCTAATAGAAATTGACTGCATTAGTGAATATGTAAAAATGATTAAAATAATTCCTAAATTATTTTCAACATGTCAACAAAATTTACATTCATTGCAGAAATCTGTTAGCAGGTAATTGGTTTAGGAAATCATGTTGATTAAAAAATAGATAGCAAAGATTCTTGAAGAATCCTTTAATATTATTTTATTAACATGTCTTTACCTTCATTTCAGCATAGTAATTCCTAATAATTACCATTATATAATTATATGTAATTTCTTAGAACTTTTATACTTTCTAGGAGAGGACTTATGTAATTTATTTTAACGTTTCGTTGATCAATATATCTTTAAATGTTTTTATTAAAAACCAGTATTTACTCTGTCACATATCGGATATGAAACTCTTTATTATAAAAATGAAGCAAAGCACATACTTCAGGCTGATTATTAAAAACCATATACTCATTAAAAGAGTCCACTAGTTGTAAAAAAAATAGTTTTCAATTTATTTTTGCTGCAATGCAGCTATAGAGTATTCAAAGTTAATGGGGTGTTGTTGCAAAGAATTATATAAGTGTACTCTAATAGTGTATACCTTGTTTTTTTTATAGGTGTTATGAGAATTTACTAAAAATTTAAGCAATGTACATCTAGATAAAGTTTATAGTTTGAGTAAGTTTGAAAAAGTGCCTGCCAAATGAAATATCACAGGCTGTTGGTTGAGCACTGAGCTTGACAAACTGAGCTACTAAATTCAAACACATTTTAATAACATAGGTTGCTAACTAATATGCTCCTTAACTTTGATCTAATAGATACCCAAGAAAAAACCTAAATCACGTGTAAAAAATAATGCTTTACCAGAAAGGGAGACAAACCATCCAGGTAAATCATTTTTCCTTTCTCCACAGCATTAGAATGGTTTTTCACTTTTGTGTGTAGTACCAGACCTGCTGATCTTGATTTTTATATTAACTGAGTAAAACTGTAGGACTTCACATTTCATGTGCATCAGTTTAAATTGTGTATCTTTGGGAAGCTTAGATAGGCTTGGACCCATAATAACCAAATGTATTAATACTCTGTTTTTCGTTTCATTTAGTTTCAAAAAAAGTTCCAAAGAAGCCAACAAAAGTTACCAGACATGTTACCAAGGAAAACATTGTTTTGAAGGAGCTTGAAAAGATAACAACAGATTACAAGTAAGCATCTTTTCTTAGGATTGACAATCTCCTTATGACTGAAAATTGTGCTGTGATATTAAATGTAACATAACTCAATCTGCTTTTTCACTTTTTAAAATTTGAATTGGTGCTGTTGCACTGTTTGGAGATATTGTAAAAACATAATAAAAGGATTACTTTGTTTTAAATAATAGCTTTTTTCTGAAAAATATGCATAATAGAAAATTGTTATATTTATGATAATAATTTTTATCAACATCATCTGGATGCTAAGCAAGATTTAAGCAGGCTTCGGCCTTGTCACTATTATGATAGGAGACTGCAAAAAAAATATCAGGACTGCAGGAAAACTGGGAAATTTGAAAAAAAAATAGTAGCAATTATGTGATATCAGAATTATTGCAGGAAACATGTTGGCTAGCAGCAAAAGTACAAACCCAAGAATGATAATTGAAAACTTTTTAGCATTGTAAGTTACGATAACATTTTTTAACAGGAAAATGTTAGGTATTTGGCATTGTATCTTATGTATCAACCATTAGTAGGGTAAAATACAGTGACAAGAATTTGTACCGCCTCATGTACAAATTAGTTTAATGTGTTCATTTAAGCATAGATTTATCATGATATATGTATTGTGTATATTGTTTCAGAGAAGAAGTGGAACAAGAGAAGTATAAAAATGTTATTGATAAATTTCATGCCAGGCTCAAAGACCAATTCACTGAATTTGTACGTACACATTTTGTTTGGGAAAATTTTGTATTTTGCCAATGTTACGGGGGTAATTAAAGACAAATCACCAAAATAACTGATGTATTCTTTAGAAGAAAAGGAATGGCAATTAAATGTATCTGGGAGGGGGGCAAGTAGAGTGCTAAAGAATTTTATAGAGCGGGGCATTGGGCATGGGAACAGTCCATGATGTAAACTGTTGCAGGATATATGTGTATGTTAGTTAGAAAAATAAATTGAAAATTTGGAAAGTATTCAGAAAGGAGAAAACTAGGCAATAAAAAAGTCAGTTGCAGTTTTTTTCTTTTTATGTATAACAATTCTCTTTGTATTACCCATACTATTTTTTGCTCCTATGCATTATATCCAGCCAGGTCTTATCACTTTAATTCCTGTTTATATAGAAACTGAAAAAGGATAAAATTAGATACATGTACATAAAAATCCAAAAACATTTAAAATTATTATTTCTTGAATTAAATAAGCTTCTTAAAATCTGGTTATTAGAAACTATGAATTTTACTAATTTAAATCTCTTATATTTATTGTAATTATTCGTGACCCGTCAAAACCGCGGAGGACAAAATCGCGCTCGACGAAAGCGCGCATTTGACGTCATCACAGCGCGACAAAAAAAATTAAAAATTGAATTAAAATTAAAGCAAGCCGATTCACATAAAGGTAAGGGTTAGGGTTAGGTTAAGGGTTAGGGTTATGTTTAGAGCGTTAGGGTTACGTTTAGCGTTAGGTTAAGGGTTAGCGTTAGGTTTAGCGTTAGGTTAAGGGTTACGTTTAGGGTTAGATTTAGGGTTAGGTTAAGGGTTAGGGTTAGGTTTAGAGTTAGGTTTGGGGGGGTTAGGGTAAGGTTTTCGCTTTATTTTTACATTTTTCAATCACAGCGCGATGTTTTCGTCGCGCTGTGATGACGTCAAATGCGCGCTTTCGTCGAGCGCGATTTTGTCCTCCGCGGTTTTGTGGTGGAACCGTAATTATTTACTAAGTTATGCCATATCTTTAATTTTGAATATTTTAATTAGTCTGCAGATGCTGAGAAAGTGAAAAATACAAAATTGAAACAAGCAAAGGTAAACTAGCCAGTGCATCGTCTTTTAAACTGTATAGATTTTCTTCCAATAGATTAAACTAGCTTTTAGTGGACACTATTTAAAGAAATACGATGTAATAATAATATAAAATTTCATTAATTCAAATTAGGAGCAAGAATAGAAAATATTCTGTCTTTGAGTTTGACAAATACAAATTGAAGGTTTTATGCATACTAAGTTCTATATGTGTATACATATACATGACTTATGACCACAATTGAGCCAAAATTTATGTTGCTAAGTGAAACTTCATTAAGTTGTTTTGCCCCATTTTATGACTTTTCTTGCCCCAGTTAAATGAATCACTGCAATTGTTAGTAACAGGTTGTTAAGTGAATCTGGTTTTTGCTTGCCAGAAGGTCGCAAAAGTGATCACATGACCCCAGGACACTGCAGCCATTATAAATATGAGTCAATTGCCAAGCATCTTAATTTTGATCATGTGATAGCAATAGCACTTAGACTTATATACTGCTTCACAGAGCTTTACAGCCCTCTCTAAGCAGTTTAAGTCAGCATATTGCCCCCAACAATTTGGGTCCTCTTTTTACCGAATTCTGAATGATGGAAGACTGAGTCAACCTTGAGCAAGTGAGATTCAAACTGCAAACTTCTGGCAGCTGACAGTCAGCAGAATTAGCCTACAATACTTCATTCTAACCACTGCACCACCACAGCTCTTGGATAAGTATGCGAAAAACAGTCATAAGTCACTTTTTTCAGTGCCATTGTAACACTTGTTAAGCGAATCACTGTTGTCATTAAGCAAACAGCACAGGTGTAAAGTGAACCAATGGTTTAGTATGGGTGAAGTTTTGCTGAAAACTATAAATAAATGCAGTTTTTGGCAAAATCATTTTAAAACATGACCCCTTGACCAGGGGATGTTGAAAATGGCCATAAATGTGGTCTGGTTGCTGAGCTCCTTGTGCAGTCATATCTGTAAGGAACTATTGGAACTTTGAATTCACATCATAAGAACCCTTAAGTAGGTCTGTTGAAACTTAATGGTGGCTAAGCGACCAGTCGTAAGTCAAGAATTACCTGTATTTTAGAGAGGTAATGGCGGTGATAAAGTATTAAGGATTTTCATATGTAATATTTATTTTATTTTCTGGCATTACAGATGGTCAGAAAGACAAATAAGGCAAGACAACGTTTAATAGAAATAAAAGGAGAAATATTTAGGTATGTTGTAATAACTTTGCAGTTAAGTTTTAGATAGTTATCACTGAATCCTAAAATCCTGTTTTGTGCCAATCTAGTGATGTATTCATTTTCCCATGCCCCAGTATGGATTTCAGTACTGGTAAGTTTCCAGAGGAAGAGAGGGAGGGGTTACACATGGGTATTCTCAAAGCCTGATTGGTCCAAAGACTGAGGGAAACTTCTTAAATACTCCTTCCTTTCCCTTTATACCCCTGTTGCTGCCCTGGTCGCGTCTTCCCCGGTAGTTTCAGGGGATGCTGCTGACAAGCTGAAGCCGGAGGACAAGTGGGCGGAACTTACTTTACATAAGAACTTTAATGCCTCCGCCTGGGCCGTCAAATTGACAGCGGCAGCCTCATTTCAATCGTACAACCATCATGTGGCTCCGCCAGCTCCAGGATCGCATCCCGATCCAGGAGGATCACCTGCACCAAGACATCACTAAAATAATGGCTTGCCAGTTTTCAGCCGACGCAATGCTGGACGCGATTAAGTTTGCCTCCAGCACCTTGGCTACGTCGGTCATCTTTCGCCGGTTGCTGTGGCTTCACAACTGGCAGATGGATAATAAGGAAAAATGGAATCTGGCTGCTTCCCCCTTCACCAGTCCCAACCTCTTTGGGGAGGCCTTAGATCCCATCTTGGACAAAAATAAGGATAAAAAGAAGGTGCTCCTTTCCACTGCTAAAATGTCCGAGTCTCGTTCTCATCCTTATCGCAGGTCCTCTTACAGGGCTCACAAGAGATACAATACATGCAGAGATACAATACATTCAGATTGGACAGGCAGTTCTCTCGCTTGTCCTATCAGGACCGTAACAGGTTCCAAAACCAGTGTAGGCGGCCCTTTTGAGGCGGAGGCGGTTGTCCCTTCCACAGGGAGAAATGACTCGAACCCAAGTCTTCCCATAGGCGGCCGCCTGTCCTACTACGTGGATCATTGGGACGAGATCACCTCAGGCGCCTGGGTCAGATCCACCATCAGGCACAGTCTGAGGTTGGAGTTCCTCTCCACCTTCCCAAATCTCTTCAGAACGTTCTCTCGTTCGAGGAGCCCAGAATGCTGCTGTCTGATGGATCTAGCCATAAAATATCTTCTCGAGATCCAGGCGGTGGAGACGGTCCCACCAAAGGAATGCGGGTGGGGCCGCTACTCCAACCTGTTTGTAGTCCCAAAGAATTTGGGGGGCTGGATGGCGATCCTAGACCTCAAGTGGCTGAACCACTTCCTGGTCTACAGGTGCTTCAAGATGTCCTCACTCAGATCCATCCTGCAGGGCATTCGGAGGGGGGACTTCTTGGCTTCAGTGGACCTGACAGTACCTTCACATACCAATTCTGCCAGCTCACCGCAGGTATCACAGATTCTCCCAGGGGGGCCTCCACTATCAGTACAGGGCTCTCACCCCTTCGGTTGGCTTCAGCGCCTCGCACATTCATGAAGGTCCTGGCGACATTGGCGGCTCACCTCCACTTGGTCCCGGTGAGACTCCAATGCTACTTAGACGACGTCCTTGTCCAGGCGGGGTCCCTTCCCGAGGCGGTATCAGATCTTCAACTCACCATTCAGTGCCTTCAGTCCCTGGGGTTTTCAGTCAACTTCCCCAAAAGTCATCTCTCACCATCCACACAAATCCTTCACTTGGGGACAGTCATAGATTCGGTGTCGGGGATAGTCAGCCTTTCCCCGGATCGATTGGCCAGTCTTCACCGGCTGGCAAGCTCAGTTCACAGAAGTCCATCAGTTACTTGGCAAGATGGTTTCATGCATCGGGATAGTCCTGTGGGTCCGGTTTCACCTGCGTCCCCTCCAATGGGCGCTCATCCCATTTCAGAAGAGTAAAATGAGCAACTCCCTCTGGACCCTTCGCCTCCCAGCAGAGGTCTGGGTATCCCTCCTGTGGTGGCTCTCCCCAGCTTTGCAGCGGGGCTGCTCATTTGGGGAGTCGGACAGAGTGACTGTCACAACCGATGCGAGCTTATTCAGTTGGGGGACCCTGATGGGCTCTAAGCTAGCTCAGGGCCACTGGACTGTCTCAGACCTCCAACACAATACCAGTTGGTTGGAGCTGAAGGCTCTCCATCATGTCAAGGATTCAGTGAGGGGGCGCCATGTACTCCTCCTGACAATGTCGCCACAAAGGCCCACATAAACAGTCAGGGGGACACACATTCTCAAGCCCTCTGGCTAGAGGCTCTGAGGATTGGCTCTTGGGCGGATCTGGCTTCGCTGGTGTCAGAATACATATCGGATGAGGCCAATCACCAAGTGGACTGGCTGAGCCGGGCGACTGTCGACAATGGCGAGTGGCAGCTCCATCCCACCCTACTTCAGGAGATATGCCAGAGGTTCGGCTCCCCGTGGGTGGACCTGTTTGCCACCCCAAAAAATTCACAGATCCCAAGGTTCTTCTCCCGTTTCCAAACCCGGGACGCAGAGGGCACGGATGGCCTCTGGAGCAGGTGGCCTCTGGGTTTCCTCTATGCCTTCCCTCCCATACCCCTTATCTCAGCAGTCCTCAGGAAGGTAGTTACAGAGAGGGCTCAAGTCATCATGCTGGCCCCTTATTGGCCAGGAGACCCTGGTTTGCGGATCTGATACAACTTTCGGTTTCCCAGCCATGGAGGATTCCTCGGGAGATCGTCTTGTGCCAGGGGGTCCTGATCCACCCAGAGCCTCAGTGGCTCCATCTGGCCTCCTGGCACTTGAGCGGTGACTCCTGAGGAAGGCTAACCTCTCCTCCAAAGTCATACAAACCATTGAAGCCTCTAGGTGACCGTCAACCACTCGAATCTATAACTCCACCTGGACAGCCTTTGTCAGATGGTGCTCCCTATTGGCTATCTGTCCAGCCAAGGCTATGATTCCCAACGTCCTGGATTTCCTGCAGAAGGGACTGGATGGCAGTCTGTCACACAACACCTTATGCTGGCAAGTGGTGGCGTTGTCCTCCGTCCTGGGGGGGTGGGCTTGTCTTCCCTCTTCCACCATCCCCTGATCAAGCGCTTTCTGAAGGGGGCAACAAATCTCAGCCCCCCCCCCCCCCGTCCATACATTTCCGACCTGGGATCTCCCTCTGGTCCTCAGGGCCTAGACGGGGGCTCCGTTTGAACCCCTTTGTACGGTCCATCTTAGGTTCTTGTCCCTTAAGGTGGCGTTTCTGGTGGCCGTTACATCTGCCAGGCGTATTTTGGAGCTACGGGTGTCGCTGACACCCTTCATCCATCATTATAGGTTGGACGCATTCGCCTCAGTGGACGCTGCCTTTGGACGTAGGGTCCTGCAGAGGGTGGCAGCTGACTCTTCCCTTGGGTATCCCTCCCTGGGACTAAGCTTGGGTATGTCCCAGACGTAACCCCTCCCTCTCTTCCTCTGGAAAAAGAATGTTGGTCTTACCTGAATGTGTCTTTTCAGGGGAAGAGAGGGAGGGGTTACAACCCGCCCTAATTTGAGTGGGGTGGACCAGGGGGGGGGGGGGCAGGAAGTTCTCGAGGTGTCTTGTATTTGATTACAGGTGCAGTTTTCCCCTTCAAGGAAACTGGGAGATAAAGGGAAAGGAAGGAGTATTTAAGAAGTTTCCCTCAGTCTTTGAACCAATCAGACTTTGAGAATACCCATGCGTAACCCCTCCCTCTCTTCCCCTGAAAAGACACGTTCAGGTAAGACCAACGTTCTTTTTGCTCAAAATATATACTTAGAGCTCTAACTATGCTGCTCCAAATCAAATGCATCAGAGAACTGAAACTATACATTTATGAATAGGGTAAAGATTTTTTTCAAAACTAAAAGAGGAGCATTAACTAAATTCCAGATCCTTCCTCCAAATAGGTTTCAAACAGTATAGTTTCTCATTTGGCCATATTCATCCCTTTCCATTGCAATATTATTTCTAGATTTATTTCCATTATTTTGCAAGAATAAAATAATAACAATATCTAAGAAAATATTGATTTGCCTTATTAACCCACGTTTTGAAATAGATAACTTGTTGGCACCTGTTGACCTCAATCATTCCTGTTAGGTCTATGCAGCTTTTTGCACATTGACTATAGAAGCTATCAGATTGCTCATACTCAGATAATCATAATAATCTTCCTAAATGCATGTAGAAATGCAAACTCTTGCTGTGATTTTGGCTGGATGAAAAATGAAACTAAAGACTAATTTCATACAGCAGAGATACTGCTTGCAAGTATCTGTACCATAACATTGAAAACAAAAGATTGTAGTGAAATTAACACAAACATAATAATAGATCTCAGAGAAATAAATAAGGGCCGTGGTGGCTCATGTGATAAGGCGCTGGGCCTGCACACCGGTGAGGTCAGCAGCTTGGCGGTTTGATTCCCGTGAGTGAATAAACTGCAGAAGGGACAAGAAAGGAGCCTCCTCTGACGCCTACTGGTATTCAGGTGACCCGCGGGTAAAGATAGCACTGTGAAATTCTTTTCACAGAGGCAGGCAGCCACCTTGGTGATCCCTGCCTAACACGTGACATACACTAAATAAAGTTCAAATTCCAAACATACACCCTAACTATCTGAAATTGTACTGCTAAAATATGGTATCACACACTGCAAAAGACCCAAAACCTCTGCCTGCCCCTTCCAATGTCACCAAGACTGTCCTATGTTCTTCAACCAATGAAGAAAAAAAGATGACTACCAAAGAGTTGCCACCCTGGCTTATGAAGCAGGTTTCCAATTAGATTTTATATTGATGCAGTAACAGTTGATGTCCCCCCTTATTTTTATCAGGTCTGAATCAAGAACTGATTATCCTCTTGCTGTGTGATTGTTTAGCTTATCACTCTTGTTCCTTTAGATTCAGTTATGTAAACAGTTTTCTGTAAAATAAAAGGAAATCTTATCAAAACATAATGCTCAACATTTATTTTTGCTAGAAATGAACCAGAACTGAAGAAACTAAATAAAGAACACAGTAAACTAAAAGAAAAAATATCCTGTCTCAAGAATGCAGTTCAGTTTATCAAAGATTTAAAGAGTCTTCAGCAAATGGATGAAAAGGAACATTCACAAGAAAAATTAGGAGTAAGTAACTTAGCATACTGGCTTAGCATACTGGAAGAATCATAGCTGTAGCTACTGCTGCTTATCCTTTAAATGCTAACCCCTCCATATTTGAGATAACGCAAATACACATAATTGTATAGTTCCTAGGAGATGCAGTTTTTTCAGACATTCAGGGTGTGCTGCAACAGAGAAACCTATTTGAGTGAAATAAGCATTGCCATGATTCTCCATCCCTGGCATCATTTTCAAATACATATAGTACTCCACTTATGTCCATTTTTTTTACAGGCTATTCAAAGTTACAATAGCACGGGGAAAAATGGACTTAACAATTATTCTAGTTCTGGCTGTTGCAGTGCCCCCACAGGTGCCCAATTCATGCAGTGAACCACTCACAAGATTGCCATTTGCAATTTACCCTGCGGGCTTCAGACAAGCAAAGCCAATGGAGATGTCAGCAGGAGAGGTCACAAGTTACTCCAATTAAGTTGCTCCCCACTGTATTTTTCTCCCAAGGAGAAGGGATCTCATACTCAGTAACACCCCTTGCCCAAGTAATCCGGGGCCCAACCCATTCAGCGGGTCACATGCTCGACCTCGTATTCCTCTCGGAGCAGTGGATTTGTGATCTTGGTCTGAGGGGTAACGACATCATACCCCTGTCGTGGTCAGACCACTACCTACTGAGGCTCGACTTCTGGAGACCAAACCCCCACTGTAGGGAGGAGGAACCGACCAGGTGGTTCCGCCCCAGGCGACTTATGGAGCCGTTAAGGTTCCAGACGGAGCTTGGGGTTATTCCTGATACTTTCGCCCACAGTCCGGTAGAGACTCTGGTTGCTGCTTGGCACTCAGCAGCATCGGAGGCCCTCGACCGGATTGCGCCACTATGGCCCCTCCGAGGCGGCGGATCCCGGAGACCTCCTTGGTTCACCGAGGAACTCCGGGAGATGAAGCGCCGGAGGAGATGCCTAGAGCACCGATGGAGGTCCGATAAGTCCGAATCGAACCGAGCAATGGTAACCACCAGCACCAAGGAATACACCAGGGCACTTAGGGCAGCGAAAAGATCTTACATAGCCACCTTGGTTGCGTCCGCTGAGTCCCGCCCAGCCGCCCTGTTTAGGATAACCCGCTCCCTACTAAATAAGAGGGAAGCGGGGGAACCCTTGCAGGGCAGAGCTGAGGATTATGCCCAATTCTTAGCGGACAAAATTGCTCGGTTTCGGTCGGACTTGGACTCCATCCCTGCAGTTCCAGCCGAGGCACAAGAGGATCAAGTAGACCATCTCTGGGTTGAGTTTCAGGATGTTGCCCCCGGGGATGTGGACAAGGCCATGAGGGCTGTAAGTGCCTCCACCTGTGTACTGGACCCGTGTCCCTCATGGCTGGTTACTAACAGCAGTGAGGTGACACGAGGCTGGATCCAGGCGGTTGTTATCGCCTCTCTTCGGGAGGGGAACTTCCCCGCCGCACTGAAAGCGGCGGTGGTGAGACCCCTCCTAAAGAAGCCATCTCTGGATCCAGCTGTTCTTAATAACTATCGCCCAGTCTCCAACCTTCCCTTTCTTGGGAAGGTTGTTGAGAAGGTGGTGGCCTTCCAGCTCCAGCGGTCCTTGGAGGAAGCAAGCTATCTCGACCCCTTCCAGTCAGGCTTCAGACCCGGTTACAGCACAGAAACCGCTTTGGTCGCATTGACCGATGATCTTTGGAGAGCCAGAGATGGGGGACATCCCTCCATCCTGGTTCTCCTTGACCTCTCAGCGGCTTTCGATACCGACCATGGTATCCTTCTGCGACGACTGCGGGAGGTGGGAGTGGGAGACACCGTGTTGCGGTGGTTCTCCTCCTACATCTCGGACAGGTCGCAGTCGGTGTTAGTGGGGGGGGCAGAGATCGACCCCTAGGCCCCTAACATATGGGGTGCCTCAGGGTTCGGTCTTATCCCCCCTACTATTCAACATCTACATGAAACCGCTGGGAGAGATCATCCGCAGGCACGGGATAAGATACCATCAATATGCGGACGATACCCAGTTGTATCTGTCCGCCCCGTGCCAACTCAATGAAGCGGCAGACGTGATGAACCGAGGCCTTGAGGCCGTTATGGACTGGATGAGGGCTAACAAGCTTGTACTCAACCCAGAAAAGACCGAGTGGCTGTTGTGCTTCCCTCCCAAAGATTCGACCAATATTCCATCACTCAGGCTGGGGGGTCAAATTTTACACCCCTCAGAGAGGGTTCGCAACTTGGGAGTCCTCCTGGATCCACAGCTATCTTTTGACCACCACCTGACGGCTGTGACCAGGGGGGCATTTGCCCAGGTTCGCCTGGTGCGCCAGTTGCGACCCTACCTGAATCGGGAGGCTCTCACAACAGTCACTCGGGCCCTTGTGACCTCTAGGCTGGAATACTGCAATGTGCTCTACATGGGGCTGCCCTTGAAGAGCATCCGGCGACTTCAGCTAGTCCAGAATGCGGCCGCGCGAGTGATTGTGGGTGCACCTCGGTTCACCCACATAACACCTATCCTCCGCGAGCTGCGCTGGCTACCTGTCAATCTCCGGATGCGCTTCAAGGTCCTACTAGTCACCCATAAAGCCCTGCATGGTAGTGGATCTGCGTACTTGAGAGACCGCCTTCTGCCAATTACCTCCCTGCGACCAATTAGATCTCATAGATTGGGCCTCCTCCGAATTCCATCGGTCAGCCAGTGCCGGCTGGCAACTACAAGGAGGAGGGCCTTTTCAGTGGTAGCTCCGACCCTTTGGAACGAGCTCCCCGTGGAGATTCGTACCCTCACCACCGTCCAGGCCTTCCGCACAGCCCTTAAGAACTGGCTAGCCCGTCAGGCCTGGGGACAAAGATAGCTGCCCCTCCCGAATGATGAATGAATGTTGCTTATTATTTTTACTCATATGTGTCTACGTCATTGTTTGTATTTCCCCTTCCTGATTTTATGTGAGCCGCCCTGAGTCCCCTCAGGGAAAAGGGCGGCCTATAAATGTTAATAAACATTCAAACATTCAAACATCTGCACTTCAGACCACAGCTCTTCCATAGCCTCACAGAGAGTCTTCCAGACAGAGTGTCTTCCAGCAGCCGGCCCACCATAGAGAGCACTCCTAGAGCAGCCGATGCTGGAAGACTCAGCCCCGAGTTTTGGAGTTTGGAAGTTCGGAGTGTGGCGGCGGCGGAGGTGCCTTGGGAGAGCTGCACAAGGGCTTGGTGAGGCTGAGGGCAGAACAGGCCTCGTGCAACCCCTCTCCAGCTGGACAGAGCTCCATGCACTGAACTAGGGGGGATCCCGAATGTGCGGAGCTGGGGGGTGGGCAGAACGTGCGGGATGATACTTGTATTCACTTGAAACTAAGAATGCAACAAGCCTTGTAATGGCTCCAGAGTTTCCAGATTGAAGGATACTTCAACATTGAATTTTTAAAAAACCACATCTGAATAAAATATAGTCTTGCATATTTTAATAAAGCTTTCTTTTCAGGCATGCATGAAAGAACATGTCAGAGATGGCCCACAAACACAATTGGGATATGGGCAGAATATCAGCCTTCATCACAAAAACAGCATTAATCATAAACCCATATATCTTAACTGTCAGGACTATGGTTTGTTAACTACAAGAGCAGAGGAAATTAAAACAGTCTTGACTTGTGGCAACTGCCTGCACAAGTCCATGCTGTTTTCCTGGCATCCCTTTTGGAAGTGGTTTCTCCTCTTGCCCTCTTCTTCAGCTGAAAGAGAATGGCCCAAAATCAGCCAGCTTATTATAAACTATGTCTTGTTTTTCTCTTTCTGTTCCATAGTATGGCATTTCCAGCCTCCCTGCACTTCTGATGGAGTCACGAAGAATTTTAGGAGCAGAAAGTCACTTAAAAAATATCAACACAAAATTACAGGAAAGTTTGGAATTGCAAAAAACCAATTAAGTATTCATACTGTAAATTCTGTGTTATCAGATGTGCAATGTATTCAAATATAAAGTTGAAGTTGAAGTAGGAAAACTCTAAATAATCGTATTTTTTTCAGTGACCTAAACTCCATAAATTCCTTTTGGCATGCTTACTGGTATGACTGACTGAAAGAAAAAGAAAAATATTTTGTTTGACAAAGAAGAAATAATGAGGCAATAAAACAGACCATTGAATCATAAATATAGTATTTTAATATATTTACTTTGTGTGAGAGAGCAAGTGATCTTTAACTTATTCTTTCATGAAAGTAGTCTTTCCAACAGAAAAATAATCTTGCTATTATTTAGTTGCAGTAATGTTTCATCTGGCAAGGCACATGTAGCTGCATGTTGAGTACATGTATGCTGCTTTTCAAGAAATAAGAAAGAATATGGTTGCTGAGAAATTAAAACTTAGAGCGCAGGCTTCTACTTGTCAGCTCTAAATATATCACATTACTATTTATGTACTTGCATTACTATTTACATATTTGGCAATTCAATAAAATCCTTTTCCTAAATCCCAAATGTTATCTTTCCTACACCTAGTTGCTTCTAAATTCTAGTTGTCTTTATTCTTCATCAACCACAGTAAACATACAAAATGTATCATATACATAGTGTCACAGTAATTTTAAAGAAATAATCAAATTAATTTTTTGCTGGGTTTTCAGTATTGACAAATGTATCTGATGATGTGATACTTACTTCATCCACAAGATTTTTGTAACTTTCCTTTCTTTCTTTTACTTCATAATTTCTTAAAACATCTGCTAGGAGCTCATCAGGTATTTCACCCACAGTACAGTTCCTCTGGGTATGAAAAATATCAGTAGCTTCAATTAGTTCCACATCTTCAGAAGCTTCCAAAAGGCAGGCGTCAAACTCATGATCCCATTCAACATTTGAACTTTTCTTGTTTAGCTTGCTATTTTCTTGCACCGAAGTAAAAGGCATGCTGTCCAATAAACCTGTAGTATCAACTGTATTTGCTCTTTCTTCAGTGTTATTTTCACCTATTGTACCAACATATTCTTCATCCTTTAAAGAGCAAATGTCAAAATGTAGAGTTTTAGATTATACTTTTCTGGTGACATTGCCATATAGAATACCAATTACATATTGGCTAAAGCTATCCCCCCTTTCCCCAAAGTTCTAGGCTTATCTAGCCCTGAACAACACAACACTGCTGTATTTAGGATTTGGATGGGTGGATGATAGTGGATTATATGAGAAGGAAGCATGCTGGCTGGGAAGTTCTGAAAAGTGAAATCCACACATCTTAAAGCTGCCAAGGTTGAAAAACACTGCTATAGATTAACTGTGATTATCTATGCAGTGTCCTATATATAATGAAGAGAGAGAGAAGGGGAATTTAGCTTTTAGCCACTGTATATTTTATTATTATTTTCACCTGGAGTGCCCAGCTGCCCTTTTTTGGCTTGTATTAACTGGTTTTGTTCCCATAGGGATATGCTGAAAAAAATGATAGCCTTATCAAAGCAAGTGGGAGGAACATGTTGGTTAACAGAATAACCCCCATCCATTGTAAAAAAAGAAACTCTTAAATAATGCTATTTTGTTGTAGAAAACAAACTGTTTATATTTATTGTTTTTGATACACGGTTATTGTTAGAACTAGGTCGTTTCCATAACAATCTTGTTTTGCAAAGAATATTTTTTTAGATATAAAGAACTGTATTCAAGATGCTTTAAGCTAACAGAATATAGAGGGACAACACCAGTTTAAAAAAGTTAAATGCAGTCTTCCCTATGTCTCAGTTCGGACAGAAATATTTTATTCAACTATTCTTATTCCAGGTTAATGATATTATTTCCTTTATCCTGCTCTAATGGAGGGAACAAATCTACCGTATTTTCGGAGTATAAGACGCACCAAAATTTTGAAGAGGCAAGTTTTAAAAAAAGTTTTTGCACTCTGCAGATGTCCCAAAAACAGCCCGTTTTCATGAAAACGGGCCTGTTTTTTATTTAAAAAAAGGGCATGAATAGGCTTTAGGAGGCTTGTACAATGTTCCTGGGGGCGGCGGGGGGGCAAAATTGAGCAAAAATATGGCCCATTTTTCATTCATTTCTCCCCTCCCCAGGATCACTCTGGAAGCCTTCTAAAGGCTCTGCACAGCCATTTTGGTGAAGGGGGCAGGGTTTGGGGAGGCAAAAAATGCTGTATTCAGTGTATAAGATGTACCCAGATTTTCAGCCTCTTTTTTGAGGGAAAAAGTGCGTCTTACTACGAAAAATACAATATTTTTAATTGCACACTTTACAGATTGTATAGATTCATGCTGAACTTCACCCATTTATAGTTTTGCATAACTATTCCTGGAAATCAAATCACTTCAAAGCTTCTAAAGCAGGGCTGTCAAACTCCTGGCCTATGTGCCACTTGGGTCAGGCGCTGGGCATTACCGGTTTAGCAAAGGGGAAAGTCCCGATACATCACGTGACATAAGTTTGACACCCCTGTTCTAAAGCAGTGGTTCTCAACTTTCCCAATGCCACAACACTTTAATACAGTTCCGCATGTTGTGGTGACCCCCAACCATAAAATTGGTTTCTCGGTTCCTAAGACCATTGAAAATATGTGTTTTCCGATGGTCTTAGGCGACCCCTGTGAAAGGGTCGTTTGACCCCCAAAGGGGTTCCAACCCACAGGTTGAGAATCACTGTTCTAAAGGAAGGCTTCCAAATATAACTTTATAACTACAAAATACATTTACTGAAGCTTTATGATAATTAAGTTACTTATAAGGTAAACAAAAATAATAAGATATACTGGTAATTGTAATTCTGTTAATTTATTAATTAATTCCTATTTTATAATTATTCAGTTAAACATGTCTTATGCTGAATTTCAGTATTAAAAGAGAAAAACATACCTCTTTGAAAAGGAAGGGCAAGCATACTTCGACTGGTAGTGGAAAACCTATGTCATAAATACAAGTGAAATTACATTAGCAATTTATTTAAAATAAACAATGATAATGGGATAATTACAGAATGTACTCACATTCTGACTTGAAGTTTTCAGCTCTGCAAATAGGATCATGACATTTCTGATACCAATTTTCATTTTTCAAATCTATTATAATCCTTAAAATATAAATGGGATTTTAGAATTACAGTTTGTTCTGTAATAAATAAGAATGTTATTATTTGATGTCTGTATACCAGGAAATTAATTCCCTCCTTTTCTGTTACTGTTAAGAAAAAATAGTGCGATCATAGATATAAGATTAAGCACTAGTGAATAAAATTTGATTTACTGTTCATACTGAACCTATGCATGCATGCATACACATGTATATGAACATACAGAAGCATCCATGTATTGGATTTAGAAAGTTCATATACTTACCATATACTGATGCTGACTAAAAATGATTACCAAACCTTTATTCCCTGTATTCTAACATATCAAATTTTGCTATACCCTTTTTTTTACAAATTCTAAACATAATTACAAAAGCCTATATACCATGAAATAAATATAATTTAGATTCCAAAGCATTAAGTAGATATTAAGAGTAACAAGAGTGAACCTACATTATATTATTACTTTTGTGAGCTCTGCCAATATTTCTGCACCATCGATAGTTGAAGATGTCATATACAATAAGCTGTTCAAGTGAAAAGTAATTCCATCTTCTTATCCCTGAAAAAAAAGATAGTCTGTTTCTTGAAAACAATATAAGTACCTTTAGATAACATATTTCTCCTGGGTAATTTTTTTTTACCTCCTTGAACATTATCTTTCTTGATTAAAGTGCGAACAAAATCATCAATTTCTGGGTAAGGTGAACAATGGCATCCTTCTATTGGAGCTGTAAAAGAATAAAATTACATCTTTATTCTTACCAATAAAATTTTAAAAATCATAGTAAGAACCAGCTAGGATTCATAAGTAATTTGTAAGCTTTTCGTAATTATTGTCAATATTACGGAGGCAAGAACCTTAATCTTGCTCAGAAACAAAACACATTTTGAAATCTGCAATATTGTTTCGCGATTACCTTACAGAAAGTTAATACATATTTTACAGCACAGGATTTTTTGTTGAAAGTGCACTCCTGATGCACAGAATTAAGTTTGAAAATTAATTTATTTACATATTGTGAAATACTGATGTCAGTGCCATACATTTATTACTAGAACCAACATTTCAATTTAATCTAATGGAAATACCCAGACAGCTCCTTGATAGTTTGTCTTCAAAATATAGGGATGGTTCTCTTGCATGTTCTTGGTTGTCACAGGTCAAAATTTTTAAGCAGTCTGAAAATCTGATGGAAAACAAGAATTATAAGAATATTTTTTTCCAATTATACTTCTCTATTCATGTATCCTTTTCATTCCATCATTGCCCATTAGAAAATGTTATTTTTAGTTTGCAAGGTATTCTAAGAGTGTTTTCACTGTGATATATATGCTACATATAAAATGACAGAAGTTGACTTAAAGAAATTTCAAGATGCAGTCTTGAAACAAAAGAGACAGGACAATGATTTCCTTCTATGACAGAGCTGTTTATCTTCAAGGATCCAAATCTGAGAAAACTCAACTCCTCACACTAGTAACTCTTAGCATGCTTAAACTCGAGTATGATTCTGTGTAACATAGTCGCCTCAAGCATTCCCAGACAGAAAATCTCTTGCTGCTACAAATAAACATCTTCAATAATTAAAAAGGCAATACTTTGAAATTACTACCTTACATTGCAGATCAAGGAGGACAAAAAATACTGTTCATCTATGCAAGAATTGTTTACAGATTTAGGAACAAACTTGTTATCTTCTGCAATATTCAAACTGACAGTGTGTCCTGCTTTTGATGACATGTATAATCGAAAATTTCTATTTTTTGTATAAACTCCTAAGGAAAGATAAATATAGAAAAGTATGGGGGTTTTTACTCCATGAATACAAAACATTTCAACAACCATTTTTAAGACTATGGATTTTGGTCTGCATAAGAATGTTTAACCCTACTGAATTAAGTCTTCAGTTTATCATGCATTCCTTTAAATACAAAAAGAACATAGAAAATAAGACAAATTATACATGTGTATGTGTTCAAAAGTTAAACTAGAATTGTGATTTTAAATTAGAATTATCATTTTTTTAAAGAAATACGGATTCCAAAGATTCTCCTTCATGTGGCATAGTTTCTTAAAGAAACTATTTTTCTGAAACAAGTTGGCTAAAAAAACCATTACTTTGAAAGATTGTTTTTTATTTAAATGAGTGCTTTTCAAATACCCCAAATTTGGTAAAAGTGGTTTTTCTTTGGGTCACAATACACAAGCCCATTAAAATGGTTTCCTAGAGCAAATGCTGCCTTGAGTTATTTGTAAAAATAATAAAGTTGGGATGCTAAACAAATAAATAAATAAATAATTGAGCTTAGGTCAAACAGTCAAGGCAACATGTTAATTGAAGAAGATTATTTAGAGTTTTTCTCATTAGCAATTCATAATTCATTCTTGATGTGGTATCTGGGGAGGGTATGGTGCCATTTTGAAGTAGGATTTTCCACACCTGCCTTCATAAAGAACACAAAACTCTTTGCCAGGCACAGAAGAACAAATCCACACATGAAGGTTCAATGAAGCAGATTTATTGCTAAAAGTCTATGTACATGAATCTTATTAATGGTTAGCACCTAGTTAAGAGTCAGATGGGTAAGCAGTGCTCAAGTTGGGATTGGACATAGTTTCCTTATGACTTTGTAGAGTTTCCAGATTGATCCCTCTTTTCTCTGTGCTTCCTTCCCCAGTCTTCTACCTACACTGTTAGAATACTTTATTGGCCAAGTGTGATTGGACACAAAAGAAATTTGTCTCTAATGCACAAACTCTTATACAAACAACAAAGTAAGATAATTCGCCTGAACTGGCAGGAAAACAATGCTTTAAAAAGTGGTGGGGGGGAGTAAAGCTTCCCACAATCACGTAGCTCACAGCTGATCCACATAATCATGGGAAACTTTCCGCCCCACTTTTTAAAGCATTTTTTTCCTGCCAGTTCGGGCGAATAGGCAGGAAAAAAATGCTTTAAAAAGTGAAAAAAAATTGACATGCCCACCCAGTCACATGACCACTACCACCACCAAGCCATGCCCACAGAACCAGTGGGCAAAAAAAAAAAATAGATTTCACCACTGATGTAAATGATGTGACCATAGGAATGCTGCAATGGTCATAAGTGAAAAATGGTTATAAGTCACTTTTTTCAGTGCCATAACTTTGAACGGTCACTAAGTGATGTACTGGTAAGTTGAGCAGTACAAATGACAGATTAAATAATTCCTCTGTAAAACTATCAGCAGTTCCTGGGGCAGACTGAACTTTCTCTTTTTGCCAGACCCCAAAAATACTTGTGGATAATGAAGGAAAAGATTTGGGAAACACTGATTTAAACAAATCAAGTTATTATGACTCGATTTAACATTTATTCTGAATTTTGAACTTTTCAAGTTTTTATGTGCTCTTCAGTCTGACTGCGTAGGGAAAATATTTTAGACAACACGGTAGACACTGATATTACTTTTCTTCTGAAATCTCTAATAAATGTTCAGAAATGGAAATGCAGCGAATACAAATTTATTGGTGATTGTATAATTCTAAAGTTCTATTCTAAAATTAATTAGTGCTCTGCAACCAAGATTATATTACACATGCAAAAATTAATTCTTAAAAAAAACAAATTATATCAAAAATGATGTAATTGCCTATAATTTTTCTGTATTTGTAGTTGCATATAATTGTACGAATGAAGCCCTACAGATATTCTTCCTATTGCACATTATAAGATTCAGTATCATACATTGGGAAGAAATTGGCTCAGGCCTACACTGCAGCATCAGATATCATGTAACATTCAAATTTGTGCTAGAATTTTGAAACAGAAGTATACTGAAAAGATTAGTTAAACAATATACGAATATTCCCTGTGTGCATAACCAATTCTACATAGACCAAGAGAGAAAAATACAAAATACTAGATTCGGACTTTCAGATAGATACTGTAAATTTGCTAGCTATTTTCCTGGGAATGTCATATTTGAAAATAGTAGAACACACAACAGAACGCAAGCCAATCGTGTTCTTAACTAATCAACACCTGACTGCTGTTCAATTCATATATATATTTGCAATAGCTGTTCATAACTTTTTTAGATCTTAAAATGTCATCAGGCACATTGACGTTTCATAGTTAAGAACATATCCGTTAATCGTCTTACACCATGAAAATGCTTTGTCCCAATATGCTAATTCTGTAGTAAACACTACACAAGCCATGAATTAACTGTTTTCAAAGCTGCATGTCTCACGGGAAGAAATATTTGCAATCTTAAACAATCCTGGCATGCTATGCAAACCCTAGACAGTATAACATTTAGGTTTATATTTACCAAGATCCACAAACAGTTGCTTTTCTCCTTGTTTACCATTCACTATTAAAAAAGAAAGATCTGGATTTTCTTCTGAAGTTACTTTTTCTGATATTTTGTAAGAGTTCAGTTTCAAGTTTTGATATGCATCTTTGATTAAACTGTTGTTTTCAAAACATGTAGGCAAACCAACGGTAGTTTTATAACATCGACCAACAGAGTTGATGTTTTGGCGGTCCATTGCATCTTTATTCTTAGTTAAAAGAATAGCAGGTTGCAAAATTGTTCTTAAAAAGTTACCTTTAAGATAATCAGAATAGAGAAAAACAGTACCATAAAAACCTGTAATTTTCTCTTGCAAAGTGTTTAAAATCACAATATTTTTTATACAAACTGAACGGTATAAAGTTTATAAAAGCAAATGAATTAGAACATGCATTTGAAATATGAAATATTTACCTATGTGGATATTATTCTTAAATGCAGCATTTTCAAGGAGAAATATTAAATGGCAGCTATATTTTTCTTCAGTGCTGGAATCCAATTTCAAAATATTCTCAGCAGAGCATTTTATTTCATAGTATTCATCTAGTTTTCTACCTATAAACTAAAAAAAAAACCCAATCACAATGCCCCTTTTCATTTCATATTTATGTATGTTCATATGTAAAGGCAGACAATCAAAACAAATAGTTCCATATACTAGCAGCAATCCACAACATTCTTATGGTTTTGAGAGCTTTTTCAAAAAAATATTGGCCTCCGAGAACCACTCAGAATGTACATTAACAATTTTAATTTTCATATATAAAAAATTATGATACATTGTAAGTTAAATAATTCTTATCATATATCTTCCCCAAACAAATAATATTTTCTAAAATGGTAATGAAATTCATTTTCAGGTTTAAACTTGAATTTATAGAAAGCTTTACAGCTTCTATTGGCTATTAATTCTGACAATCTATTATTACAATTAATTTGTAATTGCAATTCTCCTTTAAAAAAATACCTTAATTAGATCTTCTACCATCTGATTTGCGTTGGCTCCCTGATTTGTTGGTTTGTAGAATTCCAAATCAAAGTAAAGCTTGCAAACAGCTGTTTCTGGGATGATTTCATAGCAGTGTTTCAGTTTTGTTTCATGTTTGCTACTTTGAAATTCAGAAATATTGTCATCATAATTAGGTAAACTATTTCTCCCCTGTTTAGTACCGTTGACTAAAGATTCCCCGTCTACAAATATCAGCAGTTTTAACTAATGCAGATAAATGGTGAAGGATGTGAGAGCTGCCATTCAGTAACTCAATAGTAACAACTGGAAGGTCTTGGGTTCCTCAGCCAGCTTTGACTAAAACATAGTAGAGCTCTGTGATCTATAGAACCATCACAATACTAATCAGGGCATTGTATTAACGTTGCAGAAATGCTATATAAGATATTTATACAATATTTTACCATCTTCCTTTTTTTTGTTTGTGTCTGACCTGACAATTATGGAAAACCACAATATTTCAGGAAGGAATGCCAAATGTCAGCTGCATATTTAGGGGGACCTTCATGAGTCACCATGTGAAGAACATATAATCTCTAGCTATTCATATTAAGCCTTAAATATCCCCAGGGCCTTTCAAAAACTGTCAAATGAGACAGAAAGGGAAAATCATGAACTGTATTTACTTAATTTAAACGTATTGTATCAAATTTATTTTTATCCTGGCTTTGTTGACTTGTTAGTCTATTTCATGCATTTCTCATTTTTAAAGGACCACCTTAAAATCATAAAATCACAAGTGTCCCAAACATAAGGTACTATCTAAGCCAAAATGTTTGTGAGTGAATATTTAAAAAGTATCTATATTATCTATTATTCCGACAACAGAATGATCCCAGTACTATTTAAATATTTTAAGAAGCTGCTTAGAGACTTTAATGTAAGGTTGGATGTTCAGCATCATAGCAAAGAGCTAGCATCACAGTAAAGAGATAGCTATTCTGAATTTAAGCTTTATTTTTTAAAAAATCTGATAAAATTCATTATGTCTCATAATAATGGGAAAAATAAACACACAAATACTAAAGGCTGCAATTCTACACAAATTTTGGAATAAGCTTTGCTAGACAGAATTTGCATCAATGTAGGCTATAGAAATAATTTTGTTCCCAATCTTCAGGTACATACCGGTAGTAGAACCAAAGTTCTGTATAAGTTGTCACAAGATAGAGCCGCTGATTATTTCCATCACACTTTTCCAAAGCAAATACATGAACATCCTTTTGAAATAACATCAATGACATACATAACTACATATGTTTTTCTGAAAGTCATAGCTAGTTATTAATTTAGTTCTGTTGTCATATTTTGTCTGTAACATGCCTATGTTTGACAATAAAGGAAAGTCACATGAAAACAATCCTTTAAATCCTTTAAATATATATTTCTATTTTTTATTATTTGCTATGTATTATTATATCTAAATCCTGCAATATATTAAGTCTGCTTATTATATGAATGGCCCTGCTTCTTCCAAATAATTGTAATAATCTAAAATTTTCCTTAAGTATAAACTCTTTTATTTTTTAATGATGCTGATTCGACCACAATTCTGTAAGCAACATTCAGCCATTTTTATTAAAGGTACTTATTTAGTTGTTATTGACCATTTCTGACTTCTTTCAAAAGAAACAGAAGCAAGCTGGCTTTGTGCATTTTAATTTTCAGTTTCTTCACTATGTAATTAAAATGTGGCTGTTTCCTAAGCTTATTAGCTTATGTTTTAAATATCCAAGGATTTGTAGAGTAAATCAGACTAAACCTGTTTTTTTAATATGGAGCATTTCATAAATAAAATTCAGTAATAATAAATTAATTTCTGAATTATCAAAATCCTATAACAGTTGTTAACATTCAATTGTCAGAAATGCTGCCCTATTCATTACTACTGTACCTCTTTACAAGTCTTGGCAAAATTAAATGCATGAGTTTGCCGATAGAATAGCTTCCAAACTGAAGGTGGTTGCAATGGATTGGACAGTTTGGGCTTGTAACTGGAGCAGAGAGGCCTCCGCTTATAGAAAGATGTTAGTTCCTCAACATTCTTCAGTTTTTCTTCCCACTTTCTCTTGGTTGATCCTGAAGCAATTAACAGTAAACACTTAAGACCTTTCCAGAAAAAAATCCCAATTCAATCCAATAGTAACATTATGTTTATCAAAATGTTTGAAATCAGAAAGTTTTATAAACATATTATAGAATGTAGTATAGGATGTGGAAGAAAGATGTTTATTTTCCTAAATATCTGTATTTATGTTGGCTGTTACAGCAAGTTGGGGATCTTCCTGCAGTCTGGCAGAATCCCTATGTAAGACAAAGATCTTTTGGTGTTGGTATTGGCTAACATCAACTTTCATCCATGTGAAGCTGAGTCAGATATTGCTCATGGCCTCCATGGTAACCATGGGCTTCTCCCATATAATCCTAGACCACACATGTTAGGCTGGGATCCACGTCTCCAGATTTAGGAAGCCACATGTTGGATTTGCTTTAGATATTTAGTAGTCTGGATATGGAAGTTATTTCTATCAACCTTTGTCAAATCTCTTCCTAGTGCAAATAAGATTAATCTCTCTATATGGGATGATTAAACCAATAAACATGGTCTGCCACATTTTATGAATCAAAATAGACTCCAGTGGGTGTTTAAGGTAGTTTTCCACTGATTTTGTAGTGTTATATTGAGTATCTGATTAGTTACTGAAGCTGTCCTCTCTCTGTTAAGGTGATCTGTTAATGTGCTCTCTGGCTATTTCTGGCTACTTATAGATTGGATCCTCCTGACTTTGAGAATCAGAAGTGTGTGATGATCTGGATCCAACCTGTCTTCAGGAGAGAGTGATGCTGAAAGCCTTTTGGTCCTGGCAGCTAGCATCCCGTCTTCTACTTTCTCCTAGGAAAGTTACAGCCCATTTCAAGAGCATAATAAAGAAAGTTGATTATTAGGACCATTTTCACTCAGGATGTAAGCTTGGACATAGAATGCAACAATATTGGCCATTCTTATGAACTTCTTTAGAAGCTGGATGAGGGTGGCATATCCCTTCTGGTTCTTTTAGATCTTTTGGTGGCCTTCTATAACATTTAGACTGGCATCTTTCTGGAGCATTTGAAAAGATTGGTGATTAAAAGCACTATCCTATGCTCTACTGTTTCTTTAGTGTGTAATTCCATTTGGTCGGTGGAGAGATTAGCCTGGTAGTTACTCCCACGTGAAATCTTCTTTTACCTGGTTTTTGACATTTACATTAAACTGATAGAACATTCATCTGTACCAAGTATGATATTATCAGCAAGTATATAGTGTAATCCTGGGACATCCAAGAGATCTGTTAATGGCTTCTTCTGGCATCTGAGAGTAAATATTAGAGGCCGAAAGGGACAAAACAATCCTAACCCTGTTCAGAACAGAGTTACTGTTTGTACATTAAGGAGTTCTGTCAGCCCCAGTTCGGTCTCTCAGTGAGGTGCAATATCCCTAAGAGAACAGGTATTGCAGGATAAACAGATGGAGAAGGTGGCAGCAGCTCTGATTGTTGTGCCTGTTGCAGGACTGCTTAGACTGGGAAGACCATGTAATGGTGTTTCCTGCTGATCCCTACAATGTATTCAAAAAGTAGCTATATTTGAAGACCACTTAAAAGTTGCAACTAGTCCAGAATGCAATGGTCCAAATGCTGGCTGACATACGTTGGAAACATTATTACATTTTGATCCGACAATGTTCAGTTCTTGCTGCAATTATAAAAAGATGGATAGCTTTATACAACATTAACAGAGCCAAGCATGATTTGACCTGTCATATATGCAGGTGTCAGGAAATGCAGTTACTTATTTGTTGCAGTAAGGGCAATGAGGCATACAAGCACTATTATTCAGTGAGTACATTTGCATTACCGATAGTTTACCCAGGGAAATTACACTGATCCCCTTGTAAACCATTAAAAGCTAAATTATTCTGAGTGCCTTTGAAAGTTGAGATGCTATTGATGTGTTATGAATGGAACTTTGTTGCCATTGTCTTTGATTTTCTACTACAGTATATATGTTTTAGGATATTATTCTCATAACTAAACTGCCTAAGTGCAAACTCTTTTAATAGTGGCAGGTATAAATCTAATAAATAAATAGTCACCATATGTAACTAATAGCACATTCCTTTGACTACTTTTTGCAACCATTTTGTACCCAAGTATTGAAATCTGATTACAAATAAGGAAAAGCCAACTGGAAAGAAAAACCACTCTATGCTGGTGTATAATCATTCCATTAATTTAGCATCAAGATTCCCAAAGTACATTCTTGATGTATATGTAAAAACATATTACAAATGTTATTTCACTTATGGAAAGAATTAGAATGCAGTAAAAATGTGGAAATGAAATTGAAGGGGAGAAAGAGATAGGTTGTTGTTTTTTTTAGGTTCCAGTTAACAACTTTTTTTTTCTTAAGCAGATTTTAATAGTATATGAAACAGGAGCGTGAAACACACAACAGAAATCAAAACTTAATTGCGAGTCTTTTTATTACTTAGCAAATATTTATTGTGAGCAAATACATTATAAACATTATTAGGTTTTCAAACAATGAACTTACCAATATTCATGACAGTTTCTTTGGATAGTAATCAATAGCATTCAATCTTTAGTTTTCATAAGAAAAGTATCTGTAGGAAAACACATAAAATACTAGATTATTATGCTGTTACAGCCAGCCTGTTACTGAATTTTTACCAATAGAAACTTGTTACCCTTAATGCATTTTTTCAAGTTAATGATGAAGTGAGGCTAGATTATGTTCACATGTTCAGTAATTCATACAATAGTCTATTAGTCTAATAGAGAAAGAAAAGTACTATATATGTCCAAAATTTTGCTAGCTTTTGTTTACTACACTGTAAGTTAACTTAACTTTTTTTTAACTTCTATTTAATTGTGTCTGATTCTTGGAGAGGTTTCTGGATAAGTTCCTGCAGTTTTTTTGGGTTCCACCACAAAACCGCGATGCCCTTATCCGCGCCGACATAAGTGCGGAGGCAAATCCGCGGCGTCCGAAGCGCTAAGAAAAAAATGACCCTACCGCCGCGACAACAGCGCGGTGACAGAAGGGCGTTCTACATGCTTCGTTCTTTGCCTCCAAAGGTAGCCCTCCTCCTCCAGCTGACAGCGGCAGCGGGCACGGGGCAAAGCGGGCTGCCCAGCAGCAGCAGCCCACGGGAAGGGTCCAGCTCAGCCGCGGGGGGCAGCAGGAAGCGGAGGAGGACGCAGCAGCGGCGGCGGCTGAGGCTCTCCCGGGCCGGCGAAGCGGGCTTGCCCGGCGGAGGCAGGCTGCCCTCTTCTTCCTCAACAACATCTCCTTGGACGGGTGGCCTCCGCCGCCGGCGCCTCCCCCGGAGGAAGAGGCAGGGCGGGCGGCGGCGGCGGCTGAGGCTCTCCCGGGGCCGGCGAAGCGGGCCTGCCCGGTGGCGGCGGCCGCCCATCCAAGGAGATGTTGTTGAGGAAGAAGAGGGCGGCCTGCCTCTGCCGGGCAAGCCCGCTTCGCCAGCCCCGGGAGAGCCTCAGCCGCCGCCGCTGCTGTGTCCTCCTCCGCCGCCAGCATCGGCGGCCCTGCTCGGGCCCCCCGCAGGCTTCCTGCTGCCCCCCGTGGCTGTGCTGGACCCTTCCCGCAGGCTGCTGCTGCTGGGCAGCCCGCTTTGCCCCGTGCCAGCTGCCGCTGTCAGCTGGAGGAGGAGGGCTACCTTTGGAGGCAAAGAACGAAGTATGTAGAACGCCCTTCTGTCGCCGCGCTGTTGTCCCCGCGGTGATGACGCGCGGTGATGACGTCGCAACTTTAGCGACGCGATTTAATCTCCGCTATTTTGCGTAGCACGGTTTTGTCGTGCCACGTTTTTTTTGACAAGGTATTTCTGAAGTGGTTTGTCATTGCTTCCTTCCTAGGGCCAAGAGAAAGTCACTGGCCCAAAGTCATGCAACCAACTTTATGTTGGAACTGAGACTAGAACTCATAGTCTCTCAGTTTCTAGCCTAATGTCTTAATCACTATACCAAACTGGTTTTCTTACAACTTACTTTTATGTGTCTCAAAATGTCATTAGATTGAAGTTTAATAAAATGCATATTTAATCAACCAGTGAAACATTCTACAACTCATTAAAATTTGTTATTCTAGTACCAATATTGTTATATTGATTATAACAAATCTTTCAAATTCAATCAATTTTCATTATGTAGCTAATTTTTGCACTTTGTTGCTTGTTTACATGTCACAAACAACTATTGGCTATGATTCTTTTGGAAATATACATTTATACATCAATGATGGAAAAATAATTTGATTCAAAATTTACAGTCTTGGATTGCCAATATGTGTTCCAGTGGTTATCAATCTGTGGTCCGCAGGCCACTGGTGGGGGGGGGGGGCTGCAATGTCATCACAGGGGAACTGAGAAAGCTTGAAGAAATGTTATGATTTAAATCTCAAGTTAAATCTCTTGATGGTCTGTGGCCATAGTTCTTGGCCTCAAAAGGGGTAGTTTGAGTTTGAGTTTTATTTCATTTATATGCCGCCCTTTTCCCTAAGGGGACTCAGGGTGGCTCACAACTCAAAAAGGGAAGGGGGGATACAAACAGTTTAACAAGAACACAAAACTATACATGGTTAAAAAGCACAACAATCATACCATTCGAGATAGGGGCAGCGGATCTTTAGCCCCAGGCCTGTCGGAACAGCCAGGTTTTAAGGGCTATGCGGAAGGCCTGGAGGGTGGTGAGGGTATGAATCTCCACGGGGAGTTCGTTCCAGAGGGTCGGAGCAGCCACAGAGAAGGCTCTCCTCCGGGTAGTCGCCAGTCGACACTGGCCGGCGGATGGAATTCGGAGGAGGCCTAGTCTGTGGGATCTAATTGGTCTAGTGGAGGTAATTGGCAGTAGGCATGATGAAAAAAAGATTGAGAACCACTGACTTATTCTGTAATGAATGTGTTTGTGCGTACACACAGACCACAGAAACATGATCCTGGGCTAGAAACAGAGAGGGGCAGAAATAGCATGAATTTCAGCTAGTTTAAGAAACGAGGACGGGTGCACTACTTCATCAATGGATATGCAAAATAAAAAGAAAATCCAACCTTTCACTCTCCCCAGTGAGCTTGTTTCTCTGGTCCACAGGTTCAGCACTGAAGGCCCTTCAGGAGACAGGCAACCTAGAGAAATAACTGTGGAGGACAACAACCAGTGAGTGAAAGGGAGGAGTCACTGCATACCCTAGTAGCCTAGTGCAGTGGAGGCATTTGCCCAAAATGAAATGAAGTGGGGCAGATGACATAAACCACAACAGTCCAGTCTGCACAAACTGGAAAACACTTTTGACACAGTGACAAAAGAAGCTGCCAACTCAGATCAGCTGAAAGTGAATAGAAACTTGCATTCCTGTCTACTGCAAACTACTACCTCAGGTCAGATTTGGCAGTTTGATTTGGATGTGCACACCAAACTGGATGTGCATCTCCCATAAGCTTTGTGAATGAAAGCAGTGCCTCTTCACAAAAGGGTGTCTTGGATCCCCCCGTGTCTCTCTGCATCTGCCTATTTGTATGTATGTATGTATGTATGTATGTACGTATGTACGTATGTATGTATGTATATACATATGTATGTATAGCATTTTTTTTCTTGCCGGCTCCAAAGAAAAACTCAAAAGGCCCCGTGCAACTTGCGGAAACAAACATGCGGTTCCAAAACAAAAGAATCGGAGGTTGCGTGATTGCACGACATCATCTTAAACCCGTCCCAGCAACTGGTGGGAAAGGGAGGAAGCTCAGCCCACCTACCTCGGCGGAGTGAGGGTGGGGGCTTTACGGAGCCCCTTCTCGAGGGAGGGCCGCAGTTGCCAGCCAAGCTTCGAAAGACGGCGGGAAGAAAACCGCGCCCGCGCTGGTGATTGGACAAACGGCCATGTTGCTGGGGTCGTCGTCAACGGCACCAGGCAGCAGCAACCCCTCCCTCCCCTCCTCCTTCTGGCCCCTCCTCCAGGGCGGGGTTGAAAGCAGGCTAGGCTGGGGGACCGAGTGTAGAGAAAGCGGTCGGAGGCAGCCCTGGAAGCGGTCGGAAACAGCATAAAACCGTAGGAGCGAAGGAAGGGGGAGTCAGCAGAGGTCAGTGACCCTGGCCCGTGGTGGGGGGAGGGTGTTTCCCCACCTAACTCATTGTTTTCACTCCCAGGCTGGTGCTGGTGCTTGTGCTGCGCCCATTGGGCGGGGAGAGAGTTCTTTCCGGTGGTCCTTGCGCCTCCGTTGGAAATAAAGCATTTTCCCCTTAAAAGCTTGCTTCGAGCCGAGCTGACCCGCCAAGGGAGGGGGGACGCGCCCCTGTTGCTGCTCTCTCGGATCGCCGTTCTTTCCTTTCTGTGGAAGCTGCTAATAGGCGCCATCGCGGTTAGTTGTTCTTGCTTACTTCTACCCCACAAGCTTTTTCTCCCCTATACCAGTCTCGGAAATTGAGAAGTGGTCGAATAGCCGCTGGCAAGCAGCAAAGTAGGTAGCGGCGTCCTGCCTGGAAACAAAAGTGATAACCCGTTCTCTCTGATACCCATCCCCAGATCGCTTGTGCAACAGTTTGAAAAAGGTTTTAAAAAGATTTTGGTTTGGCAGTGGATTGAGACTGCCTTCCTTTCTCTCTGTGCCCTTTGCTCCACTTTAACATTCACGATGTTTCAATGATAAGAGAAAGAGAGACGAATGTTAAAAATCGATGTTTATTATGGTCACAGACCAGCATTTGAATATTTAAAAACAAACACCAAACGACTACAGTTAACTAAGTGAAAAAAGGAAGCCTCTTAACACTCAATACTGTATCCCTAAATGAGGAGTTTAATTCTCAAAAGTATTAAAGCATTTGGTAGATTGTCTACCCTAAATTAAACTATCCTTTAACACTGATTTCCCACCTCCATTTTGGCATCCCAAGAGCATGGCTTGCAAAGCAAAACTTAACTATTTTGGATTCATTCTTAGTTTTAGTTCCTGACTTTGAGTTTGGGTTAAGCCTTGTGAATAATCAAGATTACAATGAATGCATGGCAGTTTACCTGAGAGTTCATGAATAGTTTTCATGGGGTACTTCACACTGAGATTGACTGGCAAAACTACATCCTGCAGTGTGAAGAACATGCACTAAAGTGCTGCCTGAGAAATGTGGCACCAAATATTTTGCATTGTTCTAGAAATATTTTTCCCAAAGAATTGTCAGATCTTTAGAACAAATTAATTTGGAATCAATTCTGATAAATTGCAACACAATCTTAGTGTAGTTTATTCAGAAATACAGCTCAGTGAGGATAGGGGTACTTGCTACCAATACAATACAATACAATAGCAGAGTTGGAAGGGACCTTGGAGATCTTCTAGTCCAGTGTTTTTCAACCTTTTTTGTGCAAAGGCACACTTTTTTCATGAAAAAAATCACGAGGCACACCACCATTAGAAAATGTTAAAAAAATTTTAACTCTGTGCCTATATTGACTATATATAAAGTGTTTTTCCCACGGCACACCTTACACTATGTCACGGCACACTAGTGTGCCACGGCACAGTGGTTGAAAAACACTGTTCTAGTCCAACCCCCTGCCTAGGCAGGAAACCCTGTACCATTCCAGACAAATGGCTATCCAACATCTTCTTAAATACTTCCAGTGTTGGGGCATTCACAACTTCTGGAGGCAAGCTGTTCTACTGATTAATTATTCTAACTGTCAGGAAATTTCTCTTCAGTTTTAAGTTGCTTCTCTCCTTGATTAGTTTCTACCCATTGCTTCTTGTCCCTCAGGTGCCTTGGAGAATAGTTTGACTCCCTCTTTTTTGTGGCAACCCCTGAGAAGCCTCCTTGAGAATACTGTGCTCTAAATATTTGGCTTCCCTCAAAATTCTTTGGAGTTTTCAACTAAGGACAGCATGAAATTAACACTTCTATTTGCTAGATTTATAATCTCCTTTTCTTTCAGGAGTTAACGTAAATTATGGGTTGTATTGTCTTTTCTAATTTTGCAGAAATCTGAAACTCTGAATTGATACACTGTAATTGGTCTATTATCTTTGATTATGACATAACCAAAAGAAAATTTCATATAGGGCCTTTATACAGCTAGTGCAAAGACATCTACTAGGAGAATTCATGGGAATAAAATTGATGATATTTGAAACTCTTAGAATACCAGTAGATAACCTTTGCAACAATCTTAAGAGCAATTTACTAGATACGCCTTTTATATGCTAATAGTACCTTGACCCCGAATCTTTACTTGCTACTAATGAAAGTTACACATTAATTTTGTATAGTAAAAGTGACTTAATATACCCCATTGAAAGTAGCAACTCAGTCATTAGGTAAAGTGTTGCTAAGTTATGCATATGATCTTACTTTAGCTTTCCATTGTTTAACAGACCTGCAAGAATTGGTAATAAAGTTACTTTTTCATCAATGTTTTGTAACTGCAAATGGATGTTAAGTGAAGATTACTAGACTAGCTGATTTTATTATTTCACTTATTTATATTCTGAGGCTAACCTTAAATTATCTGATTTTTATAAGAAGGTCGACACAATTTATTTGCTTATTTGATTTATATCCTGCCTTCCCTTCTAAAATTCACACCAGATTAAATGATTTTATTTTATCCCCACAATGACAACTCTGGGCAGTAGGTTGAATTGATACACTGTAATTGGTCTATTATCTAATGGATTTTCAAGGCTTGAATCTGGGCCTCCCTTTTCGTAGTCAGGGGTTTAACTACTACACCACACTGGAAGCAGATGTATCTGGAACACATCTGTGCTTTCCATTGTTATTTTAAATGGAACAGTCACCTAAGATTAATCAAGGTTGCCTGCAGGTTCTGTCAATAATTACAGCCTCAAACCATAAAGATTGGAAAAGGACCACGCCCAACCTTCACCTAAGAGATTAGACAGATTACTCAAAGCTGCATCCAGGTTCTGTCAATAAAGCCTCAAATTATAAAGATTGGAAAAGCTAAACGGGGGTTATTTTAATACTGCTTTCAACAAGAACTTTATCATCCAAAATAAAAATAATTTCTAATCCCCAATGTTGCACCAAAGTTGACAAGGTTCTATGGTTGCATACTTTGGAGTTACTACACTTACTTAATTTTTTATTTCTAGAATCAATTTAATGATTGGGATGCTAGCATAAAGCAGATAAATTTGTCCAGTAAAATGTAGATACCTCTCAGTGCCTCCACGTCTGATACATACCACAGTTGGAAGAAAGATACTTCCTTGTTTCTTTTACAGTTAATAGTACTTGTGATTTACTCCTATAGCTGGGAATCTGGATTCTATTCTTCTTGGTGTATCACATTTAATATATTTAAAATTATAAACTGATAATGCTGAATGAGAAGTGCCTTATTTAAAACATTACTATTTCTAGAGGAATGCTAACCTATGTTAGCAGTAGGTCAATTATTTGAAGAACAATATGGAAAAACATGGTTTCAAATATTACCTGGAAGCTGTGTTTTATTTTATTTTCAATGCCTTTCCAAAGGAGCCAGCACTACCTTTTACTGTATAAAAAGTACTACTTTAAGTTTAAATTGCATTAAAAATTGTATTGACATACATTACTTTATATGTTATCTGTATTATTGCTAACTTTTCATAGAACCATCTTAACTTTCTTAATTGTGTTTCTGTCAAAGAAACTCAGGGGAGCAAATGTTAATTCCAAAAAGCAGACAAGCGTTAACTTAAACAGTCCTAGATAGATTTTTTTCCCCTTTGAGAAATGAGATCATCTTCCCCAGAGGAACGTATATTCTGCTTGACAGACGATGACATCAGTGCATTAGCTAAGCAGGATGAGGTAATGCTTTGATACATGAATGAGGTTAGTTGGTAACAGCATTGTCCTTTCAAGAGGTTTGATGCTTCTGTAGGTTAGTATCACTGTAGTGGAACAGAAGTAAATAATTGCTGACAGAGCATGTGTCAGACTCTGCAAAATCAGAACAGATGTCGGCTTATGGGAAGGTCTTTTTGTGGTTCTTTGTCCTAGGAAAGTGTGTGGTCAATTTGCTTTATTTGAAAAAATGATTGTATTTTGTAAAATGTAATTGTTTTTAAAGCGATGACATATTCATTTAACTTATGCAGGTAGTGTTTCTTTGTATTCTTCTAGTTTTCTTATTGGTATCTTGGTTTTTGTGTATATTGACTGAATTTCCCTTAATTATATATGCACATTCTTTGCATGTTCTGGGCTAAAAAAAATGGAACCCTCAATTTCTTTAGACCAACATTTCTTCTGAATAATTATCTAAGCCTTAGTGGTAACTAGATTGTATTTTCTTTGTTTGAACATTATTGAAGGGAAACATTCATTTTATTATTACCATGGATAACTAGTGAGTAGCCAATTAGTATTTTTAGGATTCAGAGACAATAGGCTCAAATAAGGGTGAAATGCTCACCAGGATGTCTGGAGTAAATAGTAAGAGAGTCACAGAAAAAGATATCACCAGTTCACATCATAACATTCCATCCTTGACAGTGTCCATGTGTCCCATCACTGTTCTACCTTGAACAGACCTTACAGGGAAAGGGGGAGCCTCTTTTAATTGCCACACCCTTATTCTTATTGTCAGGAGTCCAGCATCAGGATCTCAGAAAGTGTTCACATGGATCCCTGCTGTAGGTTAGCTAGCACATAAAATTAGGGAAGTCCAATTGAAAAGAGGGGAAACAGCATCCTGAGACCCCTTCAAGTATTGATTTTTCATAGGTCAGTAGACAAATTGCCTAACTGAAATAATTCAACGTTCAGGGAAAATACACCATATATCCCTTGATCCCATAGATGCAGTAACTATTGACCTTGTTTCTCAAAAGGGATTTACAAGGCAAGTAAGTAAGTCTAAGTGCATATGTGCAGGAATTTACAAAGTCACACTTTGCTAAATCACATACTGTTTGTTAAAGCATGGTTTATTTATTATTCATGTTTACAAGCACTCATTTCACACAAGTGACTCTGGGTGCTTTACCAGATTAAAAACGAAGAACCCTCCCAACATCCCTCCACCTGGATGCCAGAGGAGAAACTATTAACCATCCAGAATAGCATCCTGTTCCAAATGCATGGAGGAGGAAACAAGTTTTCACAGCCTTACAAAAGGCAAACAGAGTTGGGTATCTAATTTACATTTTAAGGTGCAATGAAACAAAAGATGCTCACTATTTAATTATACAGTTAAAATTATATATTTTTTTATTTACAAACAGAAACAACTATGGCAGACAAAAACCATGTCCTAAAATCGCCACAAAGTGTAACAGATGCAAAGACTTTATCTGGTTCTGAAGGGTAAGTAGGACTTGGAGCGGGGGAGGTCTCTTGGGTTGTGTGTGTGTATTTTTTTTTCAAGTTAATTGGTTTATGGGAAATCTCACTGACCTATTTAAGCCAATTATAATAGTTATCCATACTGCATTCAGTTCCTACAGTGAGCCTGGCATCAACTAAGAGTGTGTCAGTCAACAGTGGTTATTTCATTTGGCACTTCCTACCACTCACTATTATTCTATATCAAAGGGAAACAGAAGTAAAACTATGAGGATTGCAGCAGCATCCTTACTTTACATTCTGTATGAAAATTTGGGTACAAACTGACAAGTGTCAGTTTGTAAATAAATACATGTATTAAACCATTAGCATCAGATAATTACAAATTAATCCTAACTTAATTCAGTATCTTAAGGTTTTATAACTAAAAGTGTGCTGTATTTTCTTGAGTTTGGGAACAGACTCATCACAAAAAGTTTTTGGCACTTTGTAAATGCAACATCCCTTTGTTATTCATTAAAGCATTTAGATCAGGGGTGTCAAACTCACATCACTTTTTTCCTCTTCACTAAACCGGGTGTGGGCGTAGCCAGCTTGTGACGCATCCAGCCCACGGACCGAGAGTTTGACAGCCCTGATTTAGATTTTCACATGAGCATTAAAAAAGATTGTGTTCCTTTAACAAGTCAGTTCTTAAAGCAAACAAATATTTTTTCAACTTTCATGAAAGCTAGAAAAAATTAGACTGTTTAATGAATAATAGAGAGGTGTATTTTTATACTGGTTCCAAATTACTTCTTCTAATTTTTTGGGATGCTCACAGCCCTATTGTTTATATTGTCACAATTTCTATATCTTATTTCTTTTCATATCATCCCCTTGTATATTATTCTGATTTTTGTGTATCAAAAATAAACTAACAATCTTTTTGCATTAAACAGCTTTGAGATGTGTAATTATTTCACATGTTTCAAGATCTGATTCCTTGTCATTTGTGTAACTAGTATTTTTTTCCCCACCAACCCTTTATCTTAACATTGGTAAATATCTCAGTGCATGTAAAATGCATAGAATCAAATATTGTGATTTTCCGTTTATAACTTGAATGACATTAGCTTTACATTGTTTTATTTCTTCATAGGAAAAGCATTCCTTTTAGCAAATCTGTTGATTCTGTGATACAAGCAGATGAAAGTTATAGAATGGACTGTCCAGAAATGGGAATATGCATTCTAGTCAACAATAAACATTTCCATCCAGATACCGGTAAACATATTTTTATTAAAATGAAAACATAAGTGGGTAATTGACTTGGAACAGTCAAATGTTTTTTTTAAAAATATAATTCCTAGAACTTGCATTCCTTCTACAATGCCATCCTTTAGAGTTATATTTCCTAAGACCATCAACCAATATTCTATAATTAAGCATGCACTTCTGATCACAGCTTTAAAAATACCTAATATCCCCTCCCAATCCAAAAAAGGAGTATTCATGATGAGTGGAATGTCTTGGGAAAATTTCCAATATTTTGGTTCATCTCTAGGGAACATTTAGGTCAGTGATGGCAAAACTTTTTTGGCTTGTGTGCCAAAAGCGGGGGGAGTGCAGGGGGGTTGTGCACGGGCGTGCCACACCAATAATGCAATGCATGACCCCAGCACGCATGTGTGCATTACCTGCGCTCCCCACATTTTTGCATGCTTTTTTCTCCCTCCCCAGGCTCCAGAGGCTTTAGAGGAGCCTGGGGAGGGAGAAAACAACCTCCCCCACCACCCCTGAGGCCCTATGGAAGCTTCAGGAGCTTCCCTGAAGCCTCCGGAGCGCAAAAAAACAGCCCTATAGGCAAACTGGAAATTTAGGAACGGACATCCAGTTTGCTCGTAGGGCCGGTTTTAGCCCTCCGGAGCCTTCAGGGGCCTTCTAGAGGCTTCCCTGAAGGCTCTGGAGAGCAAAAAATGGTTCCACCACAAAACCGCGTTCGGCTAAACTGCGCTCGATGAAACCGCGTAGCTGACGTCATCAACAGGGCGACAACAGCATGGAAACAGAAGCACGCTGTAAACGCTAAACCTAAAATTAACCCCTAAACCTAACCCCCCTAAAGCTAATCCTAAACCTAACCCTAAACCTAATCCTAACCCTTAACCTAACCCTAACCCTTAACCTAACCCTAAACCTAACCCTAAACCTAACCCTTACCTTAAGTTGAATCGGCTTGCTTTCAAAGCGCTATTTAAAGCGCCCTTCTTTCTCCACGCTGGCTGTTGATGACGTCAGCGACGCGGTTTAATCGGGCGCGGCTTAGTCGAGCGCGGTTTTGACGGGTCACAACAAAAAATGACCCTATGAGCAAACTGGAAGTCACTTGTGGTTTTTCCATAGGGCCGTATTTAGGGCCGGACCTCCAGTTTGCTCATAGGGTCGCTTTTTGCCTTCCAGAGCCTTCAGGAAAGCCGCCTGAAGGTCCCTGAAAGCTCCGGAGGACAAAAAACGGCCCTATAAGCAAACCGGAAGTCCGTTCCTAAACTTCCAGTTTGCCCATAGGGCGACTTTTTGCACTCCGGAGGCTTCAGTGAAGCTCCTGAAGCCTCGGGGGGGGGGGGGCTGTTTTCGCCCTCTCCAGGCTCCTATAAAGCCTATGGAGCCTGGGGAGGGCAAAAATGACCTCAAAAAAAGGCTGAAGTCAGCTGGCCAGCGCGCACATGTGCCCAGGCGTGCCATAGGTTCGCCATCCCGGATTTAGGTTATGGATACAGAAACATCAAATGGAAAAGAAAAGGCAAAAGGGTAACACATATAGGAAAACAGAAGAGAAGATCCAACTTCATTTCTCCTAGCAACAAGAGTTGGAGATTTAGAATCAGTAAATTACAATTGTGTGCAGCCATGGATAGCTACATTTCCATATACAACATTAAGGAAGAACCTGACTTCCTCTTGTTATCTTTTAAAAGAGAAATACCGTATTTTTTGAACTATAAGATGCACTTTGCTCCTCCCCCAAAAGTGGGTGTGAATCTTATAGAGGGAATATTGCAGCCGAGGGGAGGGGGGTTGATGCTGCACTAATCAGCTGTTCTAGGTAGTGGGGATTTCCGCCACCTATTGCCTCCGCCCATTTGCACCAAACAGGTAATGGGGAACAGGCTGCGGTGGTGGGACTAAACAGGCCATGGCAAATGGGCCACGGTAGCAGTGAATGAGCCGCCGCCGCAGCAGCAGCAGCAAATGGGCCCCAGAGGCAAATTTTTTTATCTTGTTTTCATCCTCTGAAGCTAATTTGTGTTTTATAGTCGAAAAATATGGTAATTCCCTAAGTACAAAGAGACAGAATTAACACTGCAATGGAGTGAAGTCTAATTCCCTTGACAATTTGCTTGGCATTTAAATAAAGTTTATCATCTATTCTGCTTCAGAATGCATGAAAGTTCAGCCTATAGAGTGTGGCAACTACACCCAGTGTCCATTATATCTGCCACTTCCATGAGTTCAGACACTCTATCCATTTCTAAAAGAAGCTCTGCCCATTCCATTCTGGCTTCAATACTAAACTACCTTCATATAACTAAGCTAAGGCTATGGAAGGGGATCGTTCCATACAGCATTCCTAGATTGTGGGAATAAAGGCATGTTAAGTGAACCCTCCTTCCAGTGTCCCAAAGGACTCAGCTGCCTGCTAGATCATTGTACACTCACCATGAAATCCTGAAAAGACTCTTCTGAAGAGGTTTGTTTGGCCACTCACCTAAAATCCACAACTCTCGGTGACTTAAAAAGTAAATCTAATTGGACATTCTGCCTTGCCAGAATACCCAACTGTAAATGCCTCCATGGCCTTCTATGATGTGAGATCTGTCTGAAAACATGTCCCAGTCTAGCTGTTATTTCACATTTTATATATTCTCTACCCGGGTAGATACTGCCTGTAATATTCACAGTCTTGCTGCATTATAGTGTGTTCAAAATGCAAGATGTCTTACGACTTTTTCCCCCTTTTTTTTAACATGAAGGAATGTCACTTCGATCTGGTACAGATGCAGACGCAGCACTTGTTTTAGACACTTTCAGAACCTTGGGATATAATGTGAAAATTTATAATGATCTTTCATGTAAAGAAATTATTGATGTGTTGCAAAACAGTGAGTAGTCATTTTATGATGCATCATCAGTTGTATTGAAGTATATTACAGAATAAGCTAATGTTTTAATTTTGGAGCTATCTGTTCTTCTTAATGAAATGTAAAACAGGCCAGGGATTGTCAACCCGTGACTCTGTAGCCGCATGTGGCTCTTTCATCCCTCTGCTGTGGCTCCCTGTTGCCGGTCAGCTCCACAATTGATGAGGCTTTCGGTTAGGACAGATAGAGGAAAAAGGATGCCTTATTAAGAGACTCTATGGTGGGGGAACCAGACTTCTGATCAGCTCCAGAATTGAACAGGGGGCTTCCAATTAGGACCTTTGTGGCTCTTTGAGTGTTTAAGGTTGCCAACCTTTATGCCTAGAGTTAAAACAGTTAAAAGAATTGTATGGCATATCGGTAAGAAAGTATAGAATTTTGAAATCCAATCAGATTTACATTTCAGAATAAAATTTGTTGTGTTCAAAGGTGTTTTGTTTCATTCAATTCCCATCATTTTGTTACTTTCTGGTGTTAATAAAATGATGTGTAAGGTAGAACATTTTATTGCTATAAACTAGAGTCAAATTATGTATAGGTAGTCCTTGACTTAACGACCACAATTGGAACAGGAACTTCCATCACACAGCAAGCCAGTTAAATGAGTCGTGCCTGATTTTTTTTACTGCAGTCATTAAGCAAATCACCATGGCTGTTAAGTGAATCACATGGTTGTTAAGCAAATCTGGCTTCCCACAATGACTTGCTTGTCATTTCTGGGAAAGTTTCAGATGGCGATCATATGACCCCAAGACACAGCAACTGTCATAAATACATGCCAGTTGCCAAGTAACCAAATTTTGATCATACAACCATGGACCCTGTGATCATGGACACTCTTAAGTGTGAGGAGCAGTTTTTCAGCATCATTGTAACTTTGAACAATAACTAAACAATGATTTGAGTTATTCATATGTTGAGGTCTACCAGTACTGCATCTTGTGAAAATTATGTGAATACTTAAAATAGGAAAGTATTTGGCTGTGACTGTTCTGATGAAGATAGCAAAATCATAGACTGTTTTTGGAAGTTCAAAAAACAAACAATGATACTAAATGTTACTCTGCTTCTACAGATCAATTAGATCTTATCATTCAAAAGTCTTTTTTTGTGAATAAATGCAATTTTCTTGGTTAATTTGAAGAAAATTGTTATTCGGGAATTTCTGACCTGATATAACATTGTTTATCTTCTCTTTAAGTTTCCAAGGATGATCATAGAAAGCGAAATAGTTTTGTTTGTGTCTTGCTAAGCCATGGGGAAGATGGACTGATTTATGGCACAGATGGCCCTATAGAGCTGAAAATGTTAGCCAGCCTCTTCAGAGGAGACAGATGTAAAACCTTGCGAGGGAAGCCAAAGCTCTTTTTTATCCAGGTAATAAGAAACATAAAGTAGAGAAATGGAAATCCTTCAATAAAAGAAGACTGCCTCAAAGGACCAAACGTTTCATATCCTCCCAACATACACATACTATTAGGAATAGTAGTGAAGTAGAATCCTTCTGGCATCTGTAGGAAAGTACATGAATCCTCTTACATGTAATAATTGTCCTTGTGTAGTAATACAAATTATTCTTGTATGCCAATAAAGGAGAATGTTTGTGGATTGAAATCAGGATGCCTCTGAGTTTAGTTGTTTTCTTTCTGACATTTAATTACCCAAGCTAGGTAATCTCATCAGCGCTAGTGACTAGCACTGATGAGGGTACTTGGTTTAGGTAATGAAATGTCTGCAAGAGAACAACCAAGCTCAGAGACCACCAAGGACCCCTTATTCTGGTGTGCTTACACAGGAACTGAGTCTCTTCCCAAAGAGTTATGTCCTTTCTTTAAAGGATGCATTATTTTCTTTTAGCGGGCTTATTTTCAAAGTAAAGCAATCTAATTCATAATCCTGAAGTTTCCATATATTCACCTTTAGAAATTAAAATCATCAATATTCCCTTGACCTAAATCGAAGTCATGACATAAAAAAACCATTTCTGATCATGATTTCATCTATGACCTCCATTGTGACAGGGCACTCTAAAGATGGTGTGAATTTTTAATATGATTTGGAGAGTAATGATAAAACTTCCAAATTTAATATAGACATTAAATTTTACATATTATAGCTTTATGTGCCTCTTGTATATGAAAGTCCACTTATTCTCTTTGTTTTAGGACTAGGGTTGTATTCAAAGATGATGTTCACATGGCTCATTGTATTTATCAGTGACATAGTAAACCCTGTCAATCAATCCATCCTTATTACGATCACAGAACAGCAAATAAAAGCATCAAAACATAATACTAAACAATAAAAATAAAAGACAGACATAATATATTGCGATTGATGGTGGATGAACAATGCACAGTTAAAGTTTGCCTGATTTTACATATAGTTTAGCAGAATTTAGCCACATTCAGAGAAACTATTTCATATCAATTTGGTAACAGTAATTGCATGTAAAAAAAGACCAGTATTTCCCAGATATTTTATTAGGTAAGATGTTACCTAATTGAGACTATGAGTCTTTATAGAGAAGATACAGTACAGCGGGAGGTGAGCTATAGTTTCAATGGTTCCTTGTCCATAGGGGCACTGTCTCGGCTCATGTGGTGTTAAGCCATGCCTTTTCCTGATTTTGTATGGTAACTGTCTGGACCCAGGAAGCTGTCTTGTGAGACCAGAAGAAGGCATAGCTTTTTAAGATGTTGCTTAAACGAGATACAGCAAATTAATCCATGCTGGATCCAAAGTACTTTTTCTGCTTTGAATCAAACTCTACACTCTATGCACTCATTTATATCCCATTAGTGTTAATAAGGAACATTAGTAATATTTATGATGTTTTCTTGTTTTGTATTTGGTAGGCTTGTAGAGGAACGGATCTTGATTCTGGAATTGAAACAGACAGCGGCTCAGAGGAAAGAATGTGTCAGAAAATACCTGTAGAGGCAGATTTCCTATATGCTTATTCTACTGCACCAGGTAAGATAAATGAATGGAAAATGCAACTTTTGCATATATTTTATTAGGTTTATAACCTTATCTTGAATAGATCTATTAAAATTAATGGAACTTAATTTTGTTTTGACAAAATTCTTTGACTTATGACTGTAATGAAGCCTGCCCATTATGACGATAGGTTTCAAGCTTTGGATCAGGATATAACAGGGAAAGACCATTCTATGAATGTTTTTATGATCACTGATTTTTCTTATCAATAGAATGATTACCTCTATTGAAATCTTTGGAAATAAATGGAGGTTATTTCTTTCATTCTTCTTTTTTCTCTAAGAAAATATAATTGCAAGAATTGGTGAAAGGAAAGGGGAAATGAGATATGACAAATAAATAATTTTGGGTATAGTGTGATCAAATATTTTAAATACCAGAATACTGCTTTAGATGCTCTCATTGAATTTAATGATAATTGTATAAGTTTGTAGATAACGAAATTCTATGGCTGGCTTTTATAATTATTGCTTGAACAATATTATTTCTTTTTACTTTCTCTTAGGCTACTACTCATGGAGGAATTCCTTAGATGGTTCCTGGTTTATACAGTCATTGTGTGTGATGTTGAAACAATATGCTAAGAAACTTGAACTTATGCAGATCCTAACACGTGTAAATTGCAAAGTTGCAGAATTCAGTTCCTATTCAAACAGACCTGACTTTCATGGAAAGAAGCAGATTCCATGTATTGTCTCTATGTTAACAAAAGATTTTTATTTTCCATTCTAAAGAGTTTTTTATCTTCTGATACAGAAACTAAAAGAAGGGAGATGGCAGAATTTGTTTTATTCTGAGCTATGTTTATTTTCTGGTGCCCTGGTTGCTTTATAAAGATAAGATTTATAAAGATAAGTATTCCAGTTGATAGAACAATAGTACAGAATTGTGAAGATTTGGTGATATAGAAATTACGATTTAGAAAATGAAAATGTTTCCATTTGATTTGGAGTAATTTTCAATAAAAATTATGAAAGATTCAGTAACTTTTGGTTGACAATATAATTTGCAGGTAAAAAGTAATAAAAATGTACCATTTTCAGAATAAGTGGTTAATTTTGGTAGCAATGCAATAGCCTATTTGTAAATAAACATACAACCAAAAATTAATATTGTTATTAGTTGGAACTTCTTGCCAATCAGAGTATTTAAGACTGGATTGTAATATCCTTATACAACAGAGGTTTTACAAAATGGTGTAAAGACTAAACTATCAATAGGATTAATCTGTTGATAATAGAATCAAATTCCTGATAGCTGTGCATTTGCTATTGAATACAAAATGCTCAGTGACAGACTTTTAAACTTTACTCAGAGCATTTTGCTCTTTTAGAATACCAGCAATATCTTTAAATGGGTTTAAGTTTAAAAGATGACAAAAGGTGCTTAGAAGTTAGAACTTGATTCAGAATTGGATTCTGGATTTCAGTTTGTGGTGCAGTAGTGTGTGGTTTTTAACTTGTAGTATATACACTTTGTATATTCTAAAAGGCATGCAAAAGTGAGTCCACATTTCTAATTTTGAATGTGTAGCTTGTAGAAATATGAATCATTTAAAAATAGAATAAAAGAGAGAGGCTTCTAAAACCTCAGTAGGTATACATTTCCTGTGAAACTCAGACTTTGAGTATCTACAATGCATGCTTGTTTTCTTCTTATAAACTCAAGAGTAAAGGTAAGGCTATTTCACTTTTTAACAATCTTTGATGTTGAATTTTTCATACTGCTAAAATAGAAATCTATGTTCCTAGAACTTAATTTTGTCCTGGTTAAAGATTTGCTAAAGACTTTCCATTTCCCCCTTTTTAAAAATCAGGACATCTTCTGCCTCCATTCCAGTGATCTTCATATATTCACTAGGATTTTTCAGTGGGATAGGCTAAAATTCTGAGAGCACCCTAGGAATTCAGAAAAACAACAGGTATTAAAAAATATTTTAAAAGGATGCCCATTTCTACCAGGACATTTGAGTTTACTCTGGTGGTCTTTGTTGTGGCTACCAATGCCACAGTATAAAACAATTGATTCTTTATCAATTACAAAAATGCAAATGGATGGGAGAGGTAAGAGATCAAGAGCACTATAGTAGCTGCTATATGCTTGATAGAAAGAAAGGTCTTAAGAAACAGGGATCCTAGAATTGAAGTATCCATTCTTACAGGGCTTGCTGAACAGTAGATTGGTATGTCAGCAATAAACCTACAATGTGTACTTGCTTGATAAGTCGCATGTTCTTGGTTTACAGCTTTCTGAATTGGTTGTAGAGTAAGCATGCAGACATTATATCTGTGACTATATGAATTTTCATATAACAATAAATCCTATACATTGTTTTAATCAACTGAGTGACCATCTCTGTTTTTAACAGTAGAAATTTAGGACCTTGCAGATTTCAACCGGTATGCATTTCAAGCAATAGAACTATCTCAGTGTACAATTATGTCTCTGGAAGGTGGCCATGGAAGGTTATTTTATTACATGCAAACAATGATACAAGGCTTAGTGTGCTTGACTGATCAATACATTAGTATGATCTCCCAACTTGAACATCTATGATTCTAGAGTGTGTACATTAAACATCAAAGTAAAGAAACAACCAACCAACCAATATGGTTATAAACAACAAAAATTAATAGGAATCAGGAACCCAAATTAATATCACAGCCCTCCTGACTCCAATGCCTGATTTCATATTCTAATACATAGAATTCATAATATAATAAATTACAAGGGGGTGGGGTTGTCTCCTTTTTGCTTCACACAGCAAGGTAGAGCTCTTTGTGTACAGGTGGTCCTCAACTTACAATCACAACTGAGTGCCAAATTTCTGTTGCTAAATGAGACAGTCATTAGTGAATTTTGCTCCATTTTACAACTTTTCATGCCACAGTTAAGTGAATCACTGCAATCATTAAAATAGTAGTGTTTATGAATCTAGCTTCCGCCTTATAAGTCACTTTTTTTCCGTGCTTTTATAACTTCAGTCACCAATGAATAGTTGTGAGTCAGGGACTACCTGTACTGACATCATAACTAGTATAAAGGATCATTTTTAAATCTCCATATAACTGAGATGTCCTCGGTATCCACAGGGTGTCACTAGAGATAAGGAAGTAAACCAAATTAAATAAAAGAACATTGTGAAGGGGGGGAGGGGGCGGAAATCCTGTGCAAGGTTCTGTAGTTATATGTAAACTATCCAAGTTACACAAAATTCCCAATAAATGGTCTGTTAAAATTTAATATCCATGAAAAATGTTCATAAACTGCTAGAAGGATCCTAATCTATCTAGTTCTTTATCTAGAACTTACAGTTTTAAATACTTCCCTGAGATCATTGCAGAATCCTTTAATATTTCTTGTGGTACAGGCTATTGCCGTGATGGTGAACCTATGCCACATGTGCCTCAGGTGGCACGCGGAGCCATATTTTCTGGCACGGCAGCCCTCCGCTCTGGCATGCATACGTGCACCAGCCAGCTGATTTTCGGCCTTCCAGAGGGCTGAGGGAGGCCGCTTTCACCCTCCCCAGGCATCAAGAGAGTTTCCGGAGCCTGGAGAGGGTGAAAAACAGGCCCAACAGTTGGGCTATTGGGCCGTTTTTTACCCTCCCCAGGCTCCAGAGGCTTTCCTGAAGGGCAAAAACAGCCTCCCCCAACCCTCCGTTTTCACCCTGGGGAAAGCCTCCAGAGCCTAGGAAGGGCAAAAGTGCTCCCCCCCCGTGCGGAGGGGGCACACGCATGTGCAGGGGGTCATGCATGCATACGCAGGGGAGATGCACATGCATGCGCAGAGGAGCGGGCACACATGCGCAAGCGATAGCGTGCACACACAATTTTGGCACACCTATAGAAAAAGGTTAGCCATCACTGGGCCTATTGCCTTTGCTGGAGATAGAAACCAAAACATTACTTGCTATAGTTCATTGTAGTTCCTTAGATGGATCGTCAATAAAGTTCCTCCATCAATATTTGATAGTGAAAAAACTGTCATAAAAGATCTTTCGTTATCCTTCTTATAAGAAGGGTATGTGAATTTAATTCTTGTTAGGAAGTCAAAACTATTAACTTTTTAAAAAGTTTTTTTATTTTAAAATGAGCAAAACCATACATATAACATAAAAATTATCATCCATTACATATCTATTTAGCATGTCGTTTGGTCACAAACATTTGTGTATCACTGCTTTCAGTTGCATATAAAATCAGTAGTTTTCAACCCAATATACATTAGTACATTGATTATCATTGTAAATCATATATCCAGTTTACTCTTATAATTTCTTCCTTTTAAACATGTATTCTAAAGTTAAAATTCATATGTATGCTATCTATCTGTTACATCATTAGAAATCTAATAATAACATCTTTATGGTATCATCTATCTTATTCTGGTATTTCTTACAGTATATATTTAAAAAAAGGTTCACCATCATTTTATATTTGTGTATCATTACTTTCAATTATATGTAAAATCATAAAATATCTATCAAATGTATATAAATACAACTTTATCATTGTGTTTCAAATATTCAAATTACAATTATTATTTCTTCATTTTAAACAAAATATTCTAAATATTCAATTAATATATATGTGTGTGTGTGTGTGTGTATGCATGCGTGTATGTGTGTGTGTGTGTGTATATATATATATACACACACACACACATACATACATACACACATACATATACATACATACCAATATTCCATTACTTTGTTATACATCTATAGAAACTATATATTCAATTCATATATATATACCAATATTCCATTACATTATTATAAATCTATAAAATATATAAAAGTAATATGTCTATGGTATCTCCTGTGACATTCTATTATTACAATTCAAAATTATGGTAATTGTATCCTTTGATAAAACAAGTCCCAAATCTTATAAAATTGTTCATCTTATTTTCTGGTAGACTCGAGGGAGGGGCGACTCCGGGGATATTCTCACAGCCTGATTGGTCCAGAAGACTGAAGGAAATCTCTTTTAATCTCCTCCTTTCCCTGGTTCCCAGTTTCTCTCAGTCTTTTGGGCCAAAGACTGTGTTTTGAGTTCCCAGAGTGAGTGAGTAAAATTTGAAAATGATTAGATTGTATATATCAGCTATTCTAAATTCCAAATTGTCTGAGCTGGTATCTTGCAGAGACAGGGTCCTCGTCTTGCAGCAAGCCGGGGGGAGAGCAAATTGGCTCCGCTCTCTGCCTGTGTTCTTTAGGAGGTCTGACCGATCCCTGGAACTGCAGGGGTGTCAGGCTCCTTTTCACAGCTCCGTGGGAAGGGCTGCTGGCCAGAGGCAATGATCAGGCTGTGGGCTATGAATTCAACTCTACAAGCTGCTCCTGGTTGCAACGAGCCACAGCAAGCCTTTTCGAGCCGTGGCTGAAGAAAAAAAGGCATTTGCAGTGCGCGGAGCCTTCCAGTGGCCATTTCGACCGTGCACACATGGGGGCAGGCATTTTGGATAGATTCCATAGAGGGCATGATTCGCCTATCCTCAGACCGGCTGGTCAACCTCCGGGCCCTGGCAAGACAGGTTCGTGCAAGGCGGTCAGTTTCCATCCTGACCTTGTCCCGCCTATTGGGCAAGATGGTATCATGCATAGGGATTGTTCCCTGGGCACGGCTTCATTCACGGACTCTGCAGTGGGTCCTCATCCCATTCCAGCGAAAACGCCTGAGCAACTCCCTGCGACTCATCCATCTGCCAGCAGATGTGCGTCTATCTCTGCGGTGGTGGCTGTCCCCAGCTCGTCAACGCAGATTGGAGTTCTGGGAGCTGGATAGAGTGACTATCACTACAGACGCAAGCCTGTTCGGTTGGGGAGTGCTCATGAACGCCAAGATGGCGCAGAGCTGTTGGACCTTCACCACAATATAAACTGGCTGGAGTTGAAGGCTGCCAGGCTGGCTCTCCAACAATTCAGAGACACGATAGAGGGCCATCACATTCTTCTGTTGACAGACAATATGGCCACAAAGGCCCACATAAACTGCCAAGGGGGGACCCACTCCAGAGCCCTTTGGCTGGAGGCACTGAAACTCGGCTCCCGGGCGGAGAAACATTGGGTGTCAAAGGTGTCAGAGCACATCTTGGGCACAGCCAACCACAATGCCGATTGGTTGAGCCGTGCGACTAGACCATGGTGAGTGACAGATTCTATCAGAACTCTTACAGAAGATTTGTCAGAGGTTCGGCGATCCATTGGTGAACTTGTTTGCAACCCCGATGAACGTCCAGCTCCCGAGATTCTTCTCCTGTTTTCCAGCCCAGGCCGCAGAAGGGACGGACACTCTCCAGAGCAAATGGCTTCCGGGCATGTTTTATGCCTTCTCCCCACTCCCTCTGATCCCGGGGACCCTGAGGAAGGTAGTGGTAGAGAGGGCAGACATCATTCTGATCGCCTCTTACTGGCCCAGACGGCCTTGGTTTGCGGACCTCGTCCAGTTCTCCATCTCCCCCCATGGAGGATCCCCTGGGAGAAGCTTTCTCTGCACCAGGGGGTCTTAATCCATCCGAAGCCCCAATGGCTCCATTTGACCGCCTGGCACTTGAGCAGAGCCTCATGAGAAGTGCCAACGTGTCCTCCCAAGTTATAGCAACCATCGTGGCGTCTAGGCACCCCTCCACCACTCAGATATACAATTCCATGTGGGCTGCATTTGTTAAGTGGTGCAGCCCACTCAGAATTTGTCTGACTAAGGCTTCAATCGCTCAAATTCTGGAATTCCTACAAAAAAGGCCTGGATGGGGGGCTCTCCCATAACACCCTACGGCATCAGGCAGCGGCCCTGGCCTCGATCCAAGGGATGGTCACTCATCTCTGGTTCATCACCCCTTGGTCAAGAGGCTTCTAAGGGGGGGCGCTAATTTACGGCCACCCCCCATTCATAGGTTCCCAACTTGGGACCCGCCGCTTGTACTTAGGGCCTTGACAGGGGCTCCCTTTGAGCCCTTGCGCACAGTCTACCTTAGATTTCTATCACTCAAGGTAGCATTCCTTGTCGCCGTGACTTTGGCCAGGAGCATTTTCGAGTTAGGGGCTCTGTCATCTAAGGACGACCTCTGCCAGTTTCACTAGGATAGAGTGGTCCTGAGGTTGGATCCTACCTTTCTCCCTAAGGTCAATTCGCCCTTCCATCGAGGTCAGGAGGTCATACTCCCCAATTTTTGTCTGACTCCCTCTCATGAAAGGGAGTGACTTCGGCACAGGCTGGATGTGCGTCGCGCTTTGTGCATTTATCTCTGACACAGATCTTCCTTCCATAGATCTGAGGCCCTCTTCATTTCATTCCAACCGGGCTCCCTAGGAGCCAGAGTTTCCTCAATCACCATTGGCAGGTGGTTACAACAGGCCATCTCTATGGTCTACGAGTCCTCGGGCCGGCCTCCCCCCTCGGGGATTATGGCCCATTCCACATGGAGTGCCGCTACTACAGCAGTGTGGGCCACAAGGGCTCCAATGGAAGACATTTGCCAGGCGGCCATCTGGGCCTCCCCCACTCCGTTTATTCGCTACTACTGGCTGGATGCCTTTGCATTGGCTGAGGAATCTTTCGGGCATAGGGTTCTACAGCAGGTAGCAGTCATCCCTCCCTCGAGTCTACCAGAAAAAGAATGTTGGTCCTTACCTGAACCTTTCTTTTCGGTAGACAAGAGGGAGGGGCAACATCCCGCCCCTGTTAAGACATAGTTGGTAGTCAGTTGGGGTGGGGGGCTGGGGTGAGGATGTCCCCTTGTCTGTTGTCTGTTTGACAGCATGCTTCTGCTCATGCGGCTTCGAGGAACTGGGAACCACAGGGAAAGAAGGAGTTTAAAGAAATTTACCTCAGTTTTCTGGACCAATCAGGCTGTGAGAATATCCCAGGAGAGGAGATGGGAGGACCCAACGTCGCAACGATGTTGGATTCGGCTGTCCAAATCCGCCGATGACACTTTTGCCCCTGGCCGGTCTGGCAGGACCTAAACCGTCCCAAAGAGACGGTGACTGGGAAGACAAGACCTTGCTGGTCGCAGGGATATCGCAAAGTCCCTGATCGACCCAAGGGGAGTGCTTCCAACTGGCGGCAAACACGCAGCCCCCCCACCAGCTGACATAGTTAAAGACAGCTCCAAGAAGAGAGAATGAAAGTGTCTCTACTGGTGAGGTTTTCTTTTCTTTTCTTTTAGAAGATTGCTCCAAGAAACACTTTTCTTAAGCTTAATTAGTCCATTAAGCAAGAACAAAGTGGCATACTTAATCCCCATGAGACTGCCTTAGAAAGTTTTTTGCTCTTGCTTGTAATCTTTTGTGGATTGAGTGATTGCAACGCTCCTGTTTTTTCCTTGTGGTGAAAGGATCTCTTTTTTCCTTATTTTCCTTTACTACTTTAACTTTTTTGGCTTAAATTAAAACTCTTTTTACTTCAATAAATTTCTTCTTCTACTTGTTGCAATATTATATTGGAGATACTTAAGGAAAGAGATTTTAAAAGAATCGAATCTGCCTCTTGAAAGCCCAAATCTGAAGCTCTTTTTCTTTTGCTGCTGTAACAATGTTTTCTTTGTTCACTCTTATCTGACTATATTGACTGTGACTGCGCAACAAAAGGATTTGGTCTCTTTAAAACCTGATAAAGACTCAAGGTCACAAATAGTGGTGTATGGAAAATACTTTGACAAGAATTGGAAAAGGAAAGAAAAACTTCAAGACCCTTCTTCTTTGAAAACCATAAAAGAACATTCATCTAAAATAAAAATAGATATATTCTTCAAAATCTGTGATAGGCTAGACAGATTGTACCAAATTCCTCTTCTCTTCTTGCTCTTTCCCTATATTATTCCTTATTCTAAAAATGGAGCAATACTCAGATGAAGAAAACTTGTTAATTCAAAACATTTTGGCTGGACTTCAAAACATCTCAGAAGGATTTGAGAGATTCTACAAGAAATGGGACAGACTATGGGATATTACAGAAAAAGATGATGGGGTTATAGCCCCAGAAATTAAGGAAGTGAATGGAAATACAGAAAACAAAGAACTTAGATGAACTTATAAATGCAGTAAACGTGAGTGAAAGTAGAAAGAAGGAAAGCTGGAAAAGTGACTTTGATAATTTGGTGTTTCACCCCAAACTTCAAGATGTAGGAGAAAAAGAAAGAGCGAAAAAGATGGAGGTAATAAGACAAATCTATTTAGAAACAAACAACTAAAGTTAAGCTTACATTAATAACAACTCAAGGGCAACAAAACTACATGAGAGATCGTTTAAGCTTCAATGTGCGGAGAGAAGTCTTAAACCCTGGAAAGGTTTTGGATATAGAATTGGCACAACAACTGGCGAGAGATGAAAGACTATTATGTTACTGGAAAGTTACTGGTTAATAATGACAATTGATGGAAAAAAGCTAGTTAATTTTTGATGGATTATTAAGTAGAGATTATAGTACCTTTTAGACTGTTTTAAACTATTGAATGTTTATCCATTAACATAAATTTACTATGATACTAATAAATAATAACCCTAGTTAGGATAAATAACCAGACCATAGAAATACTAATATACATTCTGGGTGATTGTCAAGTAGAAATGTTAATATTTCTTAGATTGTCTTAGATGTCTAATGTTTATTTTCTTAGCCCGTAATTAACTAATTTGGGATTGAGGGAAAAGTCCTATAAATCTTAATAATAAATCATTGTTTAAAGACGGTTATAAAGTTATAATATTGTGTGGGCCTGGAGAGGAGAGGTGAGATAATTAGTAAATAACCTTTAGTTAACTACAATAATAACAATGAAATGTTAATGGACAATATTTAAGGATACATACAGGTGTGTTACAGAGGGTGGGGAATGCTCAGATATCCTACTTAACCGAATTAATTTTAGAACATGTCATAAAGGTGTAATGGTATTGGAGATTTATTGAAATTACAAATGAACTCCAGTAGGTGGTTGTGTCTTCTAATATAAATGATTCTAGATAAAAACATGTTTAAACAATGGTAACCAAATGAGAATTATGGTACAGAGACAGTAAAATATATAACTTTTCTTTCTTGATTTAAAATGTACAACATGATTTGAATGAAGTATATGTAAGGACTGTGGAAGAAACGGACGGAATATATTTGTAACCAATCGATACGCTTTCAACAAGATGTAATGAAAAAAATTTTTTTCTTATTTTTCTTTCTGTTTAACTAAAACAATTAAAAAATTTCTCAAAAAAAAAAAAAGAATATCCCAGGAGTCTCCCCTCCCTCTCGTCTACCGAAAAGAAACTTTCAGGTGAGGACCAACTTTCTTTCTCTAATTTCAAATGTCAATTTACTCATTTCAGCACATTCCATTGTTTTTCGAATAACTTCCTCCTGTATTGGTTTTTTTTCATTTTTCCAATTTTTTGCAAATACAATTCTGGCTCCCGTTAAAATATTTATGATCAAACATTTCAAATCCCTGTTATATGTTTCCAGTATAAGTCCCAATAAAAAAATCTCTGGTTTAAAGTATATGTGTTTTTGTATCATTTTCTCCAGCCACATGTGAATTTTAGTCCAATATCTTTTAGCTTCTGTGCAAGTCCACCACACATGGTAGTATGAATCCGGTGTCTGATGACATTTCCAACACTTTTCCTATTTGTTTTTGGACATTCTTGCTATTCTCATTGGGATAAGTGCCAACTGTAAAACATCTTATACAAATTTTCCTAAGCTGTTGACATTGTCATTTTATAATTTTGGGACCACAATTTCTCCCATTTCTCTAGTTCAATCCCATGTCCAAAATTTTTCCCACAAGCTATCATAGGTTGTTTAACTTGTTCTTCTTTTAGCTTAACCTCTAGTAAATGTCCATATAGTTTTTTTAATTACTTTTTCATCAATAACTGTCAAGATTTTATCTAACTCAAGTTTTTTATCATAAAAACCTTCCATTTTACAGTCTTTGTCATATCTAGATTGTATTTGCACATATGAAAACCAATTCATTTCTATTCCTTCCTGTTTCAGCTCTTGCATAGATTTGAGTTTACCTTCTGCATTCAAAATTTCACCATATCTAACCGTTTGTATATTATTTGATATGAAAAAGCTTCAATAGTTGATAGCCAGACTGGTATTTTTAAGTAATATTGCTTTTTAATCTTCTCCCAATTCAATAACAAAGCTTCCCTTAAGTAATGTCTTCTGAAATAACCCTGTGTTTTAGTACCTTTATACCATAAAAAACCATGCTATCCCAACAATCAGTCATGTCCTTCTAAAGTCAATAGTCTGGAATTCCTTAGTGTTATCCACTCCTTAACCCACATCAAGCTGGTTGCCTGATGATATAATTCCCCAATTGGGGAATTGCCTCCTCTTGTTATAGCATCTTGTAACGACTTTAATTTTATTCTTGCTTTTTCCCCTGCCAAATGAACTTCAATACTATTTTATTTAATTCGTCAAAATAATTTTTCCCTAGTCTAATTGGAATTGTCTGGAACAGATATAAAATTATATTGAACATTCTGTAAAATGTTCATTTTGATTGTAGAAATTCTCCCTATCATTGATAATTGTAAATTTTCCCATTTCATTAGATCAGGCGCAATCTGTTGCTTAAGTTTATGATAATTGTTCTCTTTAAGAGTGCTACATCTTGCAGTTAAATATATCCCTAAATATTTAACCTTGTTTGTAACTTGGATCTCCAATGCTTCTGCCAATTCTTCCTTTTGTCTTGATGTTATATTCTTTGTCAAAATTTTCGTTTTGTCTTTATTTATTTTCAACCCAGCTATATTCCCATATTCCTCTATTCTCTCAATCAATTTAGGTGCCGTTTCAAGTGGATCCTCGAGAATAAAAACCAAGTCATCTGCAAATGCTTGTAGTTTATATTCTACTTTTTTGATTTTTATTCCTTTTATTTCTTTTTCTTCTCTGATCTTTCTATTTAATACTTCTAATGTTAAGACAAAAAGTAAAGGTGATAATGGGCAGCTTTGCCTTGTACCTTTCTTTATTTCAATGGAGTCTGTCAATTCTCCATTTATCATTATATTTGCTGTTTGTTTATGGTATATGGTTTGAATGGCTTGTGTGAATTTCTTGCCAAAATTCATCTGTTCCAATTGTAAGAACATAAATAGCCAATTCACGTTGTCAAATGCTTTCTGGGCATATAAGAAGATCAAATTCATTTGTTTTTCAGGGTGCGACTCATAATATTCCAATGTATTCAAAATTATTCTCATATTATCTTTAATTAGTCATTTTGGTAAAAATCCATTTTGGTCAGGGTGAATAAAACCATTTAAATATTTTTTAAGTCTTTCTGCTAATATCAAAGCAAATAACATAGTCTGAATTCAGCAAGGAGATGGGTCTATAATTCTTAATTTGTGATAGATCATCTTCCTCTTTGGGTAGGAGCATAATATATCCCTCTGATTATGATTTGGGTACCCTACTCTCCGACATCACCTCATTCATAACTTCCAGTAGTGGAATGGACAAAAAATATTGAAAAGTCTTATAGAATTCTGCAGGCAGACCATCTGGGCCTGGAGCCTTGCTGTTATTTTGTTTTTTAAGTGCTTCAGTTAATTCCATCATAGTTATTCTACTTTCTAATATTGTTTCCATTTCTTTAGGTATCTGGGGAAGGTTGGTTTCTTGTAAGTATTGTTTAACTGCTCCCTGTGGGAGTGGCCACACGTGCACACGTGATAGCGCGCACACACAATTTTGGCACACCTATAGAAAAAGGTTAGCCATCACTGGGCTATTGCCTTTGCTGGAGATAGAAATCAAAACATTACTTGGTATAGTTCATTGTAGTTCCTTAGATGGATCGTCAAGAAGAGTTCCTCCATCAATATTTGATAGTGAAAAAACTGTCATAGAAGATCTTTCGTTATCCTTCTTATAAGAACTTTGAATTTAATTCTTGTTAGGAAGTCAAAACTATTAACTTTTTGAATTGACTTCATACAACCTGTCATGAAAAGGCAGAACAATACAGTGTCAACAAGATACTTTTTCCCATGGTTCTTTTGCCATACTTGTAGGCTAAAATACAGAAGAGAGTGGATAAATTCTAAACAAAATGATGTTTTATATGTGGGAATTATAATTTATTATAATGGCTCATATGTTTTATCCATTCCAAAAGAATAACCAAAACCCTTCTTACACTATTAGAAAGAAAATAAAAAATAAAAATCCCACTTCACGTACTTGATCATCACTTTCAGAAAAGAAGGAAGAAACAGAAATGTTGTCATTTTCATCCCTACCAAATTAAGCCAACATTCTCCTTAATTGACTTGAAGGAGGTGAGTACCCTTTAGTGGAAAATTTTCCTTTCAGTGGAAAAATTGATTGATTACAAATAAGCAAAAAAAATATCCATTACATACAATTGAGTAGGAAATTATTCAAGATATTGGCTTTACAAATATTAGAAGCTCGCAGATAACACAAGCAGGTTTTGAAACACTACCATCCTTCTGTGGCACATTTGAAATGAACTTGGAACAACTTTTTAGCATAGCAAAGAAACTATTCACCTAAATGTAGTTTTTTTTTAAAAAGTGTGAATTATACAAAACATACATTTTAAACATATCAACTTTTCCCTTTGGGTACACAGCTGACTAGGAGGATGCATAATAATTTTAATATAATTTCCATTTTAGTAGGGGAGCTCCAACTGCAGCTTTATTGGTTTGCTTTAATTTTTTAAAATAGCAAAATATTTCCATCTCACCATAAAGAATATTTAAAATGAAAAAAATCCCTAATGATTAAAGCCAGAAAAACTTTTTTCCAGATCTTATAAACAGAAGGATGTAATAGTCAGATGTAGGAAAGCATCAATTACTTATATCAAATAGAAATTTACAGTGGCATGTTGCATCTTAACTTCAATGTTACATTTTAGTTCCACATAGACAGGAGGACTAAGCTGGTTTACATGAGTATCTAGAGCTTATGGCTGATCTCATAAGCCTGTCTTGCCATGTGGATTTCTGCTATTTTTTTCTGTTCTGTCATAAGGGAAATAATTTTCTGGGGATTTATCTGTACTTAAGGAAATACTTGCTCTGAATACCACAGAAAATGTTCCTTTATTTATGAATCAGCAAGACTCTCATAGCACAGAAAGATGCTAAGGGTTGTCCCCAAAGATTGTTCATCTGTCCCAGAAGCAACTGGTTTTGACAATCCTGGGCTTGATTTAAGATTTTTGATAATTTCATGCATTCTCTTAAGAGCATAAAGTAGCACACAGTCTTCCATCATTTTAGTCCCACATCAATAATCTTGACGGAAAGTTGGATGAAAAGGGATACATAAAAGTCACTTAGAGGAAATGGAAAGTTACTGGCATTCTCCTAAAATAAGTGGTTGTCTGACTTCTCCCTTATAATGAAATGAGCAGAAATCTAAGTGAACCTGTAATATGAGAGAGATGTAACAGCTAGACTAAGTTACTGTGCCTCAGTGTATAATCATGCTAGCCACATGACCATGGGAATGTCTTTGGACAACACTGGCTCCCTCAGCTAAGAAACGGACATGAGTACCGCCCCCTAAAGTCAGACATGACCAGGCAAGGAAAACCTTTACTTTAGCCTCTGGTTTAAACTTTTACTTAGTTTAAGTAAAAAGAAAAGAAAGAACATCAAGTATATCAGGAGTATCTTCAGCCTATAGTCAAAAAAACCAAGATGGTAGCTTGTAGTGACTGTTTTTTCATGTGTCATGTGGATAGCTTTGATTATACATTGGAGCTGCCATCTTGACTTTTTTCATTAAACCGCGTGAATACCACTGGTGTACACAGAAAATAGATCCTTGTGAAAAAGTCCAGACTTCCATTCTTCTCAATGGAAACAGCTTGTATCCCATCATTTTGTTCATATATTATTGTTAAATCAAATTGTAATTATTTTTTAATTAATTGCTACACTGATTAAATGATATAACACAATATTTATATAATCCACTAGTTCCGCTAGTTGTCATGTGAATTGCTAGTTTTCATGTGTTTCAGGAAGCTGTGCCATCAATTTTCAGCAACTGTAATCAAAGCAACAAAAATCTTTTTTTTCTAAGAAAAAAAAGGGAGAAATATGATGAGAAGCAATCATCTGGAGAGCTCATAAAGTTGTAAATAATGTTGGCCAATGTATCAATCAACTTTTATTATGGTCACAGACCAGCATTACAATTAAAAGCATTATTATTATTATTATTATTATTATTATTATTATTATTATTATTATTATTATTATTATTAATAATAATTATTAATAATAATTATTAATCATTATTATTAATCATTATTATTAATAATAATACAAATAAAAGGCGGACACAATATATTATGATTGGTGGGAGATTATCAGCGGCCAGTTAATTCTGCAACATATATGTATGAATGTGAGTTTGTCTTATTCCTAAAATTCAAGGCAAATGAAAGTTAAAAAATGAAACTAATATACACAGAAAAATATGGTCATGAAGAAACTTGCATACATAGAAATAATAGCTCATTATGCTTACCATCATATAGTTGTAGAGCTATCATATTTATGAAATTGCAGCTGCTTTCTATGGCACAAAGTAAGCTCATCGAGTCTTAATTAGTGCCTGAAGATAGACGGGCGGTTGAACAACTGGCCCTGTGGTACAGCTGTAACAATCTGGAGATGATCATGTTTAAAATTATAAATATGAAGATGGTTTTTAGGAGAAGCCCTTCTATTTTATCACCTCTTCCAATATTCAATATTCTGGTATCAGCAGTAGAGTCTTTCACATTTTGGGGTTCTGTAATCTCCCAGGAGTTCAAATGGACACTCAACATTAGAAACTTCATTAAAAAGGCACAACAAAGAATGCTCTTCCTACATCAACTCAGAAAGTTCAGACAGTTCGAAGAGCTGCTGATACATTTTTACAGAGGAATTATGAGCCTGTCGTTTCTATAACTGTCTGCTTTGTGAAGCAACAAACAAGACAGGTACAGACTCCAATGGATAGTTAGGACTGCAGAAAGAACGATTGCAACTAGACTGCCTTCCATAAAAGAGCAGTATTTTGGGCAGGTCAGAAGGCGGTCTGAGAAGATATCTGCAGATCCCTCACATCCTGGACATACACTGTTTCAATTCCTTCCCTGTCCAAATAACTAGATATAGGGACACTTCCCCATCATGCCATCACTGCTGAATAACTAATTTGCTCAGTGCTGCCTAATGTCTAATAACCCATGTAGTGTTTGTAATATTTTTATGTATCCTTATTATCTTCTTTACTCTCCCTTTTATTGTTGTTGTTTTGCATGTGCACTGCTTCTGTACCGGAGGCAAATTCCTTGTGTGTCTAATCACATTTGGCCAAATAAAGTATTCAATTCAATTCTCTAGAATGGGTTGATTTTAAGACATCAGGAAGAATGAAATGAGATATACTTGACATTAGTTATATTTCGCTGGATGCAATATATTGCGAGGAACACATTAACACATACATCCTTATCCTAAAATTATATTTTGCAACACATTTAGATCAATTAAAGTAATTTTAATTTGTATTTGAAATCAATCCTGCTGAAAATAGTGGAAATAGTTTGGAAATAAACAGATATATAATTGTGTCAAAGTTCACAAACCAATGTTATAAACTTTAATTGAATGTATTTTGAAAATTATTGTGAAGAATTGCTTCAGACTTTGACAAACACAACCATTCTCTGTGGTGTATTAAAACAGCTGCCTTCCCTGCCTTCCAAGCTTTTTTGAAAGAGCCTTAAAATGTGATTTAATTAATCAAATAGTTGTGTATTTTTAATAATAGTTTGTTTATAATATTTATATCCTGCCTTCAATTCAAGTACTTAAGGCATCATATTATACTTGCTCCTCCTCAGCAACAATCCTGTGAGGCACATTAAGGTGAGAGAGAGAAACTTGCCGAAAGTAACCTAATGTTCTTCTATGATGGACGTTGAAAACTAGAATCTGGGGTTCCTGCTCTTCTACGGAGCAACACTGTCTTTCCAAATAATTGTTCAGATTTTAAAAAGATGAAACATTTGCCCTGTACATAGAACATTTCCCAGGGTGGATATATAAACATCCAGCAGAAACTTCATTTCAAGTAACTGTACATAGATGCCATAATCAAAATAGACTTTGATAAAAAGACATTTTCTAGACTCAGCATCTACAATTATAGCATCTAACTAGCTTCTCATACTCTGGTTAGAGATCAGCCAACTAGCCACATTTTTCAAATAATGTAACATTAGATTATGAACTTCAAGGCAACCATATACATGTCTATCATATACATATTTATTTAAAAAATAAGGGGGGGAAGAGATTATGGCTGGTCCTCTTTACAACAGTTCATTTAATGAGCATTCGAAGTTACAACAGCATTGAAACAATCTCTGCTGCAGCGCTTTCCGGATGGGACTTCTTACAGGTAAGAACCATTCAGTCTTTTCCCAAACCGCTTCAGCCCTCCTGTGCCCACGTCGCCTTCCCCCGGCTGCCCTTTGGCTTAGTGTGGCCTGGCCAATGTGGGCGGCAAGCGGGAGGTGGCTCTAGGGCAAGGCTGGGCGAGGTGGGCAGTGAGTGAGCTGCAGCTCCGGGGCAAGGCTGGAGCCAGGGAATGGCGCATTCTCTGACCCAGCCGAGGCAGGCGGTGAGCAGGCAGTGGCTCTGGGGCAAGGCCAGAGCCAGGGAATGGCATGTCCCTGGCCCCAACCCTAAGTGAAAGGCGAGTGGGTGGCATGCTTACCTTTGGTGAGGAGAGCAGGCAAGGCACGGGGATTAGCTGGCCGGTCTAGACCACATGGCAAAGGGAAGATAATATATAGGACAGGGCGGGGTGGGGCTAGCCGGTGGTTGATTTTACTGGTTCTCCGAACTATGCAAAATCATAACAACCGGTTTCCCAATCCAAACCAGCTCCCTTGCTTATGACCATTACAGCATCCCCATGGTCATGTGATCAAAATTGGGATGTTTGGCAATTGACTCATATTTATGATAGTTGCTTGGGGTCATGCAATCATCTTTTGTAACCTTCTGACAAGCAAAGTCAATGTGGACTCCAGATTTACTTAACAACCATGTTACTAATTTAACTATAATGATTTACTGAACAACTATGTCAAGAAAGGTCACAAAATGGGGCAAAACAAATGCTTAACAAATGTCTCAGCAACAGAAATTTTGGGCTCAATTGTGGTTGTAAGTTGAGGACTACCTGTACTACTTCTCTGAGATCTCTGAAATAGCAAACTTTATATTTATTGCATGTTTGGTAAGGTTAATTGCTTCACAGAGTTCTCCATATACTTTGGAGAATTAGTACTTTTAGATTCCCATGATTTATTGTTTAAAGGTTAAATCATACTGTATATATTTAGTATTGACTTCAGAAAATATTTTTGGCAACTTGATACTTTGATATCTTATTTCTAAATGCAAGCAGGATAAATAACATTATTTGGCAGAACTGTAAACTAAAGAACTGAATATTAATAAAGCAATTGGTATCTACAGGTGAAACTCGAAAAATTAGAATATCGTGCAAAAGCTCATTTATTTCAGTAATGCTACTTAAAAGGTGAAACTAATATATGAGATAGACTCATTCCATGCAAAGCAAGATAGTTCAAGCCATGATTTGTCATAATTGTGATGATTATGGCTTACAGCTCATGAAAACCCCAAATCCACAATCTCGGAAAATTAGAATATTGTGAAAAGGTGCAATATTCTAGGCTAAAGTGTCCCACTCTAGTCAGCTAATTAAACCATAACACCTGCAAAGGGTTCCTGAGCCTTTAAATGGTCTCCGTCTGGTTCAGTAGCAATCACAATCATGGGAAAGACTGCTGACCTGACAGTTGTGCAGAAAACCATCATTGACACCCTCCATAAGGAGGGAAAACCGCAAAAGGTAAATGCAAAAGAAGTTGGATGTTCCCAAAGTTCTGAATCAAAGCACATTAATAGAAAGTTATGTGGAAGGGAAAAGTGTGGAAGAAAAAGATGCACAAGCAGCAGGGATGACCGCAGCCAGGATTGCCAGGAAAAGGCCATTCAAAAGTGTTGGGGACTTTCACAAGGAGTGGACTGAGGCTGGAATCAGTGCATCAAGAGCCACCACACACAGACAGATCCTGGACATGGACTTCAAATGTCGTATTCCTCTTGTCAAGCCACTCCTGAACAACAAACAACGTCAGAAGTGTCTTACCTGGGCTAAAGAAAAACAGACCTGGTCTGTTGCTCAGTAGTCCAAAGTCCTCTTTTCTGATGAGAGCAACTTTTGCATCTCATTTGGAAACCAAGAACCCAGAGTATGGAGGAAGAATGGAGAGGCGCACACTGCAAGATGCTTGAAGTCCAGTGTGAAGTTTCCACAGTCTGTGTTGATTTGGGGAGCCATGTCATCTGCTGGTGTTGTTCCATTGTGCTTCATTAAGTCCAGGGTCAACGCAGCCGTCTACCAGGAGATTTTGGAGCACTTCATGCTTCCTTCCACAGATGAGCTTTATGGGGATGCTGACTTCATTTTCCAGCAGGACTTGGCACCTACCCACACTGCCAAAAGCACCAAAGCCTGGTTCAATGACCGTGGGATTCCTGTGTTTGATTGGCCAGCAAACTCACCTGATCTGAACCCTATAGAGAATCTATGGGGCATTGCCAAGAGAAAGATGAGAGACATGAGACCAAACAATGCAGAAGAGCTGAAGGCCGCTATTGAAGCATCCTGGTCTTCCATAACACCTCAGCAGTGCCATAGGCTGATAGCTTCCAGGTCACGCCACATTGAGGCAGTAATTGCTGCAAAAGGGGGCCAAACCAAGTACTGAGTACATATGCATGCTTATACTTTTCAGAGGTCCGATATTGCCCTATGTACAATCCTTGTTTTATTGCTTGCATGTAATATTCTAATTTTCTGAGATTGTGGATTTGGGGTTTTCATGAGCTGTAAGCCATAATCATCACAATTATGACAAATCACGACTTGAACTATCTTGCTTTGCATGTAAAGAGTCTATCTCATATATTAGTTTCACCTTTTAAGTTGCATTATTGAAATAACTGAACTTTTGCACAATATTCTAATTTTTCGAGTTTCACCTGTATATAGGAATATTGAGTATGTTCCCTGTGATCATAAAATGAGACTAAATCTGCCAAGTATTTGTTTTCACTTTTACCGGACATCCCAGAGGAATTTAAATACAGTATGCTGTTAAACGCATTATGTAGCAAGTATAAAATCAAAGAGAAAACATTTACTCAAATGATATAAGCTTTTCCTTCTATTCTATTTCCTTCTATTGCTCCATTTCAATTTAACATCTATAAGTTAGTTAATATGGTGTTATAAAATCAGTAATGTTTGAAGATGTGAATGTATTTTAGTTACATACCAAAAATGTTTTCTCATAAGGGAATAATTATTAGTGGGGTTGAGAATGGAGAGAGGTTAGCAAAAAAAAACCCTTTCCCTAAATGTTGGAAAGATGGTCTATTCCCATTTTTAAACTTTTTGATTATTGACATGGGTTCTCTTCCAACTTATTGACTACTTCTACAAGGGAAAGACTAATCAAGATTGTTCTATTTGTCAAGGTCTAATGATGTGATTAAAAACTAGATTATTGTTTATATTGGTAGTCTTTGATTTATAACTATAATTTTAAGTCATAATGGTTGTAAAATGAGTTGATCACAAGATTTTATTATTTTTGGGGGACGTGCAGTTAAGCAATGATGCAGTCATTAAGCAAATCAAAACCTGGTTGCTGAAAAGTTGACATAAATACTGTTTTTCAGCAAAACCATTGTAAAAGTCATATGACTCTGGGATGCTGCATAAATTCGGCCCAGGTGCAGAGCCCCTGAGATTCAGTCATGTGATTACAAGGGAAAGGACCGATTATCAGAATTTTGAATCCAGATTTTAAATAGCCCCCATGTAGGCTGTTGTAGCTTTGGTCACTAGGTGATCAAGTCATAGGTTGAGGACTATCTGTATGTAACACAATGTGCACATGATATTATTTCCTTTACATTATATATTTTTCTTTTTTTTTATACTAAAACAATTAAATAAATGCACAATCCCTATATATTATTAAGATTACTCTTATTGTTAAAAAAATAAATGCAATTACTGAATAGCAAATCCTTAAGGGTTTAGTTATTTGCCTCTCCAGAAGTGGTTACCAGGAATATTTGCTAAACCAATATCCTACATAGCTTGTGGGAATTGGAATATAGCAATTGGAAGACTAGATTTCACCAGGCTATTATTATTGACTATGATGACAACAAGATGATGCAAACATTGGTCTCACTCATTTTTCCCATAGCAGCACTTTGACACCACACATCTCACACCTGAGTGTCTAAGGCGGTGCATAGAAATGCCCTGTAAAAATTCTCAATCAAATTGGTGTATACCAAAACTCAATGAGTTTCTCCAAACTGATCAAGGGAAGAGAAAATTGATCAAACAATTTGCAAGAAGTTTTAAGAGATTGTTATTATTATTTTAGCGATGATGGTAGAACTGAGACTGAAAAACTTCCACAGCAGAAATTCCTTACTGGTGTCTTTCTTCAGGATTTAAGTAAAGCCAGAGAAGCTCCAGACCTCTGGAGAAATAACTTTGCAATTAAAAGCCAGGATCTTCATGCAAATCCTTCAAGAAGCCCTCTCAATAACAAAAAACCTCTCACTTATTCCACTTTGAATAAAAGCTTTGAAATGCTCTTCTCCTTTGGCAGAAAAATTGAAAGCATTTTTTTTCTTTAGGAGAACTTGTGGGGGGGGGGAACTAAATTTCTTTGCCAGTCACTAGGTGAGGAAGCCACGGATCTCCTATCAAAAAAACCAGTGGTGAAATTCAATTTTTTTACTACCTGTTCTGTGGGCTTGGCTTGGTAGGCGTGGCAAGGGAAGGATAGTGCAAAATCCCAATTCTCAACCTACTCTGGGGCCAGCCAGAGGTGGCATTTGCCGGTTCTCCGAACTACTCAAAATTTCCGCTACCGGTTCTCCAGAGCCTGTCAGAACCTGCTGAATTTCACCCCTGAAAAAAATCCCAGCCCAATCACACAATCGTGGCACAGGATGGTTTTCTAGGTCTTTCTAGAGCGATACACCAACGAGATCCTTTCTGTCCAACCAAACGCCGAGAGGTGCAGCGCTAGATTCGGGCTTCTCCGGCGACCTCCCTCCTCCGTGTAAGGGAAATGCAAGATGCTCCCAGGTCTTTCCCGGCTCCAGAGACAGAGCCTCCCCGCGTTTGGAAGGGAGCTGCCCGATATTTTTGAAAAGGGGACGGCGGGGCCGAGGTCTTTGGAGCTCTCCGCTTTTCGAAGCCAAGGAACTGAAACTTCTCTTTCGCCCTCGTCCTCGACTTTCCGCCCCCTCCCCGGTGCTGGTGTCGCTGTTGCTGAAGGGAAGTGAAAATGAAATCGGCTTTTCTGAGAAATGATGAAAGCGGCCGAGCCCGCCAATGAGCATCTGCGCCCAACTTCCGCACCTCTTTCACTCCAGCCCCCACCTCCCTTCTGCACAAACAGGCCTCGGAGAGGTGGAGGAGAAAGGGAGGGGGGGAAGAAGGGAAGGGAGGAGGAGGAGGAATTTCCAAGATTGGACTCCTCGCTGCTTCTCGCCTTGTTTTGCTTTCGATCTGGCGTCAGGACTAATCCCCGCCAAATACAGAGGAGGAATAACTTTTAGTTTTGCTCCCGCGATTTATTCCGCCGCCGGTTTTCCTTTCCATTTTGCGTCTCTTGGCAACCGTGACAACCTTGAGGAATTACATAAATACCGGGAAACACATAATTGGTAAGGTAAATCCAGAGCAATCTTCTTCTTCTTTTACCAAGATCCAATGACGGTACACATTTCTTTCATCTGATTTTGCCTTTATGCCTATGCTGGACCCAAATGCAAAGGCCGTGGCGGGTCATATGATTTTAGGCGCAGCTACTGGCAAGAGAAAGCAGGGCTTTTAATTTCACTTTTGGATTTGCAGGGAAGAGAGCCACGGGAAGGACGCCTTTCTCTTTCAGGCTACGAAATCGAGGACGGAGCTGGGGTGGGGACGGCAGGCGCGGCGGCGAAACATGTCAGCGGCAGAAAGCCCAAACCGAGAGTCCCTCTGGCTCTCCTCTCAGCCTCGGCAGGGCGCGGAGAAGCTGAAGGGAAGTGAACTGGGCTTTGGGAGTGCGCAAAAACTCTCGGAATGTCACCGCCGAGACGGTTCTCGACAGGCGGGGATCTCTCCCCCCCGCCCCTGCAACTTTCCTTCAACCCCAGCGGAGTCGGGCTCATGGAGTTGCGGCACGGCCGCTGCTTTGCCACCCACTGGCCAGGCGGACAGTCTTTCTGGTAACCGGGAAATCGAGGTGAGCCCGCGAGCCAGCAGCCCTCTCCGTTGCTTTCCCTTCTCGGGCAGGGAAAGGCGTGCGAGTCGGGGGAGACATTGGCCTTCTCGGTCCCCACCCTTGCAGGACTTTGGACCCGTTCATGGCGGGATCGGGCCCTGTTGGGAGGCGCTGCCAAGAGCGCCCCGGGCGGGGAAGAGTTTTTCCTTTGATTCCCCTTGATGTATGTGCTGCAAGGGAAAGGAGGGCACGGAAGGGGGGGCATAAGTGGGCATCTTAGGGAAGGGAGCATTTTGCTATCCCCCTCCCCCCGGCAGGCTCCGCATCAACCTTCGCTGCGGGCAACCGAGAGGAAGAGGGCAGCAGCTCCGATCGGGGCAGCCCTGCCGAGGGGAAGGGGGAAGAGACGGTCATTTTCTCCTAACAAGTCATTGGTGCTTTGGAGAAGAACCAGGAGGGGCCGCCGTGTCAGCATAATGCGCCCCCCCTCCCCCCAATATCCCGCGAAGGCGGCTGTTACACAAGCCAGCTGGGTCACTTCCTTTTCTCCGCGGCCGGGTCAAGTCGTGACGTAGAAGCTCGTCTGGCCAATCGGGGAACGGATCGTTGGCGTTAGAACGCCCCGCTTGATACTTTTACCGCTCGCGCGCTGCGTCGGGTTCCAGGAAGCAGGGATGGAGAAAGGGCCCAAAGGGAGCCCGACGCCTCCCAGGCGATGATCGGGCGATTTTCGAGTGGGGAGTATGGACGTCTTCCCGAGCCTGATGCCCCCTAAGTGTGTTAAATTTCAGGCTCCTTCCCCTTTTGAAAAAAATACGGCTGAGAATATGGTAGATGTACATCCTTGTACATCTGGTACCTAGAACACAGATCTCTATGGAAATTCTCAGTCATCCAGGTCATGGTTGTCCCAAAGGTGCTTTTTTCCCCAAGAAGCAACTGGACTTTCAGGGTTTTTTTTTGAAGACGTTTCACTTCTCACAGATCAGGTGCATGGACTGTCCTTTTGTGCTTCAGCTCTTTCCGAAAACAGGTCCTTTAGAAATGGCTCTAAAGCAGTGTTTTCCAACCTCGGCAACTTGAAGATGTCTGGACTTCAACTCCAGAGATCTTCAAGTTGCCGAGGTTGGGAAACACTGCTCTAAAGCAGTGTTTTTCAACCACTGTGCCGCGGCACACTAGTGTGCCGTGACATAGTGTAAGGTGTGCCGTGGGAAAAACACTTTATATATAGTCAATATAGGCACAGAGTTAAAATTTTTTAACATTTTCTAATGGTGGTGTGCCTCGTGATTTTTTTCATGAAAAAAGTGTGCCTTTGCACAAAAAAGGTTGAAAACCACTGCTCTAAAGGATTCTGATGGTGGCACTACTAAATCAAACCTTTTTATGCTGATTGAATTGATGTGGGGTATCTTTCACTGTGCTTTAAGTCTTACACATTTGTGAGGGTTTAGCCACTTGTGCGAGACAGTTTGGTCCAGTGGTGTAGGTACCTGGTTAAAAACCAGGAGATTGTGAGTTTTAGTCCTGGTTAGGCATGAAAGAAGGCCTTGCAGGGTTGTTGTTGTGGGGAAAACAGGAGGAGGGAGGTTTATTTGGTATGTTTGCCACCTTGAGTTAGGTACCTCAAAAAGCAAAGCAGGATTGGGCCTGGTTTGACCAAGAATAGAAGACCACTAGAAAATGCCTGGCTAGATTGGAAAAAGACTCCAGAAGAAGGGAATGACAGATCTTATTGTTCATATAATTTTACATATCTCGAAACACACACAGTGTTACCACAACTAAGCACTTGGGTGGGTTTGGGCTGCCAATGATGTGAATGGAAGCAGCCTTGGGGATGCCAGTAGCACAATCCATACAAATACTGTTTTCAGTACTATACTTGAAACAAATATTTTTGTTTAGAGACTACTGAGTCTTAAAAATAGGTCATCCTGAGTTTTTCAAGGAGCGATTAAAATCTAGTATTAATATGTTTCCTTACTACACTATACATAAACAGATTAAAAGGCATGGAACATTAAAGTTAATGTTCTGTAATTTTTTTTAAATACAATACATTTTTCTTATGAATTGATGTGCATAAGAACAAAGCCATATAATTTACCATATTTTTTCTGGTTTCCAAATTGTATTTTGCAATGAGTACCATTGCCTTTTTCTTTGTGGTAGAAAAGGTTATTCAGGAAGATTAGGCTGTTTGGAAGATAAGGAACATTTATGGTTTCAATGTAGAAAATATTCTGGTGTTTTATTGACATCAGTAAGACAACTTATGAAATAACTATAATGAAATGAATACATCTGAGATTTGAAAATTGAAAAGGCGGATTTAATCTGTTTGTTGGAAGAAGACATGTTACTTCTGGCATTATGGCAAGATATGCAGCTTCATTTGTGTTTCTTAGATTTCATAAAACATTTTTAAGTTACGTCCTTTGATTAAGCTCCTTTACTCCTTGTACATAAAGCTTTATGTGCTATACACGGGTATACAAAAATGAAATAGAAGTATAATTTTTAAGCAATTCTAAGCTATGACTTTGTTTATACAGCTCGGATATATTTTTTATATATGTATGTATGTATGTCTACATATATGTAGACATATATAAAATGCATAAAATATATGTATTTTAAATACTGTGTTTGCCCCAAAATAAGACCTACCCTGAAAATAAAACAGCCTGCTTTTAAAACATGTGCTTAATATAAGCCCTACCCCCAAAAAATAAGCCCTAGTGAAGGGGGTAGACGTGGCCAGAACAGGAGGCAGAGAGTAAACATTGGTTTCCTGTCCAAGCAGCAGGCAGAGTTGGGGAGGCACACAATCTGGATGTGCTGTGTTGGCTGTGGGAAAACAGAGTTGAGCCAGAGCGGCAACTGGCCAGAGGAAGCTTATATTCGTGCAGTGGCACCGGCAGCAGATGGAGGAAGAGATGCAGGGGGGAATGCAAGCAATCTGGACATGATGTAAGAGTCACAGGAAAGCTGAGAGCTGGTGGGCCAGAGTGGGTAGGCAGCCACAGGAGGCTTGCCTTCGCGTCTCTTGGCTTGCCTGTGGTCTGTGCAGCACATCCGAATCGCCCGTTTTCCATCCTGTACCTCTACTTCCGTCTACTGCCAGTATTGCTGCATGAAAATGAGTCTCCCGCAGACAGACAGCCACTCCGGCCCACCAACTTGGCTTTTCCGCTGCGTGTCTGGATTTCCTCTCCCCCCCGCACCTCTGCCCCTGTTGCTTGGATAGGGAATCAACTCATTTGCGCTATACGAGTAATACAGCTTCATAGTGCGCCAACCAAGGGAACGACTGGCTGAAGCTCCTGCCAGATACCATCGGTCCCCATGTGTGTTTGCTTCCTCTTGTGCGCACATCAGGAGGGCGAGGTGCACAACCGGGGTGATCAGCCTGAAATCATGTTTCCCCCAAAATAAGCTCTACTGCTTATTTTGGAGCCCCAAAAATATAAGACGGAGTCTTCTATTTTCAGGGAAACACAGGTACAGAATGAATATATATTAGAATACTCTTAGGAAAATCTGTAGCAAAATAGTAGCATTCATGAGAAATATCTACAGTAATGTCATCATGAATCAAAATAGTATCTAATCTCTTGATATAAAACTTTAATTTAGAGGATGTTCTATATAAAAAATAATAATTTCCAAGCTAAACAATTTATCTTATTGATAAAAGTACAAATAATTAGCTGAACAAATGAGCTATAAGTTACAAGATAGTAAAAAAAATCTTGAAAACAACATCTTCTACTCTTTCTTAATTAATACCAATACCTGGTTTGCTAAAACCAGATCTGCCTTCCTTTCACCTGTTGTGTATTTCTACCCACTGGAGGAAGAAATCTTCTTGCGTTTGATGCTTTTGGGGGGATGTAAATAGAAGTAAAGGTAGCAAAGGGGCGGTTTTCAGTCCACCCTAAAACATCTGTGGGAAACTGATTTTATGGGGAAGTTACATCTCCTACTTTAAGAACGTTTCTGATTTACTTTGAGTCAAACATCAATTGGAAATAGTTTGATTTTTTTTACCTGTCTCACTTTAACGATATTAATGGTTTACTTTGAAGTCACATTTAGTTTTTCATTAATGGGGACATGAAGTTCTGGATTTTACAGTTCTACTTGCCATTTGATGTTGTACATACCCCAGGGTATGTCAGCTTTTGGTGGTTTGGAGAGCAAAGCAAATAGAAACAATCAGAAGCCTAGCACAAATGTGTGGACAAGCTTCTTCTCAAGCTTTTAATTAAATGGTTTGCAGCAACAGTCTTCATACTGCATTAGGAGAGAAAAGAGAAGCCATAATGGGTTTTTCTTGTGTTTTGAAGACCAAGCATGGAAACAGTGACAAGATTCCATGCCCTATGGATGGAGCAAGACTGGCATCCATAAACTTCGTGATGATTGACAAACTCAGCTAAAATGTGTGAGACTCTTTGCATGCTTTAACAATTGATTAACAAATGTTTATTTTAATGTGATATTTCTTTGTCCATCTGTATAAAATAAGCAATCTTTCTGGAAATGGCTCTTGAAGTCTTTGCAGTGTAAGTAAATTAATCTCTGTGGAGTGGCTAAAATGAAAATTCTATACCTACTAAATGTGGGTGCAGTTATTAAAGGTGCTATTGGTTTGAAAAACTGGGAACTTTGAGGTTATATAAAGTTTGGCATATTGAAAACAATGGCTATTGTTTAAACAAAAAACAAATGCATTCCTATGTGTGGGTGAATCTTCTGAATCAAAGAAGGAAATGGAGTAGAATAAAAGCATATTCACTATTGAGCATGTGAAGAGATTTAGTCAACTTGATCCTACTTATAGAGCATCAGGTTTTGTGAAACAGAGTGGAAATTGCTTGTAAATATAGAAACAAACTTGAATTCACAGAATTTTGAATGCCAATGATATTGAATTATAAGCCATTTGGAATATTTTTTATTAATGAGGCATATTTTATATTGGTTCCTACAATTTAAAAAAATATGTACCGGTATTTTCAAAACTGCTCAGTAATACAGGTACAAGAAGTGCTTTAAGACCATGATCCGGGCAGCAACTGACATAAACGAATGAGTCATTCTCTCCCATTAATGCAAGAACAAAACATCCTGTCAACATATTGTTAATATTCTTTATAGCAAACTATTCACAGCACTGAGAGCCAGTTTGATGGAACAGTTAAGGCATCAGCTAGAAACCAAAAGACTGTGAGTTCTAATCCCACCCCAGGTAGTTTAGTTTAGTTTAGTTTATTTGGATTTATAGGCCGCCCTTTTCCCTGAGGGGACTCAGGGCGGCTTACAATCATTAGAGGGGGGGACAAAGCAATTAGGTGGCATTGAGCCAGTCATGCTCTCAGCCCTGAAGTAGCCAATGACAAATCACTTCTGAAAAAACCTTGCCAAAAAAACTGTTGAACTTATTAGGGCAATCTCCAGTAATCAGACACAATAAAATATTTTCTCATCAACAACTTTCTAAGCAGTGCAGTTCTACCCTGTTTCCCTGAAAATAAGACCTCCCTGGATAATAAGCCCAATCGGGCTTTTGAACACATGCACTAAAATAAGCTCTCCCCTGAAAATAAGCCCTCCCCAAAAATATTGCAACACAGCAGCAGCCATGAGGTGATCACTTTCGCCGCCTCCTGCACCTCAAAAATAATAAAACCTCCCTGAAAATAAGGCCAAGTGCTTATTTCACGGGTCAAAAGAAAATAAGACCCTGCCTTATTTTCGGGGAAAGATGGTAATTCTGAATGTATTTTTGATACGAATTTTTGATGTGAATGGAATAAATTATAGGACTGTCTCATGCCTTTAAGAGGTGAGAGTTCTGTACAAAATGGAAATAGATAGGCTCGCACCCCTATAAAAATTTGTAAGCATGTCCCAAACTTGGATTCTGCATGTTTTACCGCCTCTGGTTTGAATAGCAGATCTTGAAGTAATGTTGCAAATCAGCATTGATGAAGGAATGGCCTTCCACTTCTTTATCCATTATTTGGAAACTCCCATCTCTAACTGCATGTAGAAAATAGGTCATTTTTCTATCAAATTTAGGCAGTGTATTTCCAGATTGCAGAATGAATATTGGGTATTGCCTGGACTCTTGCCATGAAAAGCATCACCTATTCAATAGATCAGTGTTTCTCAACCTTGTCAACTTGAAGATATCCGGACTTCAACTCCCAGAATTCCCCAGCCAGCATTCGCATTCGCTGGCTGGGGAATTCTGGGAGTTGAAGTCTGGACATCTTCAAGTTGACAAGGTTGAGAAACACTGCAATAGATGCACGTGGTGAATCCAGGGCCCCTTGATGCTAACGATACAGTTTCTTCAGGAGTTACTTCTTTGCCTGAGTTTGGCTTTCTGTCTGGGAAATCTGTTTAAAAACTTACTGTCTAAAAGTACTTACAGGATGGGTCCATGGTTCATTCCATCTTTCTTGATAGATTGATACCACCACCATCACCCCCCCAAAAAAAAGAGTAGCCAGTGATGAAGCGTAGTAGGATTGCTCAATCTAATTCTCCATGATCTTTGGCCCTTTGCAGTAGTCCTCATTTAGCAACTGCCTTGTTTAGTGGTTGTTCATGGTTATAACAGTGATGAAAAATTTTATGACCAATCCATGCATTTATGATCTTTGCAGGTCTGTAAAGCAAAGAAAGCTGAATAGCAATACCACTTAGACTTATATGCCGCTTCACAGTGCTTTTATAGCCCTCTCTAAGCGGTTTACAGAGTCAGTCTATTTCCCCTAGCAATCTGGGTCTCATTGGTTCCGACCTCGGAAGAGTGGAAAGCTGAGTTAACCTTGAGCCTGGTGAGATTTGATCTGCCAAACTGCTGGCAGCCAGTGATCAGCAAAGGTAGCATGCAGTACTGCACTCTAACCACTGCACCACCGCGGCTTATGAATAACATAAGCACAGTTGCCGTTTTAATTCGCATCTGCTTCATTTAATAATCAAACTGCCGGTTCCAATTGGGGTTGCTAAGCAAGGACTACCTGAATAGAGATCAAATAAAAACAAGCAGAAAGACAGAAGCCTTGAACCATACATTTTATGCCATATAGTGCTTAAAGCTACTAATCCCTTTCTTACTAAGCGCTTGTGCTGGTCTGAAAAGGAGAGTGTGAATTTTGTATTAGCATAATGGTCACCAATACCTCTGTAAGATTAGCTAAATTCTGTTCATCTGAGATTGCCATCAAGACATGTTGGGTTGGAATATGATCTTATGATCATTCTGTAAATCTCCTTTAAATTCTTTTATTCCAAGTTACTATATTTTACTTCCATTTTTTTCTCTGTCTTTGGTGGTAAATAAAGCAATATTTGTGGTATGATATTTTTTATTATTAAATCATTGTCCAATTCTGTGCCATCATTTTGGATGATGAACAAAAATATTCTATTTTCTTCTACAGTTATAGCTGGCACTTCTTGGTAAAAGTTGAAGGATATGAAAAAAATATAGAATGGAATAAACAGTGAATACACAGTGTTTGTAGAGACTTGAAGGACAAAGTCCACTGATTTTATTTGAATGTAGTCAAACTTATATGCATAAGATTGACCCTTAAGTTCTTAAACTTGAGTTGTTTGGGAAAATCTAATCAGCTGGCCTAACAATTGTGGCTGTGGACCTGTCCCCTTTCCATTGTACCCCCTCCCAGATCCCATTCCCATCCTGGCAGCCCTCATGTTAGCGAGGTTGGTGTCAGCCACAGCTGGGTTGGGCCAGTGTCTTGGGGTGGAGAACAGGTCACGCAACCGGGTCGGCAGGGTGCCACAGGAGAGGGGTCAAAGAGCCACATGCGGCTCGGGAACTGTTTGGGAAAATCTAATCAGCTGGCCTAACAATTGTGGCCCCAAAACCTTCCATCTTCCTACATTTGTTGCCCAGAATGTAAAATAATGTGTTTTTCAAACTTGAGAATTTTAAGATGTGTGACTTCCATTCCCAGAATTCCTCAGCCAGCCATGACTATATGCTCAAGAGTTTATATTTTTAATAAATATTATAAAGGGAATTGATGATTGATGACTCACAAAAAGGCAAAAGATCTACATGAAGGAGCTGAGTACACTGGTTCCAAATTTTACGAAGCAATACTGTAACTTAAGCTGTCTGAACATAATTTCTGGGAGTGTGAGTCATTAGGTACATCAGAAATTCCCTATTCAGTTGCAAAAGAGCGGCAACAACAGCAAAAAATCATCAAGTAGGAGAATAGCTGCTTAATCAGGAGGAAGTCCAGTGTACCTTGTCAGGTAAAATTCCCCTTGACAGCTTTGTATATTTGTTTATAGAAGGTGTGATTAAGCTCTAAGCTTAGATTGTGTAATAAGTATTAATGGCCTTTTGGCCTTTTGTCTGCTTCAGAGTGGCATTGAGTAATTTTGTTTCCACTCTAATGGTTTACTTTTGAAAAGCAGCAGCAGAACTTTACTTAATACTGTATAGTGGAACAGATACAGGATTTGGGACCTAAAATCAGTTGTCAGTCCTTAACTCAGGCCTAAATATTTTGTGTCCTAATTATTTGAGCTGCTGAAACTGAGCTATTGCTTGGCTGAAACCGAGCAGTAGCTCAGTTCAAACACAATCATTGCTAGCTGTTTTACCTGTTTTACCTTCACATACATGGTTAAATCTTGGTTTGCAGTCCTACTTTGTAGGTTAAATCCTAGCCATGATCTTTCAGTTCATATGCTGATGCAAATGATAGCTTGTGCAAAGGTTGGAAAGGTATAGAATTTCTATAAATTAGAAAAAACATTCTAATTCCTTTAAAAGTTCGTTCAGTCTCTTACAAGCACTGTGGTCAGTGATGTTTTGTGGCGTTTTGTTTTGGTGTTTTGATGCCTTCCCAAAATACTTGGATAACTGTGAACAAGTTTTGAATAGGGACTCACATTTGGGATAGGGAAGCAGTTGTTAGTCATATCACATTGGATAACAAGCTGAGTTGATAAGGCAAGGAGTGTCCCTTTACTATGTGACCATGATTTTATTTAAAAACAATGCTGAAGTATTATTGTATAATTGTATTTATCTGTCATTCCAAATAAATAAATAAAGCAAGTCAGAGTTCTTAATTAGTGACTGCTTGGACAATGGGCAAAAGTGATGCTATCCAGAGTAGTTCCATGTTTATTGGTTTGTAAATTGTCATGTATATTTCTCAGTAGGAAGTTCAATAAGTCCTGGCATTGAATCTGCATGCCTGTTATGCAAATTCCGTGAAAGTATAAAGTATATTAAGTATATTCAAATTCTGTGAAAGTATATACCATGATTAAAAGGAGGTTTTATGACACACTGAAGCAGGTGGGCACTTGAGTTCTATAGCATTCTCTTTCTGCAGTACTTGGGAGCCTTTCTTGAGAAGTACGAAGAGCTGCTTATTTTACAATGGCCATTGCAACTATTATTGCTGAACGGAGGTCATTGCCTGGGCCATTATTGAATGGGACCCAATACAGCAGAGAGAAACAAGTCGGTGGGATCTGGGCATATCAAGCAGGTGTAAGAAACTTCAAGTCTGGGGAGCATACTTGGGAATTTGAGAGTACTAATCAAAGTATTTGCCAACCACAAAATTACTGTTGTTCATAGTAGAAAAATATTCTCCACTTTGGAATGGGGGAAAAAGAAATGTTTAGTATTTAATATTCATTTGTTATTATAAACATGCTCCTTGTCAAGGATGTCCACAGGTTTGCCCATCACTGCTATCCTAAAAAATCCTATTCTCTATTTTCTGTTTCTACTGTGCCAATTATTCCTGTGTGTATGTGGCAGATAAAAAAATAAACTTCTATTTCAGTTCTTATGAAGAGCTGAAACTAAGACTATCTTCCATAAAAGGCTCTCACTGCCCAGAGCTTTTTATAAAAAGAGTTCACAGCAACAATAGGGACAAAAGCAGTGAGATGTTTTTATAAAACATCTTATCTAAATGTCAGGCAGAAGAGAAATAAATGTATATGTGATTTTTAGGTGGTCCTAATCCAAATTCTCTTGAAAGAAAAACTATCACCTGCATAGTTTGTGAAAGTGGAGGGTTGTGCTCATGCTTTTAAGGCTGTGTCTTAACAAAGAGATACAGATGTTCCTGCTTTAGGAACCACAACTATGACTGGCAATTTGATTGTTAAATGAAGTAGTCATTAAATGAAATTGTGACTGTACTTATGGTCTTACTTCAGTTTTCCTTTGCTGTACCGAGCGGTGAAAGTCATAAATGCAAGGATTGGTTGCAAAATTACTTTTTCATCATTATTGTAACTGGAGGCAGTTGCTAAAGGAAGCAGTTGCTAAAGGAAGACTGCCTGTAGTTTAATATCTATAGAGATTCTCAGCTCTGAGACTTGAAGAAGCTTCTTGGATGAGAAGGGAAATGTCTTCAAAGAAAAACAAGAAAATCCAGTTGCCTCTTTAAAAAGCACATTGGAACTGCCTATAGTTTACCTCTTATGACACACACACCCCAAAACTTCTTTGGAGAGTTTTATAATTTGATCTTAAAGCAATTATTATAGAAGATGTATACATAACAGGACCAAAAATAATCTTAAAACACCTGGAGGTTAATGAATCCTAAATAAAACTAAAACAATGTCAAAATTAACAAAAAAACTGATGGCAGTTGTCAAACAGTTACTGCTACGGTTTGGTTTAACTTATTTTTTTCCAGCTGCTGACTAGAATCAAAACCAATCTAAGTATAATACCCAGTTCAGTTTCATTTCTTATTTCTTCCGTTCACTGGTTTCAGTTTGTGTTTCTGATTTTGACAAGACACTTGTTTGATGCTTATAATTTGTGTAAACTTCTTTTTTTTTCCAAGCTTTTAAAAATTCTTCCAGCAAGAGACTTCCCAATTTGGTCTGACTCAAAGAAAAGTTTCCACTGATTTTATTAATAGTTTACTTTTGAGTCATTGTGCAATCTACAGTGAGTGCTTTTGCTATCCAGCTTCCTGTTGAAAATGTGTGAAAAAGTAGTGATCCTAAAGCAGGAGTATTCTTTTTTTAGACAGGACATGAGTGAGGGGCAGGAGCTGCATGTGAGAAAGGAGGTAGGGATATGGGAAAAAGAGAACCTTGAGATAATTAAATTTTACAGCTCGCAATAGCACTTAAACTTACACACCGCTTCATAGTGCTTTACAACCCTCTCTTAAGTGGTTTACAGAGTCAGCATATTGTTCCCCAACAATTTGGGTTCTCATTTTACCAATCCCAGAAAATGGAATACTGAATGTACCTTAAGCCGGTCAGAATCAAACTCTTCACCGGATCTCGATCTAACCAATTTCATTGTATTTAAGTACAATCACAATATGCTTGATTATACTTATCTGGCGGTTAGTAGAGTTAGCCTGTAATACTGCATTCTAACCACTGCACCATCATGGCTCAGTTGTTACTCTGTATATTAAATGATTATCTCCTTTTGTCATATTGGAAATTAAAATTTGATGTTAAATATTGAAGAATATTTAAGAAACTTTGCTAAATATTGAAGAAACTTTGAAAACTGCACCAGAAGCTTTGAAGGGCACAAGAGGTAAACCTGATGTCTTGAGGTGGTATATGTCCTAGAGAAACACTTTCGCAAAAGAAATAGCAACAAAAACTAGAACTTTTCAGAAGAAGCACTACAGCCCAGTGAGAATGTAACATCTCAGGATGAATGTGAGCAAGTTGCTTTATTCATTGCAACTCTCTCAAACTTCCCCTTTCTTTTGAACAGTTAAATATTGTGAAGAGTGTAGACAATTTAATCATACCACATCGTATACAGAAGCACCATTAGCCCCTTAATGTAAGCCAGATACCCACATATACGTAACCAACATTATTATAGAACCCAGTAGCATCGGACTTCATGTTAGGGCTACACCATCTGCTCTTCCTTTTGGAGCGATATATGTCATCACCCACCAATAATAACTTTTAGGTTTCTATCTAGAACATGATTCAAACTCAATACAAGAAAATAAATAGAAGTATGATATAAAATAGTATTTTTAGAAACTAGTTGAAGAACATTTCAACTGATTATAAATTCAGCCTGCATCAAAGAAAAGTCCTAGGTGATGATTTTTGGTGCAAAATTTATTAGCGAATTTTATTTTAATGCAACAGAAGGCTTGTGTCCACTGGAGGTATTACATTAGCCCAGCAGAAAGTATTACTGGTAAATACATTTTTATTTTATTCATGTTTGTTTTATATGTACTTGGTCTCCTTAGAATTATCACAGATCTGACACTTGGGCATTCAGTGCTTTTATTTTCCCATACTGAGGAGAAGACATCATGTAACTGTCAGACAAGATCACAAGCCTGTTCCAAGGCTCTGGTGTGTGATTATTTCTTTGTTGCAAGTAGCTGCTGCCCTCTTGGTACCACAATTTTGCTTATTAAACAGAATTGGATAATGATTCTATTTGAAACTGAACATTCTCTTTTAGGAATATATTTATTGTTCTCCATTACTATCTTACTGTATGTATTATTGTTGGGTTTTACTGCATGGGACTGTTGATGAGGTAGAATTTTCTGCATTGCTGAGTCATTAGAGAAAATGTTTTAGCTTGCAGCTGAGAGATAGGGAAGTCTCTTGAGGGACGTATCTTGGTACTGCCTTCTGTTCTGAATTGTAGGTATAGAGATAATCAAGAGAACCATGCGTACATACATACATACATACATAAATGTGTGTATCTTTGTAGGAAGAGCAGGGAGAGCAGACAGCAGGAAATAGGACACATAGGTGCTGGCAACAGGACAAGTGATGTCATGTGCATTAGAACATCAAACAGATATAATTTGCTAGGCTTCTAGTTAATGCCTTTGAATGGATAAAGAATGGATATCCTATGTTCTCTTGTGTTGTGGCTGATTTACACCACTTTTGTTAACCATTAGTTGCTGGGTAAAGTGATACACCATAGCTTACCAATCATAATGGCTAACGTCACACCACATAGATTATACCAGTTGCTTATGTATTGGTATGCTGTGCAAACAAATTCTGAGATTAATCTCTATAATAGGTGGTTGTGTTAGCTTTCAAAGAAACGTTTCTTTGAATTGATTGAATTACCTTTTCTCTGTCCATTATCAATTTTCTATTAAGTTGATATTGTGCTTTGTGGAAATGGGTGTGTTTGGTCAGATTTGGATTTCAGGCTTCAATTCTAACTTGTAGAGTTTGGGGGCTAAAGTTTCCATAAAAGGCATCAGCTCAACTTCTGTAAAATGAATATTGAAACAGAAAACCGAAACACAGATAGACTTCCCTTCATCTCAGAGCCAAAAAGAAAAGAAAACTGCTCTTTAAACTCTTTTGTTCTGGGGAGAAAGAGGAAAATAAATTACTCTTCAGGAAAGTGCATATGGGGTTATGGTTTTTCTGCTCTGGGATCTTTTGGTCCAGGTGAGTAAATATCTCCTTCTAAGACTGGGCCACAATTACTGAAGAATGAATTCTGTAGCCACCACTGCTGATTTTCTTCAGAGGCAAGAGCTCCATGAACAGTGCATTTTAATGACTGCCCTTAGAGCTGGTTCCAGAAGGCTTGTTTCAGGTAAGGAGACCAACATGAAACAACAACCTTGCCTTATATTGTAATCTCTTTGTTAGTAAGGGAAACTGCAAGTTGACAAATTATAGGACTGACCTGAATCCTTGTCTAGTTTGCATTTATGCTAATATCTCACACCCTGAATGCAAATGGTGGCAGGGACGCTTAATAAGAGAAGTTACAGCAATCAGCAGAGTCTCATCTTTGACTTTGTGTTTTGTACAGCTGTCACTTGAGAAGGTAGCTTAAGCTTTTTCAGTTCAACTTCCCCTCACTTTAGAATGCACTCTATGTTTTACCTGGGTCACAATATCCATTTGGCAGGTGAATGTACTGAAATCTCTAGAGCCCTTTAGGTGCATGCAAAATATACTCATTCATATTAGGTAAGGATATTAAGTAAGCTTCAAAAAGTATGATAGCTATAATGGGGTCAGCAGACAAGAAAATACTGCTCCCCCTCCCAAGTTTCTGTTCCACTATTGCAAGATATGAAATAGGTAATGTCTTATATAGGGCTTTAAAGGGACATTTGACAAATTCATAGAGGATACCTCCCTTGGGCTACCAATATAATCTTAATGTAATAATACATGTATCTGTTAACCTAAGCTGCGATTTAAGCCTCCAGATATCCAATGCCACTGTTGAGGTGGTGCAGTTCACCAGCTGTTGGTGCCAGTTGGTTGCCCTTTGGGAACAAAAGGGTCATTTCACTCTAATTAATTGATCAAGCAAGAATGACCCTGCTTATTTGCCCTGAAGACTCGCTTGGCTTTCACATACAATTTGGAGGCAACATTACAAATGCCAGTTAAAGTCAGGATGGGAATCAAAGTTTGAATTAAATACAACTCATGTGGTTGCTCCCCACATATTTAAAAAGTTATTTTCATATGAACACTTATAATATCAGGAATTTGACCCCTCCCCTTTACAGAAAAAGAATATGTTGCTTCTCATTCTTTTGATAAGAGTTCTCCTTCCAGATATTAGAATAAAATAATAGAACTCTTTATTGGCCAAGTGTGATTGGATACCCAAGGCATTTGTCCCAGGTGCATAATTTTTATAGTTAATTTATTACAATTAAAAACAAAGATTTCACATTATTTCCATGTAATGGGAATACCTGTTAAAAATTATAATGCCCATTGTGGGGATTAATAACTACCTAATGACAAATGCATGGAGACAAGTAGCCATGACAGGATGTGTATGAATCTAGAATATCGAAATATTTCTTTTGGAAATTGATGAATTAGAGCCCTTTTAAAGAAACAGGTGTTGTTGAATATGTATTCATAATTAATAAAGTCCTACATAAAACCCCTGGAGGTCCTGTTCCTTGAATTTCTATGTCCCTCTTCTAGCTGTGCTCCCGAGTTGATTCAGAGTGTTAACTTACATTAACTTGTAATTATTCATCATATTTACATCAAAAAATAAAGGCTTGTTGTTGGTTAATAAGCCAGAATTCTGCTTTATGAATTTGTCTTGTTAACGAGGAATAAGACAATATTTTCCCATTATGTTATACTAGGAAATACTAGGCTTTGGCAAGCAGGATTTCCTTGTGGGTTTGGGAAGTTGTAAGGGACCGCTGCATGACTATAATTTCTTTAATCAGTGTGCAAATAATTGATTACTAGGATTTGTGTATGACAGGATTTTGTTTGTTTGGTAGAAAGAATTTTAACAGAGGAGGCAGGCCTTTCTGGGGAAACAGCTTATGCAACAAGTTTTTTATGTACAGAAAGAAGACATTCCAAAGCTGCTGTTGCATAAAAACTAAAAGCTTTGGGTCTTTCTTGACACAGTTGTCTTAATACTCTTGTTAGTATATGCATTTGTCAAGGCCCACTTCTCATGTTACAGATGAAATATGTTCCACTTTATAAATGCTTGAAAAGGTAATGGAAAGTATGATTAGAAAGGCCAGTTCAGAATGAAAGCACAGCTGTCCTCTAGTGCAGTCCAAATGCAACATCTGGCTGAGGGGAAAGTAGGGTTTCACAAATCTTTCAAAGAAGGCAGGAGTGGAAGCTATTTTTACTGGTGCTGGTCCAAAGGGACAATCTTATTTTTATGACAAAGTGTTGTCATTAGTTGCAAAGTCATGTCCAACCCATTGCGACTCCATGGACAACGTTCCTCCAGGCCTTCCTGTCCTCTACCATCCCCTGGAATCTATTTAAGCTCACGCCTACAGCTTCAGTGACTCCATCCAGCCACATCATTCTCTGTCGTCCCCTTCTTCTTTCCCCTCAATCTTTCCCAGCATTAGACTCTTCTCCAGTGAGTCCTTCCTTCTCATTAGGTGACCAAAGTATTTGAGTTTCATCTTCAGGATCTGGTCTTCTAAAGAGCAGTCTGGGTTGATCTCCTCTAGGACTGACTAGTTTGATCGCCTTGCAGTCCAAGGGACTCGCAGGAGTCTTCTCCAGCACCATAGTTCAAAGGCCTCAATTCTTTGGCGTTCAGCCTTTCTTACGGTCCAACTTTCACAGCCATACATTGCAACTGGAAAAACCATAGCCTTGACTATATGCACTTTTGTTGGCAAGGTGATGTCTCTGCTTTTTAGTATACTGTCTAGATTTGCCGTTGCTTTAACAAAGTAGATAATTTATTTCATGTATAGTAAAGCATATGGTGGACCTTTCAACTTTTGCCTTGGCATGGATGTCACAGGGAACCAGCAAGTACTACGCTTTCTTCCTCTTGTTTTTTTACCCTTAAACCATTCTGCATTTCAGGTCATTGAATTTGCTGATTCCAAATCCAGCCAGCTGGTCCTTCACGTTGCTGCAATTCACAATCCATGGCCTGGGTGGCAACCTCTTTTTCTTCCTTTTCATCCAAAGCATAGTCATAACAAAGCTTGAAATCCTCATTGTCAGAATTTGCTAATCAACTCGATGTTTTCCTTCTTCCAGCATATCAGTGGCAAATTGTTGATGATGGTAGTATGAGATCATTGGAAATGCTCTGAGGACATAAACAGGGTTTCTCCCATTTGTGACAACTTTGTTTATGACATTGTCTCAAGTAATTCTTCCGACCTGAAGAGAAGGTATTGAGATGCTCTGCTTAACTTATGTAACTACACTTTTCTCAAGTAGTTTTCAGGGTATGGAAAGGGATGAGAGAACCATTTATTTATGTATTTACGTATCTTAAATAACTTATATATCTACTTGTATTGTAAGAACAAACTTGGGTGGCACTCAAAATATGTATCAATTGCCTTGAATAGCTTGAGTCATTTGAACCATTTTGCCTGTTTCTGTCTGAGCCCAGAGACAGCCCAATCCTTTATTTGCTTACACCTGACAGAATCTTGCCAAACTAAAGCTATAAGATACTAGATATATCCTGAGAAATTCTAGAAAGTGGTTATCTTGAACCTCTTTCCTCTTTCCTTATCCAGTTCGGGACTGTGCAATCTGGGTCTTTTTCTGGGAAAGCTCTGCTTTAGCTATATGTATATATGAACTTAGTAGCATAGGTTGTAGGCTTATCTTCTCAGAGATTATACCAGTATATAAGGAACAAAAAGGGAAGGGCCAGCGTGTAGCAGAGTTTAATGTGTGGCTAAAGGAGTGGTGTAAAAGGGAAGGCTTTGGTTTTATTAGTCATGATACCTGCAGCTGGTCCAATGAAAAACTATACAAAAGAGATGGTTTGCACCCATCCAACAAAGGGACTGAGCATTAAATTCACAGATTTTCTGGATAAACATTTAAACTGAACAGCAGGGACAGATAATTAATTGATACAGAACATTTCTGTCCCCAGCAATCTAAAATTCATAGGGTTATCAGTGCATGTAACAGATGTTTGTGCGGGTAAGATGATCAGTCCTCCTGTCAAGCAAAACCAGGCATTTAATAGTGAGTGCCATACCATGTGCACAAATCATACAAGTGGCAAGAAAATAGGGGCAGTCAGGCATAACACAAGTTATGTAGACAGTAAACACAGAGTCAATCAAAATGGACTCAAATATCTATCCAATGCACAGAGTATGAGGAATAAAAAGGGTGAATTAGAAATTAAGTAAATGAGGCCAGATATGATATTGTTGCCATTACAGAAACTTGGTGGGATGAAACCCACAATTGGAACATATAGTTAGAAGGATTTAAATTATTTAAAAGAAATAGACCAAATAAAAGAGGAGGTAGAGTTGCACTACATCTTTACAGAAATAGAGCACAACAATGATGAGAGCTATCTTGAATGCATTTGGATCAATATTAAGGGGCGGGGGAATGACATTGTCATAGGTCTCTACTACAGGCCACCCAACCAAGCAGAGGAAGTTGATGAACTTTTTGCTAGTCAGCTAACTAAGGTATGTAGGAAGCACACCACAATAGTAATTGGGGATTTTAACTACCCTGACATCAACTGGGAAACAAACTCTGCACCAATAGGTACCTACCTACCCAAAAGGTAGAGAAGGGAACAAGGGGATCGGCCATATTGGACTTAATTCTCACTAACAGAGAGGAAATGATAGAAGGTGTTGAAGACATAGGAATCCTGGGACAAACGATCATGCAATACTGGAATTCAATATTATGCAAACACAAGTAGTAGAACAAAGTCAAACTAGAGTATTGGACTTTAAGAGAGCTAATTTCAATAAACTTAGAGAGAGCTTGGGAAGGATTCCATGGATGAGAATCCTCAAGGGAAAAACAACTCAAGAAGCTTGGGAACTTTTGAAAAATGAGATTATAAAAGCCCAGTCTACCACAATACCAATGAAGAAGAAAAATAACAGTTCCCAAAAGAAACCAGTATGGCTGCCTAAAGAACTCTCTGACAAACTGAAAGACAAAACGGATAAATATAAAAAGTGGAAAGAGGGGGACATAACTAAGGCAGAATATCAGCAAATAGCCCGAGCCTGTAAAGATGAAGTGAGAAAAGCTAAGGCTCAGTGAAGAGAGGCTTGCCACAAAAGTAAAAAATAACAAAAACAAAAAAAAAAAAAACCCCTTCTTCCAACATGTTAAAAACAAGAAAAAAGTTAAAGAAACAGTTGGCCCATTGCTGGGAGAAAATGGCAAGAAGGTGACAAGCAACAGGGAGAAAGCAGATGTCAGCCTCTGCTTCGCTTGCTTGTTTTTGGCTGCCATGGAAATGGGAAGGGGGGCATGGTATTTGGGATTGGAATATATGGTACAGAAGTGATAGTCAAAAAGGGAGTTTTGTTCTCACCATCTTCTGTGCATGCTGATGGCCAATGTTTGGACCTGGTCAAGACCAACTGTCCTGCATACCAATCTGATGATGGTTCTTGGAGATGCAACCCACATGACATCTAAGGAAGTTGCAGATTGGGCAATGGGGTGGGGGGTTGTTGAAGGGAGGGGGCTGGGCAAATGTTTGATATGTATGATTTCGTGCTTTTCTGACTCAGATCTTGCTTTACTTCGCTGCTATCTATTCATAACTAGTAAAAGTACTTTTAATTCCATAAACGATGGAGTTGGGAGGTTTCTTTCTTGGTTACTGAAGGAGGCATGCATGACAGCAGAACCATTTAACTCATTTTTTGCATCTGTCTTTACACAAAGGGGAAAAAAAATAGTCCAATTTAGGTTTATTCAACTTGTATGCCGCCCTATTCCCGAGGAACTCAGGGCGGCTAACAAACCAAAGGGAAGGGGAATACAAACAGAACAGAAGACACACAAAATAAAAAACAAAACAACAGTCACAACAGTTTAAGTGGGGCCGGGAACTCGTCAGCCACAGGCCTGCCGGAACAGCCAGGTCTTAGTGGCTTTGCGGAAAGCCAGAAGGGTGGTGAGGGTCTGGATCTCCACGGGGAGATCGTTCCAGAGGGCCGGAGCAGCCACAGAGAAGGCCCTCCCCCGAGGGGTCGACAGTCGACATTGGCTAGCGGATGGTATTCGGAGGAGGCCTAATCTGTGGGATCTAATTGGTTGTAGGGAGGTGATTGGCAGGAGGTGGTCTCTCAAGTACCCAGGTCCAATACCATGTAGGGCTTTAAAAGTAACGACTAGCACCTTGAAGCGTATCCGGAGACCAACAGGTAGCCAGTGCAGCTCGCGGAGGATAGGTGTGACATGGGTGTACCGGGGTGCACCCATAATCGCTCGCGCGGCTGCATTCTGGACAAGCTGAAGTCTCCGAATGCTCTTCAGGGGCTGCCCCATGTAGAGCGTGTTACAGTAGTCCAGTCTTGAGGTCACAAGGGCGTGAGTGACTGTTCTAAGGGCCTCCCGGTTCAGGTAGGGTCGCAATTGGTGCACCAGGCGAACCTGGGCAAATCCCCCCCTGGTCACAGCCGACAAATGGTGTTCGAAAGTCAGCTGTGGGTCCAGGAGGACTCCCAAATTTATCAAAAACAGCACCATAAAAATCAGATTAGGAACCCAAGTTGAAATAGGGAAGAAAATTTTAAGTGAGTCTACCCTAGACGAGTTCAAATCACCAGGATCGGATGGATTACACCCTAGGGTTCTGAAGGAACTGGTAGATGAGATCTCAGAACCACTGAACTATATCTTTCAGAGATCCTGGAGCACCGGGAAACTGCCAGAGGACTGGAAAAGCGCTGTTGTGGTTCCCATCTTCAAAAGAGGGGAAAAAATAGATCCAGGAAACTATAGACCTATCAGCCTGACCTCGATAGCAGGAAAGATTCTGGAAAAGATAATCAAGCAATGAATTAGCAAACACCTAGAAGTAAACCAAGGAATAGCCAAAAGCCAACATGGGTTTGTCAAAAATAGATCATGCCAGACTAATCTTATTGCATTCTTTGACAAAGTGACAAAATTAGTGGACCTGCTGTTGATATAATTTACTTGGACTTCAGCAAGGCATTTGATAAAGTAGACCATAACCTACTACTAGACAAAGTAGAAAAATGTGGGTTAGACAGCATCACCACCATTCGTAACTGGCTGACCAACCTCACTCAATGTGTAGTCCTCAATGGAACTGCATTTACATGGAGGGAGGTATGCAGTGGAGTACCTCAAGGTTCTGTTTTAGGCCCAGTACTCTTCAACATCTTCATCAATGATCTGGATGAGGGGATAAATGGGGAACTCATCAAATTTGCAGATGACCAAGATGGCAGGAATATCCAACATTCCAGAAGATAGGCTTAAGATACAGAAGGATTTTTACAAACTTGAACATTGGGCACTATCTTAGAAAATGAAATTCAATGGTGAAAAAAGTAAGGTTCTACATTTAGGCAAGAAAAAGAAAATGCACAGGTACAGTATATGTGGCACCTTGCTCAATAGTAGTAACTGTGAGAAGGATCTTTGAATCCTAGTGGAAAACCATTTAAATAAGAGCCAGCAGTGTACAGCAGCTGCCAAAAAAGCCAATATAGTTCTAGGCTGCATAAACACAGGGATAGAATCAAGATCACATGAAGTGTTAATACCACTTTATAACGCCTTGGTAAGGCCACACTTGGAATACTGCATTCAGTTTTGGTCGCCACGATATAGAAAAGATGTGGAGACTCTAAAAAGACTGCAGAGAAGAGCAACAAAGATGATTAGGGGACTGGAGGCTAAAACATGAGGAACGGTTGCAGGAACTGGGTATGTCTAGTTTAATGAAAAGAAGGACTAGGGGAGACATGATAGCAGTGTTCCAATATCTCAGGGGTTGCCACAAAGAAGAGGGAGTCAAACTATTCTCCAAAGCACCTAAGGGCAGAACAAGAAGCAATGGGTGGAAACTAATCAAGGAGAGAAGCAACTTAGAACTGAGGAGAAATTTCCTGACAGTTAGAAAAATTAATCAGTGGAACAGCTTGCCTCCAGAAGTTGTGAATGCCCCAACACTGGAAGTCTTTAAGAAGATGTTGGATAGCCATATGTCTGAAATGGTATAGGGTAGCGATGACGAACCTTTTTTGGCTCGCGGGCCATTAGTGGGGGGAGAGCAGGGGGGGTTGTGTGTGGGCGTGTTGCACCCATAATGCAATGCGCGCACTACAGGTGCTCCCCCCATTTTTTGCATGCTTTTTTTCCCAGTCTCCAGAGGCTTTATAGGAGCCTGGGGCGGGCGAAAACAGCCTCCCCTGCCCCCCCCCGGAAGCCCTCCGGAGGCTTCAGGGACCTTCAGGAGGCTTCCCTGAAGCCTCTGGAGCACTTTAAACGACCCTCCAAACAAACCGGAAGTCTGTTCCCTTTTGCGCTCTGGAGGCTTCAGGGAATCATGAAGCCTCCGGAGGGCCTCCGGGGGGAGGGGGCGAGGGAAGCTCTTTTCGCCCTCCCCAGGCTCCTATAAAGCCTCTGGAGTCGGGAGGGTGAAAAATGGATTTAAAAAAGGGTGAACTCAGCTGGCCAGCGCGCAGGGCAGCGCCTTGCATGCCCTGACAAATGGCTCTGTGTGGTGGCACACGTGCCATAGGTTTGCCATCCCGGGTATAGGGTTTCCTGCCTAGGCAGGGGGTTGGACTAGAAGACCTCCAAGGTCCCTTCCAACTCTGCTATTGTAATAAATATATATATATATATATATATATATATATATATATATATATATATATATATATATATATATATATATATATATATATATATATATATATCAACAAAACTACAAGGAAGGCTGGCTAACTTAAGTGCATGGAGAGCAGGAAGCTTTGGCCTTGCACGCCTGTATTTTCTAGATATTGTGGCAGAAAGATTAGAAACTTTGCTTTTGTTTTAATTTAGCAAGGCTTCCTCCAAAGTGATTATTCTGGTTAGTTTAAACTGCAGTTTACTAATAAGCCAAGTTATAAATCACCGCCAGATCCTAATCTTGTAGCAATCATCATAGTTTAAATGAAACATAGCCTCCTATAGAAAGTTCAGCTAGTTTACAAGCAGAAGTAACTTCCTAATTGATTTCTAAGGAGATTCTTAGCCATGTGAATCATGGGTTGTCCCAAACGTGCTTTTTCAAGAGGCAACTGGACTTCCTTTGTTTTTCCTTGAAGATGTTTCATTTCTCATCCAAGAGGTTTCTTCAGTTCTGAACTGAAGAAGCTTCTTGGATGAGAAGAGAAACACCTTCAAAAACAAAACAAAGAAAGTCCAGTTCTCTCTTGTAAAGCACCTTTAGGAAATTTCTAATTGATTCTTCAGGCCCACTCTAAAGGAGGGGAAATTAATACTTCAGCACTGCATGTGAAACAGTTAGTTGTGCCTTCCTGAAAATAGCCGCCCACAAACACATGTAGTAAGGCATATTGTACTCCAGAAGTTGTTAAACTACCTCTTTATCCCTGGAATTGGATATGCTGGCTAGGGCTGAAAGGAAGTGTAATTTGACAGCCTGTGAGGAGTTGCATTTTTCTAACCCCTGCCTTAAGCATTCCTATGTGAACCATCTAGGAATAGTAGCTGTTTTGAAGCTCTTCAGCTATTTGATGTAGTGGAACTAATGTATAAAATGGTAAGCCAGCAGAAAACATTTTTTTGTTTTGTTTTAGAACAATGCTCTAGTAATTAATTTATGTTTGATGTCTTTTTGACTAAACAAGGAAAACACTGGAGGTTATGCTCTAATTCTTGAAATCTTACTTGTCTACATTCCAACTGTATGTGTTGATCTGGTGTGAGGTCAGTTCTATATTCAGCATAGCCCAGCATATCAGTTTATATTGTCGAAGCATGACAACCTCCATCCATTATGACATTTCTGATTCATATATTGCAACCATGGTATCATTTTACTGATGAATTATATTGCAGGTCCATAATTTATGATCATGTTTGCTCTCTGGACACTGTTATGGTTTATAGTACCTGATAAATGATTCTAATCTCAATGAATTCAATAAAAATAGGTTGATGTATTCTTGGAAAAGCGTAAAGGGTCCAACAATCTGTTCCAACATTAATTCACCAATGACCACACTGACTTGAGTTCCTTGAATAACTCCCAGTTACCAGTGAATGTTCAAGCTTACAGGGTATAAGGTTAGAAACCTTACCAGTCTTAGCTTTAACATATTTTCCCAGTTATGCAGGGGTGAAATGTTACCAGTTCTCCCAAACCATTAGTAAAAAATGCTACAGATTCACCCAAACTAGTAGTAAAATAATGCTACCGGGCAAACTGGTAGTTCTGATGAATAGCTTTGTGACAATCAGCTGTGCCGCATGATTTAGAAATCGTGAGGCACAGCTGATCATCAGAACTACTGGTTCACCTGAACCGGTTTGGGCAAACCGGTAGTTCTGACAATTAGTGCCTGCGGTGTGCATGCACATATGAAGCAAACCGGTAGCAGACTTGAGGGCATTTTACCCCTGCAATTATGTGTGTATACATTTCTATACCAAAAGTGTATCTGATGTCTTAGGAAGAAGGTTGGGGGTACACTTAGCTCTTCCTTTGAGATCAGCAAGATTCAAAGATTCTTCTTTTTTTATGAAGATATTCTTAAGCTGAAGGAGTGTTGAAAATTGTCAAGAGATGTAGACATTTCACTGATTGAGTGTAAAGTAAATGCTCATAAGAACTAAATAACCATTCAGGAAAGATTAACCAAGATTCAATCTGTTGATATTGTTTTACTGTACATCAAAACATTCAGCATTCATTGGCTTGAGTATTTAATCAAAAGGAAATATGAATTTGGCTTTCAAAATAATCAGTACTTCCTCTTCTTGCAGAGGAAACAATGCCTGTGGAAAGAATGCGAATGCGGCCATGGCTAGAGGAACAAATAAATTCAAACAAAATCCCAGGGCTGAAATGGCTAAATCAGGTAAGGCGAGCCTGCATTTGTAAGCAGTGAAAAATAAACCATCATCTTTTCTAAAGCAAGGCTGCAGAGTATTCAAAAGTATGTTTTGTAGAGTATGCTACTACAGGCAAAATGAATGAGCCTCATGCTTTGGACAATTTGTTTTGTTCTTTGCTGCCTAAAAGGTTGCCTCTTCGTGTGATCTGTCTGTCTGTCTGTCTGTCTGTCTGTCCGTCCATGCACAAAGAGAATTTCTTCTGTGCAGACCTGAGTCTTCCAAAAGATATGACGGCTTTTAATTCTCCAGGAAAGGGGAGCTTTACTTATGGTAGCACACTACAAAGCCCTCATTTCCAATGCTTTGCTTAGCCTTAATAACAAACACTGTGCTCACTTCGGTCAAGCCATTGTTTATCATTCTGATTTTATAAAGCAGAGATAAGCCAGTCACCTGATTCACTTGTAACTAGAATATTTGCCTCCCCTTTTTATGTAACAAACAAGGAGGTATCCAGTTATATGATCTCTATAAAAAAGGAGGAAGATTTTAATTTGGCTTTCTGAATGATACTTCCTATAGCATTTGTGTCTTTATCTATGAATTTTGGGATAGATTAAATGGACCAGTGGGATTTGCTAAATCTTTCCCCTTAAGTAGAGGGAAGTAGAGAAAAGTCTTCCCTCAAGTAGCCTATAAAATCTAAAAAATGTTGTTTTTGAAAGTGTAATAACACACAGTACCTCAATTGTAATATTAATTGATTCGTGCATCATGTATATTATTTTGGGAGAGTACTACAATTTGAAATGATAAAAAGCTGTCTCATCAGCATCCTCATTTTTAAAGATTTAAATAAGTGCTTTTCAAGCTTGGTAATTTAAGATGTGTGGACTTAAACTCCCAGAATCCCCCCCAACCAGTAGCAGAATTCTAAGAATTGAAGTCCACACATCTTAAAATTGAAAAACACCTCTTTAAAAGTTCTATCTTCTCTTGTTTGCCCTCCCAGAATACCCTCATCATCTCAGCTTCCCTCTGTCTTTCTTCTAAACCCAATATAAAAAAAGTAGATTGCAACCAACTGTGATCATTTTTAAGAATGCTGGTTGTGGTATGTGAACCAAAAAGCAATATTACAATTAAATGCTATAGGCAGAATCTCACATTGCCATTAAAAAAGTAAAATATTTAAAAATATATTCAGAGATCTAAAAGAGCCTGACAGCACCCAGAGATGTGTCCTTTAACATTCTGGTGATCCTGAGTGACTGATTGTCTAGCTTTGCTGTAAGTATCTAAGATTTACGTTTGTGAGCTAATTCTTTATGTGTCCTTCTTGATCCCTACCTCTCAGGAAAAGAAGATTTTTCAGATTCCTTGGATGCATGCTGCACGTCACGGGTGGGATGTCGAGAAAGATGCTCCTTTATTTCGGAATTGGGCCATTCACACTGGTATGGAAACTTATTTTTACTGGGTCGGTTTCTTATTGAATTTCTCTATTTTTCTCATTGATACTACTTTCTGTTTTGCTGTTCTGTGTGATCAAACTCATTAGTACCCTAAATATGGTAGAATAAGTTAAAGTGCCCTCTCTGTTTCAAATGGATAGAGCAGTAGTTTTCAACCTTGGAAACTTGAAAATGTGTGGACTTTAACTCTCTGAATTCTCCAGCCTGCATGGCTGCTTGGGGAAGTCTGAGAGTTGAAGTCCCTAAATCTTCAAGTTGGCTATGTTGAAAAACACTGGGAAAGAGAGTCCTTGAAGTATAAGTAAAGTCACTTAAATATCAGGTGTGTCCGTATGCTTTGCTCCTGAAAATTGATTTCTGGGACAATGTGTGAGTAAATATGGACTATCAATGAGAAACTTGCTGATTTGATTGTCTAGAATAGTGATTCTCAACCTTTTCTTCACCATGGACCCCCTTTAAATATCTTTTGTGGCCATGGATCACCAAAATTAACTCATTACATTTAAATCATAACATTTCTTCAAGCCTTCACGGATCTCCTGTGATGACATTGTGGACCCCCAGGTTGAGAGCCACTGAACTCTATGTAGCTGTAGAGTCTAAAAGGTCTTGGTTCTCATTCCTCTATCACAAATATTTGAGTTGTGAAACCAAATGAAACTAAATCCCCCCCTATCCATATTCTGAAGGTGATTCAGCCCTTTGGCTCCACGTCTTAAGAATTACCACACTTAAATAGGGGGATACACTTGTGACCTACAAAAAGCATTTTGTTATATTTGGCCTTTGGGCAGGTGCAGAAAACAGTCAACTTCTCCAGAAATTGAACTCGGACACATCTGTAAGGGTGGAGCTGGTTCAATGGGCTCCAGGGAGTCTGCCTTGGGAGTGGTTGTCAATTGATACCACATCCACAGAGGTGATGGAACAACCTAGGTTCAAACCAGGGCATCTTCAGCTAATGCTGAACCCTTCTTGGCAGTGTGCCGCCCAGTTAACCCTTATATTTCTTCAATGTTTTTGATCAGTTAATGTTTTACAGGAATTGTTTTTGGTAGATTAAACCAATGGTGTTATAGACTTATATTAGAAAATCTCCAAAGCACCTGAAAGTTTCCAAAGCAGAAGGCAGGAGAAGAAGCAATGGATGAAAATTAATCAAGGAAAGAACCAACCTAAAACTAAGCAGAAATTTTCTGTCAATTAGGACCAATGTACCATATTTTTGGAGTATAAGACGCACTGGAGTATAAGACACACCAAGGTTTTGAAGAGGCAAATTAAGTCTTTGCACTCTGCAGACCTCCCAAAAATGGCCCATTTTTTGTGAAAACGGGCACATTTTGTGTCAAAAAAAGGGCATGCATAGCCTTTAGGAGGCTTATAGAGTGCTCTTGGTGGCTGGGGTGGGAGGGGGAAAATTGAGCAAAAATCACCCTTTTCGCTCATTTCTTCCGTCCCCAGCCCCCAGGAGCAGTCTGCAAGGCTCCTAAAGGCTATGCACAGCCATTTTGGTGAAGGGGGCTGGGTTTCAGGAGGCAAAAATGCTGTATTCAGTGTATAAGACACACCCAGATTTTCAGCCTCTTTTTTGAGGGAAAAAGACACGTCTTATACTCTGAAAAATACGATAACTGCTTGCCTCCTGAGGTGCTCCAACACTGGGGGTTTTTAAGAAGAGATTGGACAACTATTTGTTTGTAATGGTATAGGGTTTCCTGCTTGAGCAGAAGATTGAACTAGAAGATCTCCAAGGTCCTTTCCAAGTTCCCTCACCATTTTATTCAAACTGCTACACAGATATTTTAAATTAAAGAAAAATCCTGTATCATTTTTTCACAGTTCCTGTCTTTCTGTGGCCTTTGTTTGTACTGCATTTCCTTCCCCCCCTGTCAAATTAATCATTGATTTTTAAACCGGTGTTACAACAACAGTCTCTTCCACTTCAAGATAAAGTCCGGTTACCAAGAATTTTTTTCTTCCCTTTTTGCTTAGGAAAGTACCAGCCAGGAGTCGATAAAGCAGATCCAAAGACATGGAAGGCCAATTTTCGATGTGCGATGAACTCCTTGCCAGACATAGAAGAAGTTAAAGACAAAAGCATCAAGAAAGGGAACAATGCTTTTAGAGTGTATCGGATGCTGCCATTATCTGAGAGGCCTTCTAAGAAAGGTAAATGAAAGGATTGTGATAATTCGTAACTTATGGGACAGCAGCTAGCTGCTTTTTAAGAGATTTCCCAATATATCAAAACTCCAGTTCACAGAATTTCCACTAGATCAAAACAAACAAAGCTTACAGCCTCAATACACTTAGGAAACCAGAGGGGAAAGCTGGGAAAAGACAGATTAGACGCATGTGGATCAATAGGCAGGCATAGTCACAGGCACATCTACTAAGTGAATGCAACCACCTAAGAAGAATAAAAATAAAAATAAGTCTTTAAAGTCCTCATTTCCATACTGAAATATCCTTCCCTTCATCTGTATGGATGAGCACAAATGGTCTTGGCTCTGTCAGTACTTCCTATGACACCATCAAATTCCATGGGTTGTTTTTTGAATGTTCTTAAAACTGATAATCAAAGAAGAAAAGGAGAATTGCACATGGCCCAGCAGATGACAGTTCTGAATTAATTCCTGGCATCCCAGGTTTTTTTTTAAAGTCCCTTTTCAGAAAATGGGGAAAAGTCTTTAATTGCTAGTCAAAATAGGAAACATTGTAAATGATGATAAGGACCCTGGCATTCATCCCCTTCTGATATATCAATAATATCAGTTTGTGTCAAAGAAAAACAGAAGGCTCAAAACCATGATACTTGCTACTTGGTTAGTACTTCGCTAACCTCCCTGACCTGAATAATTAAACATGAAAATGAGAAAAAAATCTCACAAGATTTTGCAGAAAACTTTAGCTTTTCCCCCCCCTTGCTTTGGCAGGTAGTGATTAGAAAAGCATAGTATCTTATTATTTTGGAAGACAACTCCAGAAACTGAAAAGAAAAGCAATAATACCAGCTATTGTATTCCAAATGTAGAGAGGGATCCCATTCCAATATTTAAGTGGCTGCCGCAGCGAGGAAAGAGTCAAGCTATTTTCCAAGGCACCTGAAGGCCAGAAAAGGAATAATGAATGGAAACTGATCAAGGAGAGATTCAAACTAGAAAGAAGGAGAAATTGTCTGACAGTGAGAACAATCAACCTAACAACTTGCCTTCAGAAGTTGTGGGAGTTTCATCACTGGAGGCTTTCAGGAAGAGATTGGACTGCCATTTGCGGAAATGGTGGAACCCTGCTTGGGCAGGAGGTTGGATTAGATGACCTACAAGATCCCTTCCAACTCTGTTAATCTAATCTAATCCTCATTGATAGGGGGGATCTTGGAGAATAATGTCAGTTCTGTTTGTGCGTCTTCATATATTTTCAGTATGATTTAAATAAGTAGCATTTTTCAGGTATTATTGACCTGATTATTCTATTAAATTCATGTGAAAATCTTTTATTTGCAAATAATGGTCTTAATTTTTGTCAGGAAATGACTGTAAATATTTTTTTTTCTTGCATTTCTACAGGAAAGAAACCAAAGTTTGACAAGGAAGATAAAATTAAACAAATTAAGGTATTTTTTGTTATCATTTCAAGGCTAAAGAACATGTCGTTTCTGGATTAAAAACATTCTGAAAAATTATTTCATATTATTAACCCTTTTTATCAAAAGGACTAAACAGACATTTTATTCAGTTAACTTCATTCAGATATAATAGTTGACCCAGCTGGAAAATATGCTTAATATAGATGGTCTTTATTTTAAGTAATTGAAGGTGAAGATTGATTCTTTTCAGGTGCATAGTTTATGGGAGAGGATGGTCACAATTTACCCTCCCCCACAGGACAGGAAGAAATACAATTTACTTCTTCTAATACTGCATTTCTAATAAGGAGTCTCCTTTTCTCACATCCATGATTATTGAAATGAAAACCAAAATGTAGCCGAATTAGATATTGTCTGCTTCTGTTTTTTTAAAGGTTGTAATAATAGAATAGAGTGGAGTGGAGTGGAGTGGAGTAGAGTAGAATAGAATGGTTCCACCACAAAACCGCGGTAGACTAAAGCGCGCTCGACGAAAGCGCGTACCTGATGTCATCACAGCGCGACGAAAACATCACGCTGTGAGCGGTAAAATTAAAATTAACGCGAAAACCTTACCCTAACCCTCCCTAAACCTAACCCTAAACCTAACCCTAAACCTAACCCTTAACCTAACGCTAAACCTAACGCTAAACCTAACGCTAACCCTTAACCTAACCCTAAACCTAACCCTAATGCTTAACGTAACCCTAAACCTAACCCTAACCCTTAACCTAACCCTAACCCTAACCCTAAACCTAACCCTTACCTTTACGTGAATCGGCTTGCTTTAAAAGCGCTTTTTAAAGCGCCCTTTTTTCTCTGCGGTCGTATTTGTCGCGCTGCTGATGACGTCAGGTACGCGCTTTAATCGGGCGCGCTTTAGTGGACCGCAGTTTTGTGGTGCCATGGAATAGAATAGCAATAGCAATAGCAATAGCAGTTAGGCTTATATACCGCTTCATAGGGCTTTCAGCCCTCTCTAAGCGGTTTACAGAGTCAGCATATTGCCCCCAACAATCCGGGTCCTCATTTTACCCACCTCGGAAGGATGGAAGGCTGAGTCAACCCTGAGCCGGTGAGATTTGAACAGACGAACTGCAGAACTGCAGTCAGCTGAAGTAGCCTGCAGTGCTACATTTAACCACTGCGCCACCTCGGCTCTTCAGAATAACAGAGTTGGAAGAGACCTTGGAGGTCTTTTAGTCCAACCCCCTGCTTAGGCAGGAAACCCTATAACATTTCAGACAAATGGTTATCTGATCTCTTCTTTAAAACTTCCAGTGTTGGAGCATTTACAACTTCTGGAGTAAGTTGTATTATAAGACACTCTATCAAAATATGTTTCTAACCATTGGATTGAGACCATTCTGCTGGCTCATGAAAAATATTGTCATTTTCTTGGTTATCCAGATTTCTAGTTACTGAACTCATGGCAAATAGCATCATGATGGGTGGTGGTCTTTCATTCACCATCTGTTCTGTTATCCCAGGCGTTTTTATGGCATCACAAAAGTATGTGTAGCACTCAAATCTCTCTAGGAGGACACAAAGTGATAATTGCCAGCTGCTGCTGTATTACATAATTGGTTTTGTCTTTGAAAGGTTAATTCTCATAATATATTCTGTACAAGGAATTAAACAGGGGAGAGACTTTTCCCTTCCTCCTGTCTGCACATGTGACATTAGTAACATCCTATGCAATTATCTGACTGCACTTTCCAATGTTGATAGGCGTTATCTACACAGTTTCAATAGTATGTTTGCAGACTTAAGGAACAGAAACAGAAATATAGAATTTTGCCATATGCGGAGGCAAGAAGCTTCCTCTTCAGGCAGCAGATGTTTATTTTATTGGAAAAACCCAAATCAGTTATAACTTCTTTTTTCCTGCTCCATCTATCTAAAAATGGAGGGTTTTATTTCTATTACTTTCTTTTTCCTTGGAAAGATATGAAACTAAAAAACTAAACCAAAGTGATGAAAACAAACACATAATTCTTTCTTGACCTGGACTACCAAATATATGATCACAAATTGATTAAGAACGGGGATTCCCCGTTCTTCCTTGTACATGTTGCATTTCTCACTTCCTGAGATTGGAAGAGCCTTGTGAACAAAGAACATATATTATTATCAAAGGGCATTTTGTGGGTGCCAGACTCAGGTGTTTTTGCACTGAGGTTGATGCCCAAGAGTGCCTAATTAAGTTTTATGGATTTGATTTTACAGGAAGTAGAAATTTTCTAAGATCATGCATTTTAGTTAGAAGAACCACTTGAGTTTATTTGGGAGGCTATGACAAATATTTAATAAGAAAAGTTGTTGGAGATGGTAATACCTAGGTTAATTTCTTAATGCAAAGCATATTTCTTAGAAGGCCTCAGAATAAACTCTGCATTGCTCTTCTGAATGCAGACTATTTTTATGAATAAAATGGCTGGTGTTTTGGTTCTGAAGTTGGACAGTATTAGGCACGGTTCACCCACAAAACCGCGCTCGACTAAACCGCGTCGCTGATGTCATCAACAGGGCGACAACAGTGCGGAGACAGAAGCACGCTGTAAACCCTAAACCTAAAATTAACACCTAAACCTAACCCCCCTAAACCTAACCCTAAACCTAACCCTTAACCTAACCCTAAACCTAATCCTAATCCTAACCCTTAACCTAACCCTAAACCTAACCCTAACCCTTAACTTAACCCTAACCCTAACCCTTAACCTAACACTAAACCTAACCCTAAAGCTAACCCTAAACCTAACCCTTACCTTAAATTGAATCGGCTTGCTTTCAAAGCGCTATTTAAAGCGCCCTTTTTTCTCTGCGCTGGCTGTTGTCGCCCTGTTGATGACGTCAGCGACGCAGTTTAATCGGGCGCGGTTTAGTCGAGCGTGGTTTTGACGGTCATGATTAGGCACTAGTCTGCTTCAGATTGCCCTGCAGAATGCCAAAGAAATGGTATGGGATAGGTTTAGCTGATGATCAATCAGGAGATGTCATATATTTCTGAGTGCCTACCAATCATATTTCCATTGCTTTCTTTCTAGCAAGAACCAGAGGAGTGCTCTTATCAGCTGAGTAATGGAACAAGTCCAGAATTTCCTAATTACTGCTTGTCTTCAACAATAAAAACTGAAGTCGACAGTACAATAAACATTGTAGGTAAGCAGCTCCAGTAGATTGGTACATTTTTTTCCTTGTGTGGCAAAGTTCTAGAGCAAGAATTTTGGCTTTTAAAGTTCAGTTTTCATACTGAACAGTAATATATCAGATGTATCATAGCAACAGAATAATTAGACCTGGTTTAGTTAGGAATCTTGAACAAAACTCCTGGGAAATGGTAGAAGTGAAAGAAGAAATTTAACCCTTTATCTAGCAGTTATTTGTCTATAGCAGTGGTCCCCAACCCCCGGTCCGCGGACCGGTGCCGGGCCGTGGAGTACCTGGCACCGGGCCGCGCAGCGGCGGGGGCCATGATCGCTCTTTTAAATCTGCTCCTCTTAAATGCATTTCTCTCCCCCCCCTTTGGTCCCACCCTCGGCTCTCTCTCCCTCCATCCCTCGCCGTCTCCTCCCTTCTCTCTCCCCCCTCCCGCACCGATCCATCGCCAGGGAAAGAGAGAGTGAGAGAGTGAGAGAGGAGAGAGAGAGGGAGAGAGGGAGGGAGTCAAGAAAACTGTTCCGGCCGCCGCTGAAATGACTCAGTAACTTTTTCAAACCTCCCCCAATCATCATCGCCTTCCTACCCGCCCTGCCGCGCTTGGTCTGGCTCTTTTCTTTTTTTGCTCTCTCCTCGGCTTTTCCTGCTTTCTCCCTGCAATTTTGTCACCCAGATGCATGCTGTGGTTCGCGAGTGCGGCTCGGTTTTATGTGTCCGCTTCTCTCCCTTTCTCTCCACACACCCCCCACCTCCATTTAATTATTTTTTTTTAAAAGAAAGAAAACCGTAGTTCTGCCAATTGCAAAAAAAAAAAAAGTGTGTGTGCGTGCATATCTGCCGGCGGGTGTGTGTTTGTGTGGTGTGTGTGTGTGTGTGTATGCGCGCGCGGAGAGAGACTGGTTGGAAAGGAAGGACAGGACTGGCGGTGTGTGTTTCTGCAGCCCCTCCGGTGGAGGCTACACTAGCCGTCAGATCTGGTGTTTTTTTTTTCCCCTCTCCTTTTTCCGGCAGGTCGTTTTAATCCTTGCTAATTACTTTCTGTTCTTCGCTTGCCAGCTTCCTTCCCACCCTCCTTCCTCCTCCTCCCCCTCCCCCCCGGCCGGGTGCGCCCCCCCCCGCTTTTACTCCCAAACAGTTATATATTTATATATATATTTATTTTCTCTCTCTCCACGGCATTCGCGCGCTCCGCGCTCTTGTATTTTATTTTGTAAGGCATGTTTAAATACAATAAAATAAAAGTTGTTTAATCAAAACAATCTGATATATAAACAATCAATGTGTCGTCGCGAACAATGCCCCCCCACCCCTGCGCACGCTCAGCGGGCCACGGTAAAATTATCAAAGGCTGACTGGTCCGTGGCGATAAAAAGGTTGGGGACCACTGGTCTATAGCAGTGTTTCTCAACCTTGGCAACTTGAAGATGTCCGGACTTCAACTCCCAGAATTCCCCAGCCAGCGAATGCTGGCTGGGGAATTCTGAGAGTTGAAGTCCAGACATCTTCAAGCTGCCAAGGTTGAGAAACACTGGTCTATAGATTTAGTCCTGTTTAGAGCAGGCCCATTAAAACCATCAGAGTGAGTTAATCATGAGTCCCCCTAAGTTCCACAGTATCTGAGCACAAATAAGGCTGCGGATCAGCAGGCTCTGGATGAGCAGCCCTGAACATAAGATTTTCAGAATTTTTCTCATCCAGGCTGAATAGAGAACTCTGACCTAAGTGGGAAAATTTTCACTTTGGACATATACTTCCCTCCCTTGGGGCTTCCAAAACCAATCCTTTCTAATTTGATAATTCCCAAATGAGGTATCGGGAAAATGATCCAAGGAGTGACTAGATCCATAAAATTCAGTGTTCCTCAGACATATACTCTACATCAACCTTGGAGCTGGAATAGAGAAAATGTTCTGTGGAAAAATGCAGATCCTGTTCTCTCTTCCTCCTGTTGGAGGAAGATATGCTGGGATGCTTCAAAACAGGGTCATTCTTTAGATAGCATACATACATCTTTAGCTAAAGAAAAAAATAATACCTGTTCTCATTCACAAAACTTAATTTTAGTACACTGTGATTAATGTATTAGATGTCTTCCCTTTGATTAGTTCAATAGAAAGTTTGTGCTGGCCTCTGCAAACCATGCGTTTGTCAATTATCACCTTCCTCCCTCCCTCCTTTCCTCACCCTATTTCCTGCAGCAGTAAAAAGGTATCCCTGAATAGAATAGAATAGAATAGAATAGAATTCTTTATTGGCCAAAGAATTTGTCTTTGCTGCATATGCTCTCAGTGTACATAAAAGGGGAAAAAAAATAAAAAAAAATACATTCATCAAGAATCATAAGATACAACACTTAGTGATAGTCATAGGTTATTAATAAGCAATCAAATCATACTAGGAACAAACAGAACAATATAAATCATAAAAACAAGCAGCATGGTTATAGTCATAAGTGGGAGGAGATAGGTAATAGGAAGGATGAGATGAATAATAGTAATACAGTCTTAGTAAATAGTTTGACAGTGTTGTGGGAATTAGTTGTTTAGCAGAGTGATGGCATATACATAGGCACTTCATCCACTATCAAAGTTCTGAGATGCCCTTCCATACTGTATGGGTGAACTGGTTAAGGTGTTATTGTAATAAAATCTTCACAGCAAGCTGATTGACTCCGAATGGTGATGTAGAAAGAATCAGTCATGAACTCATGGCCCAGTAAACCAAACATTTTTTATACCCACTGCCCATACGCCTTACCCACAACATCCCTTTGAATAGTGGGATTTTGTAAACTAGATTCTCTGACGTTTTCTCATTTTATAGTATGAAAATACGATAAACCATAGTGCATTCAGAATCACTAAAAATATGCTATTAGTTCATATGACTGCATGTAATCACCATTATTATAATTTGCTGTCATATCCAGTTGTAGGAGAATCACACTTTGAGGTTGATTCCGGGGATCACATGATTGTTCCCAATCCTCCAGACGTTTGCCAAGTAGTAGAGGTAACAACAGAATGTGATGACCAGCCCAGCTGCATGAGTCAACTATATCCACTACAAATCTCTCCTGTCTCCTCTTATGCAGGTCAGTAGCTTTGTGAATCTAGAATTTTTAACAGATATTTCCTTTTCTGCTTAGTTAGTTGGAAGAGATTTTACTGGTGCTCTGGGAAAACCATTGTAATCAACATAAACAATTTTATTCTAAGAAAGAAAGCTGCATTGAAATCAAATATAGGCACTAAAATTGAATGTAGCTTAAAAGTACTTGAAATTAAATTTAATAAAACTCAGTGAATAAAATGTTAGTTCCTTAAAAGACAATAGCTAATTTGAAGAACATTTAATCTTCATTTCACTTTTGTATATAGTTTAATCTGTCTTTAAAAATGGAAATTATTGTCATTTATAGGGACTTCAGGAATTCAGATCAGGGTCTTTTTTGTATTTCCCTATGTGAAATCTAAGTCTCTGTCTGGGACCCACCGTATGTAATGCAGCTGTTTTACCAGTGATTTAACCTTGATCTGCTATTGTGCATAAAATCTTGTCATGCATTTCATCTGTCAGTTATATCATAATACAGCCAAATACCAATAATGTTCTGGTAAAAAGCAGTTTACTCGGATATCAATGTATCTTTAGTTGAAAAAAGCAGCCAGAAATCTGGAAGTCTAGATAAACATTATCAAGTAAAATAAATGTTGTTGTTTCTTGGGTATGGAGCTAAAACATTACTTGCAGATAAGCCAATGTAATGTGCAGAGTCTCTATGAACAATCATGACTGCAAATGCAGGAATAGTTGAGAGTAACCTCTTGACCCTGAAGCAAGTTCACACATAGTAGTAGTGTTCGCTTTTGGCCCTCATATACAAACAATTCTATATTTTAAAAAAGAAATTTATGGCTACTCATTTTAGATTACTTTTGCCCTCTGTTCCAATGGCTAATATAAACTAACTGGTTTTACATAAATCTCACTAGACTGAAATAGAATTATTTCTTGGATATGAGAAGGTGTAGCTGATGATTGTTAAAACAAAATAACTGTATTTAATTTCTGTTTATATTGGCTATTCATACTTCTGAAGAATTCCTATTTTTATCCCTGCTTTGTCCAGCAGAAAGTGAAACAACAAATAGCATCCCGAGTGACGAAGAAAATGCACAAGTAAGTAAAACATTTCCAGGTTTTCTTTTAATATTACAAATAGGCTTTGTAATATTGCTTTTAGGAGTTTCGTTTGGTTTATTGATGTTTAGAAGTCAGTATCCTTTCTGTTCTTTGTAAAGGTTTGCAAAATGTCTTCTGACAGATGGAAACAGTGAACAATAACATTTAGATACTAGTAATACAGTGATAGTAACAGAGATGAGGAAGGAAGTTGCATTAAATTTATTGCAGGAGCAGTATAAAAATGATTGTACCATTAAGAAATGGCAAATGCAAGTATCCTCGACTTACAACTGTTCATTTACTGACCATTTGAAGTTATAACAACAGTGGAAAAAGTGACATGACCATTTTTCACACTTACGACTGTTGCAGCATCCTTGTGGTCACGTGATTAAAATTCAGATGCTTGGCAACTGACTCATATTTAAGAGAGTTGCAGTGTCCTGAGGTCATGTGATCATCTTTTGTGACCTTCTGATGAGTAAAGTCAGTGGGGAAGCCAGATTCACTTAACAACCATATTATTAGTGTTTCATTTAACAACTGTGGCAAGAAAAATCATTAAATGGGGCAAAAATTCATTTAACAACTATCTTGCTTAGCAACAGAAATTTTGGGCTCAATTGTCATAAACCAAGGATTACCTGTAGTAGAATAATCAAAACTCTTCATAAAAAGTCTTCCCATTTTCCAAAAGGATGAAAAATAGGAACTACTTGGGCTTTCCAAGGGAGGAGTTTTTCCTTTTTCCTCAACAGTCACATTGGTGAAAGGGATCGTGAAGACAGCCACCAAAGCCATGCTCCTTCAAAGGAGAAGTCCAGAGTGTGATGCCTGACCCATTATCCTCCAATCCGCTGAAATCAGTCCAGAAGTCATGACTAGACTTCTAAGATATTATTGTTTCTGATGAGATTACTCTGTAAAGACTACAGGAATAGGTTTAAGCATCTTAACAAGAGCCATTTGAAACTCTTATCAATAATAAAATGGGCAGTATTTTCCCTTTCCCTCCTGCTGCCACATGTGGCTTATGACCAAAGAGCAAATACGGTCCCTATTAAGCCACAGTATTGGCAAAATAATTTCCCCCATCTTCCTGCTGGAGAATTAGCAACGTCTTAGGGGCATTACAGCACCTGGTTTGGTCATGTTCAGCACTATGCAAGTCACATAGAATTATTCCAAGCCCACCTAAATACCTACTTTGTAGATTAGGCTGAAGTAGCTAAAGGAAAAAAGGGACGTGGTGGCTCAGAGGCTAAGACGCTGAGCTTGTTGATCAGAAACATTGGCAATTCAGCAGTTCGAATCCCTAGCACCGTGTAATGGAGTGAGCTCCCGTTACTTGTCCCAGCTTCTGCCACCCTAGCAGTTCGAAAGCATGTAAAAATGCAAGTAGAAAAATAGGGACCACTTTGGTGGGAAGGTAATAGCGTTCCGTGCACCTTCGGTGTTTAGTCATGCCGGCCACATGACCACGGAGACATCTTCAGACAGCACTGGCTCTTTGGCTTTGAAACGGAGATAAGCACAGTCCCCTAGATTCGGGAATGACTAGCACGCATGCGTGACCCGAACCTTTATCTTCAACTAAATGTATCTAGCTCAGAGCCAGGAGGCCATTTTCCAGACCAGATGGACAGACCTGGGACTGATATTTCAGCATTAGTGGGCAGATGATTCCTATCTGGCTGCTGCGTGTCTTTTTTCCCCATCATAGGACTCTTGTACCACATGCAACACACAAAAAGCTAGGCAAATTCTTTTTCTCTTTTTGTATTTTCATTTATAGTGCAGTTTTAGCCATTTAATATATAAGGCATTGAACCTGGTGAATCTCTACAGAAGATATAATTCTTATATGGGCTATCAGTGGTTTGTAAAGTACATGGGCCAATAAGTCATCTCATAATAAAATGTAAAAATATAAACTTTCCAGATGTTGCAGTTATTTTGATATCTGAAGGAGTGGTATTGTATTGATGGATGCATACACAATAGCTGCTGCCTTGCCCTTGCAATCCAATTGTTTATGGAGGTACAAAGGTGCCTAGTCAACATGAAATAGCCTTGGAAAACAACCCCGTGAGCCTTCCAAAGTATCCCGTTGTTTTCACATTTGCAAAGCATGCCCTTTAAATACTTTAGACAATCTTAAGAATTAATGGTTTGAGTGATCTATTTTGATACAATATATATCTTCCACTTGCTTCTTCTCATTCTTTGCAGCCATGATTTTATTGCAATTGAAATCAACCCCCAGGATAAAGTTATGGCCTCTTACTCACTGAGCAACAAAATCTTAATGGAAAAGTTAAACATCCAGTTTGGGCTTCATAGGTTTTAGTGCCTATTATCTTTTATATATACAGAGCTACAGTGGGAGGATACTTTTGTATAAACGTTTTTGTTATATCTTAGTTAGAAGCTGTGTCTTTTGGATTTCCTGAGTTCACATGTGCTTGAACACAATGGCAGGAAGCTCTCCTAAACCATGCTGGAAAGCTTTTTACACATTGTACCTGGGATATGAATAACATTTCTATCCAGTCTTATCACGAGTTGCCTGAGAAACAATCAGGAAACAAATATTTCTTTTTATTATTGTAGTTTTTCCTCTTTATTTTTGATTTTTTTTAAAAAAAAAAATCTGCCTGCTTTTTGAATGATCATTTCTCTTTTTTGTAAAACTGGGCCAAAGCTGGGTATTCTTGCTTTCTGCTGAACTTACTGTAATGAGAAAAGGGTAAACTAGGAGGTGTGTGATGGAACTCTATGGCAGGTTGAAACCTGCAACTTCTCTAGTGTGGAGAAAAATAATTTCAGCTACAAATGGGGAAAGTTTCACTTTGCCCTTGCTGGATTTTTTTCCTTGCTGGTAACATTTGTTTTGCTATATTTGATATAAGATGGGAAGGAGACCTGGATTTGAAGAGATCTAACACTTAAATTTTCTATAGCAAGTCCTTGGCTTACAACCACTTGTTTAGCAAACGTTCAAAGTTACAGTGGCACTGAAGAAATTGACTCACAACTGCCATAGCATCCCAAGGGTTATGTGTTCAAAATTTGAGCAACTGGCATGTATTTCTACCAGTTGCAGTATCCCAAGGTCATTTTGTGTTTGTGTGATGTTTATGACCTTCCCAGCAGGCTTCCAACCAGCAAAGTCAGTGGAGCAAAGCTGAATTTGTTTAACGACTGCGTGATTTATTGAATAGTTATAGAGATTCGCTTAATATTCATGGCAAAAGAAAGGTCATAAAATTGGGCACTTAACAACTGCATTACTTAACAATGAAAATTCTGGTCTCAGTTGTGGTTGTTGAGAACTACCTGCAAATACTTCTCCATTAATCAGCTGTGACGCCAATTTGTATAGAAGCTTTATTCTGGTGTTTGATAGAAAGCCAGAACAAGGTACCTACTTAATTGGGCACCTTGAAGTCTTAGAACTCTTTGAGTGCCCATGTATGCACATGCAGAGCTTTCCCTAAAGGCCCAGAGATCAGATGTCAATGTTGGGACTAGGGTCAGTAAATATATCCAGCTGGTCCTTCCATTAGCTTATGCATTGAGGAGAAATGCCTGTACAGCCCTTTTCTTTGCACACAAGCATTGTCCCAAGCAACAAAATCTGTATGGCACAAACTGAACTTGTTGCAACAAGGTGCACAATTGAGGCAAGAAAAGTCTAGCTTGTCTTTCACACACCACTGCAAGAATTCTGTCCTTGTCGGCATGTTTGCTCTTTTATACAACAGGTGACATGAGCAATGTGAGATATTTTTTTAACATGTCAGTGAAATGCAGGTAATCATCACTTACCGACCACAATTAGGCACATTTGTAAGCAAAATGTCACATGACCATGCCAATTTAACAACATCATTTCTGGTTCTGGTCGTTAAGCATGGTATCACACAATTGCAGCTTGCGACTTCCTTCCAGCTTCCCAGTAACTTTGCTTGTCGGAAGCTGACTGTGAAAGTTTGCAAATGGAAACCATGTGATTGTGGGAGATTACAACTGTTGTAAATGCGTGCTGGTTGCCAACTACCTGAACTGTGTTCATATGACCAAAGAGAAGCTATGACATCCAGAGCTTTGAGAACTAGTTGTAAATCCTCTTTTTCAGCACTGTTGTAACTTTGAATGGTTGCTGAACAAATGGTTGTTAAGGAAGTAAGACTACCTGTATACTATCTTGGGTACTGGATTTTTGGCTAGGGACTACGGACCAAGTTTCAAGTCACCAGTTGATCAAAGAGCTGTCTGGGTGATTTTGGATTAGAGTAACTCACAGGATTGTTCTTCTGCAGTTAAGTAATAAATTAAATAAATAAATAAATACTCTATTGGAGTTAACAAAATAAGTAACTTAATCAATTCTTCTCTGCAGAGTCAACTTCAATGGCAAAAGAAAAACATTGGTGGGAAGCAATATTATAGCAATTTGGGCACAAGGAATCCACCTTACCCACTTCCTAGTATGGCCACCTTTGTGACTTCTAACCAACCTGACCTCCAGGTGACCATCAAAAAAGAAAGCAGCTCATGGCCTTCTTTGCCAGATCACCCTCTCCAACAAATAGTTTGCTCCGCTTCTACCAGCTACACTAGCAGGCCTCCAGATCATGAAAACCGGGCAAGTGTCATCAAGAAAACCTCAGATATCACTCAGTCAAGAGTCGAGAGCAGCTAAGCCATTCACCGATATGTTCCTGGCAGATGGCATCTTATGGCTTTGAGGAGCATATCTAGTGGGAGCTCTACAAATTTAAGGAAAACCTGGATAGTACAGGATATGACTGTGTATCAACTCCATCATTGGAACATCTTAAACTCAGGACTCTGATTATCAGAATGTCGGAGTTCCAAGATTACAGCCCAGGGAATGGAGGTTCACTTAGAAGTGTTTTGCCAAGCTTCCTCAAGTATCCCTACCAACAGTCCCCCAAACAGAAGCACTTCACTTCTTGCAGCCACCATAATGAACTCCAAACTTTTGGAAGGAAAGAGAAAATGTGAACTCGCTGGATATTTTTTTCTGCAGAATATATTGTTAATATGTACATAATGCAGCACTAGCAATATTGCAGTCTGCTTTCGCACCTTATTAAAAAAAATAGCACTTGCAAAAAAGGCCTTTTATTAATTAATGGCACATTTAAAGCTCCAGGTTTGATCTCTCCGAGGGCTTTTCTGACATATGTAGCCTTGGAATCTGGAAATAAGAATTAAAAAGGAAGGTAAAACTTCCCATGTACATTTCACAGATTGTTTTGAAGAGTGCTTGTCTTATTTGTGTCTAATCTGCTATGCTTGAAATCTGTGTGGTACAAATAGAAGAAAATCTATTACAGATATATTATGCAAATTCCTAGGTTTTAAAGAAATTTTTCCCTAATTCTAACCAGAGTAAGCTTTTTTATTTTTTTATACAGTGGAATATTTTATTCAAAGTAAAATTCTAAAGTGAATATAATTGTTTCAAGTTTTTTATCTTTTCTACAGGAAATTTATAATTTTACAATTTAGTGTTTGGTTGTCAGCAGCTATCACATCTTTGTGGCACATCTCTTTTTTCATTTTCTCCCTCTCTTCCTATCTTTTTCTCTTTTTTACAATTTGTAAAAGTGAAATAATGAGTTTTATGTAGCAATCAAAATATCCTGTGGATTGATAATAAATATTACATATAGCTAATTTTTAAATAAATACTTGTCTACATTCATGAAATGGTTAAAATCATATAAGGGGTGAGTTGAGAAATATTGTGATGAGCAACAAACTTGAGCAATGAAGAGATAATAATGAACACCCGGGCTCAAAAATTGTATCCAAACACGAATATTTAACAAAACGGCATGAAATTCAATCAGAGAATTATATTCAGCAGGTCCTGAAATAAAATGAATGCTATTTCCTAGTTTTTAAACATGAAACATGTTAAATGGCCTCACCAGTCTACTTTCAAATAAAATACTTCATATTTAATTCATTCATTACTAAAAGTAGGCAATGTGTTATTTTCTTCCAGAATTTCAAATACATACCCTGAGGGTTGTTAAGACAGTTGTTAGAGCAACTTTAATGTCTAACTGGTAGACAATGTGGTAGCTTTAATTCTGAATTGTAATAAAACATAAAGGTTCCATACGGTTAAGGTGCTGGTTATGATTTCCACTTATCCTCTACAACTGGATTAAGAGATTAATCAAAGAATGGAGTTAACAGCATACAACACTAGCAAATAAATGTCAGGCATTAACAGCGGAAAATGTTTTAAAAGATACAAGAATAGGAACAAATTAGACCAGGCATAAAACACCTTCAAACTTGAAGATTATACTTGGTTTATTTTTTAAGATCATTAAAAACTTGAGACAAATATAGAAAATGCATTTTATGAAAAGATATTTAGCCTAGAAATACTGAAAACATGCAAGGGGTTTTGTCTGGTTATTGGGCATCGGTGGTGGAACAGATGTTACTTCCAGGGCCAATTTGGAAAAAGCATGGTTGTGTGTGGCAAAGTAGGATAACCAGATGCTTGCTCACACAGTATTGGACATCTCCCATTCAATAACTGCTTTTGAAAAATCTCTCTGCTTAGTGCACATCAAGAGATTTAGCAACAGATCTACCTTGTGCTTAAACCTAAGTTAGGATTATTATTATTATTATTGTATATAATAATATATGGTAATTCTTTAAAATAGTTACTTGAAGTCTGTGTTGGCTTTTAACTATGCACAGAAATATTTTTCACATGAAATGGTTCCCAAATGCGGCCTGACAATGTCTGGTGGTTTACAAAGATTGTTCTTATTCAAAAATTATCTTATCAAAAATTTCACAATGTAACATTCTTGTTTGAAATCTCATGTGATTTGACCATACTTGCCCCAAACCTTGCAATATTTCAACTAAGAATATCAAAATTCTGTGTGATTCAATGAGGATGAGATCAATAACTATGCTTCTCTAAAAATAATTGAAGATTTCACATTTGCTGTGATGTCCACAGTCATCATGCGGTCTTCCCTGGCTTATTCAATCCTCAAAACCTAATACTGATGTAGCAAATCTACATAAATGCAAAGGCTAAGAATTGCTCTTTGAATACATATGTTTTTACATAAACCAATTTTTAATTCAAATGTAAAAAATATCAACAGAACAATTGTTTCAAATGTTTTTCTATTTTTTTTCTATTCATTTTAACCCGAACAATCTACTTGCATCAGGGCTCAAAGTCAATTCCTATGTTCCTATAAAACATTAAACCTGGTTGCAGATTGTTTTGTGTGTAAATTTCAAGGTATAGTTTTTAACGCTCCCCAAATGGGAATGTTGAAATAAAATTTTGTTTTTTAAAGTAGTAAAATAAGCATGGTTGGTTTAAGAAATTCAGTTTGATTTGCTATCATTTGCATTAATTATCTGTTGATAGATTAAAAACTGGTGTGGTACTCGAAAAATAAAATACAAATAAGTAAGAAATTGGAAAGTAAGTCTTCCTTTGCAGGCAACATCTGGCCATAAGTGTTGGTAACATAGATAAGTGTTTCCATCTAATATACAGCTAAAACAAAATAGGAACCTGATGCATGTGCCATGCTGTGTCATTCATATGCTCAGCCAAAATCAAGTTGTTTAATAGATCACATGATTTTAGCCAACACATTCTTGCACTTCCAAATTTCTTAAAATACTGTTGAGATGGAATGGGTATTATTATGCCAGTTATTTGTTTTTAATTAGTAATATAAAATATATATTAAAGCAGTTCTGGGAAATTAAAGACGTTTATTCAATGGAACGATTTATCCTAAGCGAAATAGACTAGTGTTCCTTAATATGTAGAAAATATAAAGGAAACTTTCCTGAATGCAGAGATATTTCATTCCTAATTATTTTGCTAGTTATTGCCAAAAGTGGCAGCAGTCACCAATATAAAAAGTTATATAATGGAGTAACCTCCGGTGATGGGATATGACTGGTACGCCCCGGTACAGGCATACTGGTGCCTGCTGGGAGCACCAGGTACTGTTCTGGTACGGTGCTCTGGAGAGCCCACCCACCCGCCCACCATCCTTACCTGTATTTGAACCGATCGGGGCATCCGTGCATGCGTACGGCGCCTGCGCAATGCTCTGCCAAGCAGCTGGAGCGTCGCAGGCAGTGAATACATATGCGTGTGCTGCGCACGCACATGTGGTGAACGCCCAGTCCTGTTGCACCATACCGGTTGCCCCGGGATCCGGAACCCATCACTGGTAGCCTCCTTGGGAGAAGGGGCCTCTCTAGACCAGTGTTTTTCAACCTTTTTTGTGCAAAGGCACACTTTTTTCATGAAAAAAATCACGAGGCACACCACCATTAGAAAATGTTAAAAAATTTTAACTCTGTGCCTATATTGACTATAGGCAGCAATGTTCCCTCTAATTTTTTTTCAGTGTGAGCAGAAAAGTATAGTGTTTGAGCGGCACATTTTCATGTCTGAGCACCTGAATTTTTTTCATAGATGTTTCACAGAGCAATTGATTTATAGGATCTGAATTGGAATGGAGAAAAATGGTTTTGTGCATGAGTGTGTATGTGTGCGTGTGTGTATGTGGGTTTGAGTGAGCGATGGTTCCGGTAAGGGAACTGTGCCTATTTAGAAAAGAAGGTAAATTATTGCAAACATAATTTGAGAGAGAGAGAGTATCCCTCCTTCCTTCAGCCCAACACACTCTCGCTGGCATCCCGGCCAGACGAGAGGGACTGCAGAGGGTCTCCCTGAGTTTAGGGCAGCAAGTCAGGGCTGGGCCAGCTTGGGCACCCAAAAGGGGAAGGGCAGGAACAGCCTGAAGCCACCCCCACACCAGCTAGAGGGGGTGCTGTGGGCTGCAGGCGGCGGCGAACAGGAAGGGAAGCGAATGGCAGCCAGCATCCCTGCCTTCTTCCTCCCAGAGCCGCTTCTTTGCCAGCCTCTCAGCTGATCGGTGTCAGGCAGCCCCCGCAGGGCGAGCGCTGCCGGGGGGAGATCCGGGGGAGAGGAGGGAAAAGGCGTCCCGAACAGAAGTCTCCAGCCGCAGCAACCCTGACGGCCCCCAGGGAGACTGAAAGGGGCGCAGCGCTCTCCCAACCGCCGAGGAAGGCAGAGGAGCCGGCCCTGGGCTGTTGGGAGAAGCGCCCTAACCCTCCCTTCCCTTTGGCAGCCGCCTGGCAGAACGGGGAGATTTCTGACATTTTGCAGCTGGGGGACCAATGGGAATTCTCCCTTCTGCAGCGTCATCGGTCTCCGGGCAGAGTTTTCCTTGATTTCGCCTATCAGAAATCAGAGTTCAGAAAGGAGGGAAGGGGGATATTTCCAGTCACATTTAAAGACATTCAAAAACACTGTGCTGCACTTTGAAACTTGTGCGCGGTGTTTCTTTGTTACCTGCGCGGCCGCTCACACGCGCAGCTTAGAGGGAATGCTGATAGGCAGGTGTTTTTCCCACGGCACACCTTACACTATGCCACGGCACACTAGTGTGCTGCGGCACAGTGGTTGAAAAACACTGTTCTAGCTAATCTAAATTGCCTGGCATAGCAGATTCCACCGCCCCTCTCCCTTTGTTGTTCTACTTATCTTTGCAGGCGTGCTGGGTAGCAGGCTCGTTTTAATGCTCGCAGAAGGTCCTGCACACGTGGGGAGGTGGCGTATGCCCGCTTGCACACTCACATTTGCGAACTGGTAGCAAAGGTAAGTTGATTTCACCCCTGGTCATTGCACAATGGAGGTTTCAAATTGTGTTTGATTTCAGCTGATTATAGACAAATGCTTGCCTTCTTGATCTATCTTTAACATAACTCTTCCAAATCTATTCTGCTAATCTTTTTGATATTTTTGATCTAGCTCATCCACTGATGTATGCAAACTATAGAACTGCAGTATATGACAGCATGCAAAAGAGAGTTATTCCTTTCTCCAGAAGTTGTTTTAATAGAGATTATGAAAGTTAAACAAGGAAATATTTCTTTAAAAATATGCTGCCACTCATCTGTGCACATATGCATATTTTCTCTTGCTCTCCTTTCCTTTCATGGCTTTATGCAAAAAGGGCTATGTAAATACAAAATGTTATCAACTTACAATACAAATTTACAGTAATCTTCTTGAAGCAGGCTTGCTTACTATTCCATTTTTAAAATTCAATTCCCTGCTGGCATTAAAAATCCAAAAACTTTGGACATGTTTTTCTGATGTTTCTCAATGTAAAAATGTTTTTTCTTGAAGAAAAAACATGAATGAGTAGTAGATTTAAATGATTTCTGAATCCCTATATCTTGCCATGACCAAGGCATAGCTACAGCACAATAAAACCTTTGTTTTTAATCATTCCGGCTGAAAGCCAGATGCCAACCCAATTTTAAATACTTGTTTTCTTTTTTTAAAAAATCCTTTGAATACTGTTTGTGTATGTTTGCAATATTCAGAAGTATTGTTTCTCAGGCAGTGTATTAATATAAACTTAAATATTTTCTTACGAGTTTGAATAATTTGGCCTACAAAGCATACTTCATTTTTTAAATTTTTTTTATGTTTAAACATACAAATAGAAAAACATAGACATAGACTACATTTATACGACACACTGGAACTTCATGTTCCTTCTTATAGCAGTTCCAAATCGGTACGTACATTCTATGTTACAATGTTTTCCCCCTAATATGTTTCACTTAAATTTCACAATTTTTAACCCTCTTAATTCATTATCTTTTACTTATCTATCTAGTATTTTGGCTGTTTGCCTTGGTAAACTTTGTTCCTCTTAAGTGTGTGTGTGTGTGTGTGTGTGTGTGTGTGTTTATTTGTGCTGATAAATAAATAAAGGGAGACTAGTATAGATCTATTTCAAGCTATTTAGCTCTCATCAGCTAGCCATACCCTTACTGGGATTCGAACAAAAGGCAACAGTAAAAATATTGGGTTTCTGTCATGATGGACTCTTGTGACGAGCCGATTGACAGATGTTGGAAGCAGTTAGCTTCCTCCCATAATTGGGGCTTACCAGGGGTTGTGACACTAATATATATACATATATATATATCAGGGGTGGGTTTCAGGCGATTCACGGCGGTCCCCGCGAACCGGTTGGTCGGCGAACCCGGAAGTAAGTAACTTCCGGGAACGCCGAAGGGTCTACCCGCCCGCCCACATTTCTTACCCGGTTTTGATGAGTTCTGCGCTTCCACGCATGCGCAGGATGCATACAGCGCCTGCACGATCCTCCAGGAGCAGCTGGAGCATCGCACAGATGCTAGTATGCATGCGTGCACTGCGCGCGTGCACGAGGACGCTGCCGGCCCCGTTCCAACAGAACCAGTTGGAACGGGGTTAGAAACCCACCCCTGATATATATATATACATACATACATAAATACATACATACATACATACATACATACATACATACATAGGCATACCAGGGGTTGTGACTTTAAATATATACCTTTCTCCCTGGCTCAGCTGATAAGGAGAGGAACTCTGTGGCTTAATGGTTAACACATCTGCCTAAGATGCAACACAGCACAGGTTCGATTCCCAGTAAGGGTATGGCTAGCTGATGAGAGCTAAATAGCTTGAAATAGATCTATACTAGTCTCCCTTTATTTATTTATCAGCACAAATACAACAAATGTAACAAAAAGGCAACAGTAAAAATATTGGGTTTCTGTCTGGATGGTCTCTTGTGACGAGCCGAAGGACAGAGAATGGAAGTAGTGATCCTCCTCCCATATTTGGGCATACCGGGGGTTGTAAATCTAAATAGATACCTTTCACCCTGGCTTGGCTGATAAGGATTCGAGCTCTGTGGCTCACTGGTTAACACATCTGCCTAAGATGCAATACAGCACAGGTTCGATTCCCAGTAAGGGTATGGCTAGCTGATGAGAGCTAAATAGCTTGAAATAGATCTATACTAGTCTCCCTTTATTTATTTATCAGCACAAATACAACAAATATATATAATACATACATACATACATACATACATACATACATACATACATACACACATACACACATATACATATACATATACATATACATATACATATACATATACATATACATATACATATACATATACATATACATATACATATACATATACATATACATATACATATACATATATATATATATATATATATATATATATATATATATATATATAATATAAAAAATGGAAGACCAGCTCTTCGGTTTCCAGCACTGCCACACATGTGAAGGCCAACTGATCATTGTGCGTGCATGTGCACCAGAAACCAGGCGACATCGCTCTGTGTGCCACTTCAGGCCTGAGTGCCATAGGTTCGCCATCACGGGCCTAGTGCCTTAACCACTATATCAAATTGGCTCAGTCAGATGAGTAGATTTTAAAGAAAGCATTAAGTTACGTTTACTTACACACACACATACAAAACCCACTGAATTTTCCAATAAAATAAAAGTATAGGAAATTAAAAGAAAATAAGAATATAGAAAATAAAAATTAAAGTAGAAATGAAATGTGGAAAAAACACAAAATTATAATTTCCAACTTTTTTTCTATTCAGTAATTATCATCTATTGCTTTCCTGTTCCTCTTTGGCACTTTTGAATCTTTAACTTACTAAGAATGGATATGGGGTTGGTGTGAGGTTCATTGACTACATGATGTAAATAAAGATGAAACCATTTGTAGCATGCTAGATTCCCTATTTAATTATTTTAATTGAATATTTGCAATTAAACTCCAATAACTCAAGAGTTTCCCAGGTAACCATGGAAGTATCTGGAAGTGTTCCTATGCTTCTAGGATGACGCTCCCTATTGTGGCTATGCGTTTGTGCTCATAACTCATAACTATTATATGTAGATAAGTGGTGTGTCATCCACAAAAGATGTTGCTACAACACATTTGTTAAGGTTTAAAGTACACCAGATTGTGTGCTGTTTTTCACAGGACAGATGGACAATAGCTGAATATTTACAACTTTATTTTATAAATATATAATAGTTAGCTGCTCTAATCAGCAGGTCCTACATACTTATTAAGTTATTCCCAAAATAATATTCCAAAACTTGTTCAAGCATCTGTTTCTCAAGAGAAGGACAGAGTTAATATCACCAATGATTTTGACAATATATGTTTGCAGTTTCAGTTTACACAACAATTTGCTCAGCTATTCCATGTTGCCATAGTAACAGTTCATTGCCTTCCCATGGTAACAGCATATGATTTCTTAGTACCTGAATGACCTTTGTGCTAACGATAAATTCTTAAAGAAATAAGAGACGCGGGTTAAATATATACTCCTTTGTGCAATCCAGCATTTTGGGAGGCTCACAAGTAAATGCAATATCTCTATATGAATGTACAGACAGAAATGCACCCTTCCCTGAAAGAAGAATTAAAGCACCGTTTGGCAAACTAAGGTCCTGTAGTATTTTGATTCCACCAGCAGCTCATCATTCCTACTATGTTAAGTATCTTTATAGATATGGATAAGTTGCCTGGTAATTTAGGGAAAGCCCATGGACAATGTGTTATTTAGAGCAGGGATGTCTAACCTTAGCAACTTTAAGCCTGTAGACAGCCCAGAATTTCCCAATAGGCAGTCAGAATTCTGAGAGTTGAAGTCTACAAGTCTTAAAGTTGCCACGGTTGGACATCACTGATTTAAAGTAATGAATTATCCAGCTAGCCTGAAGATTCTGCCAATCTTCATGTACTGTAGGACTCAGGAAATAAAAATACCAGAAAATATATAGAAATAGTGAACAGACTGCAGTTTTGTGTATCAAAACAAATGAAGAAACAGAGTATTTTTTTCCATATTTGCCTTCCTCTTCTTTTATAACTCACTCTCTCTGTGAAAACAAAGAGCACCTATGATGCAACCTCAACAAACATTGCATGATGGAAATGATCCTATTTCAAAGTAATCCATTTGCACTAAATCAGTTCAAAGGTTGCAACAGAGTATTTGAAACACTCCCAGCTACAATTAAAGAACCCAGCCATTTAAAAAAAAATGGAACAATCAACTTCCCAACCAAAGTATTTATCAATAAATAGCTACTATTTTAGACACATGTTTAAAATATCTCTATTCATTCTCTCCTTTCTTCAGGTAAGGAATAAACAAAGTAATAATGTAACATTTAAAAAACTTTTAAAGCTAGAACTCTCCCCCCCCCCAAAGAAAAAGTACATAATTAACACTGTAAGATCAATCAAACAAATAAAAGATTAATCTATTCAGTAAACAGAACTTTATAATTCAAATATGCATGTTTTCCCAAAAATAAGACGGGGGGGCAAAATCAGCACTAGGACTTATTTTTGGGACATGTCTTTTTTTCCCCATGTACAGGAGGCCCACTTCTTGCTCATGGAGGGGCAGGAAGCCATGCAGTGTGCCAGTGCTACCATTGTGTGGTAGGGGGTAGACATGCACGGCTCACTGGCTTATCTCAAGACCCCCACAGCCATGCCACCCATGCCCTGATACCTGCCTTGCCTTTCCACAGCTGCTCTGGCAGCCCCATCCAGCAGGATCCCATATGGCTCACTTCTTCTGCTTGCTCACGACTGAAACGGACCAGGAGGCCAAGCAATGCGCTGGTGCCATGGCCACGAGGTGAGGCAGGGGGGGGGGTGGAGCTGCTCTACGTGCCCCACAGCCAGGCCATCCACTCCCCGACACCTACCTCCTGCAGCCACAGCACCAGCACACCACTCAGCCTCCTGCTCCGTTGCGCCCATGAGGAACCAGAAGAAGTGGGCCGGCGGCCACATGGGCTCCTGCTGTACATGGCTGTTGGTGCTGCCACCGCGAGGCAGGTGTTGGGGTGTGGATGGCCTGGCTACAGGGGCTCTGAGGTAAGCCAGTGTGGGGCGCATTGGGTAGCTCCACCACCACCCCACCTTGCTTCATGGCCATGGCACCATGAAGAACCAGATGGAATGGGCAGGCAGCTGGCTGCACAGGCTCTTAACTGGGCTTATTTTATAATAGCTTATATTAGATGCATGCATAAAATATGCTAGGCCTTATTTTGGGATAGGTCATATTTTCAGAGAAATAAGTTATATTTACTCTCCTGCAGAACTCTGGTAGAAATAAGCCCTCATTGGAGGGAGTTTAACAGATAACATATTTCTGAAGCTCCTGAAACTCCAAAGTGAACTTAGCAGCAGAGAAAGCCAACCTCTCAGGTATTCTGCAAAGAATGTCAATAGGTTTCATGTTGTATTTCCCCTCCCCCCAAGACTGAGTTTCTTATTTCCAATCCTACATCTTTCTCAGAAAAGAAAGGTCATGAAAATGCCAGCTTTAAGGTTGGTCAAAAAACAATGAACTAAATATGTATAATTCATGAATACAAGTATTAAAATCATTGCAAATATTCATTGAGATTGGCATGAAAGGGGACAAATTGGGTTAACTATTGGAAAAATAAGCTGAAATTTTAGAACAACCATAACAGGAAGTTTGTACCTAATGATGGAACTGTTTACCTCCAACCTGACAGTCGTTACTTTTAAAGCCCTACATGGTATCGGACCTGGGTATTTGAGAGACCGCCTCCTGCCAATTACCTCCCAAAGACATATTAGATCCCACAGACTAGGCCTCCTGCGAATCCCATCTGCTGGCCAGTGTTGACTGGCAACTCCCCGGGGGAGGGCCTTCCCTGTGGATGCTCCGGCCCTCTGGAATGATCTCCCCATTGAGATCCGGACCCTCACCACCCTTCCGGCATTCCGTAAAGCAATTAAGACCTGGCTGTTCCGGCAGGCCTGGGGCTGCTGAATTTTTCAGCCCCATCTGAGGGTATGACTGTTGTTGTTTTTTAAATGTGTTTGTCTTTTTATTTTTATTCTGTACCCTTTATTCTGTTCCCTTTCTGATTGTTAGCCATCCTGAGTCTCTCGGGAATAGGGCGGCATACAAACTGAATAAATCAAATCAATCAATCATATACGAATATGTTTTCCTGAATCATCTGGACAAATATATCAGTGGGAAAGAGGCCCTCACATGTTTCAGCTATCATGCAAAGGCTTCCAGATAATATAAAACCTTGTATTATCAGAAATTTATAGTGTTAAGCAGAAAACATGATGGCATCACATGTGTCAAGATTTCATTTGGGAAATGCTTCATGATGTCATGACTGAAATTAAACCCAGTATAACAGTTACATAATTTGTACAAAGACTACACTCTTCCCATTTACAGATGCCCCATCCACAGGAATATCATGTTTCCCCGAAAATAAGACACATGAAATAAGTGCTTGGCCTTATTTTTGAGGTCTTATTATTTTTGAGGTGCAGGAGGCAGCGAGAGTGGTCACCTCATGGCTACTGCTGTGTTGCAATACATTCAGGAAGGGCTTATTTTCAAAGGGAGGGTTTATTTTAGTGCATGCACTCAAAAGCCCGATTGGGCTTATTATCTGGGGAGGTCTTATTTTCAGGGAAACAGGGTACCAGTTTTAAGCTTTGTATGAAATGGATAGAACTATAACTAATGGTGGCATTTTGAATCACCAATAAAATGAAAGAATTGAGACAACTTGCAAAAACTGAAATATATTAATGTAAGTTGTTAGGAGGGTAAAGAAGATAATCCTGATGGATAAATGCATGATGCAAGCTTTAGACAATAAGAGATACAAACATTTTTAAAACCACAACAGACAGATAGTATATATATGTAAGCAGCTCAGATAAACATCTCCTAATTCATCAAAATTTAAGAAGGAGAGGGAGGTATAAAACAGATTTGCAAACTTTTTAATGGTAGTCAATCTCAATAAAAGTACATTTAGCAATTCTGTGGAGCTGGTTTCTTGGTCTGGTCTTCCTAGTATGTTGGATGTTTATATAAACTGAGAGGCAGAAATGAAATTTAATAATAATACAATCTTAAATGATAAATGGACATACTGTTTCTTCCCTAGTCAGAATAACTGGAAATCTCCTTGTCCTTTGATGCATCTTTGCGCAGACAGGTACCAGTGACTTTATGACACACAGCAAGACTTTAAGAATTCACAAAACCTGCTAATAAAAAGTGGAACTTGTAAATTTATTGTGTTTATCTTTTGATTTGATTTTTGTCATTCACGAACAAAGTAACCCCTCATACATCAGTCAAATGACAATGTGAAAGTGTGCTGTTGCTGTTGTAAGATGATGTGTTCCAGGAGTTAGACAAGGTCATGATAGATCCGTGAAGACTATCAATACAGTTGCCATTTTCTCTTCACAGAAATCTCCATGCCAAGAATAAGACCTCCTGCCTCACTTATTCAATGATGTTGAGTTTCGTCCAATTTAGTGTATATTTTTTCCTCTTGAGCAACTCCATAACTCACCCCATATTATCCAAGAAGCCCCCAAACTCCCCATAGAAGTTTGGAGGGAGAGCAGAAATGTCTTCGGGGAGGAATACAAAGAAGACCACTTTTCTCACTTCACCTAATTTAATCTCCTGGAAACATTCACCATATACACTATTTGGAAGAGCTATTTCCAGGTATATCTTCCAAGGATTATTACAGTTACATCTAGAAATACAATGTTATCCTCACTTTCACTTACCACTGGAACCAAGCAGAGCCAAAAATAGAACCAAAAATAGAATGATGAGTCTGGGAACTAGTCCAAGATATTAAAAGTGTCTCTGTAAATAATCTGTGGAATGCACAGTCATTTCTGGCTTATTTAAAACAAATGTTTCCTTCTCTATTTTTAATAAACATTTGTCCTTTAATTAGAAAGAATGAACAATTTAAAAGGTCAGCGTCACTATTAGCAGAACCTAAAAGTCAGAGTTGAATTATTCTTATCTTTGCTTACGTCACATACAGTATTCCTATGTGTGCCTAGATAGATGTCTTTAGTTAGTAACTGCAACTGTGTCAGATGAACAGAGTAGCATTTTTTACTAAAATAGGAACACTCAACGCAGATGGAGGGAAAGGCTTCAAGCTTTCTTTGCCTCCTTCCCTGTCCTTTATCGTCTCTTAAAACTCTCCATATCATTGAGGATCTTGGAAAATCTGGCTGCTCGCCATTTTCTCTCTGGATACAGAAAAGCCGTTGATGGAAAGAAATTTAAGAATGAATTATGCTCATTCAATCCAAGGATTGTTGTTTTTTCTTTGCTACAGCAACCATGACAAGATTCATTTATTAAACAGTGACTGGGATGTCAGCCAAGCACCCAGTTAGAGGAGAGGAAACAACAAAGATGTTGGCATTTAAAAAAAAACAATCCAAGGAAGATCTATATTTAAAATGGTGTGTAATTTCTATAGTACACCCTTAAAAGAAACCTTACTTTTATTTATATTTCCTGTAAGAGGATTCATATGAGACACATAGAATGAAATTGATCATTACTACCTGAGCGACTTGGCTGTTAGGTGATAAGAGATAGAACAAGGATTGTCACTCAAGCTTTCAGAGAATGACTTGTATAAAAATATCTATGGAAAAGGAGAACTGAGAAAAATATTTTTCTTGTAAATTCAGGTTCCCCCAATCACAGAATAGAAATCAGGAACTCAGGAGTGTCCAACGCTGGCAACTTTAAGAATTGCGGATTTCAACTCCCAGAAGGCCCAGCCCCATGGCTTTCTGGGGAATTCTGGGAGTTGAAGTCCATAGGTCTTAAAGTCGCCAAGGTTGAATAGCTCTGCGGTTTTCATGATGTTCATTTATCTCATCTGTGCTCACATCTGAGCAGCTTAAAGTCATCTTTAGCTATTCCGGCTTAAAACTAATATTTTCTGCTAAGACAATTTCCCCCTAGTTATGATTATGAATATGATTCATTTACCATAGATATGATTGATTTCATCGTACAGTGATGGGAATCCTATGCGGTGAATAAGCAAGGGAAAATAAGAGCAGAGAGATCTTGCGAAGGTTTTAAATGCAAAGACTCCTCACTAAGCCTTTTTACTAGGCTTTTCACTTTCACTTTGAATAGTCACTAATGTTGCTACATAAGGACTGGAATCACTGTGTAGACTGGTGCATGTTTATCTAATTACAATTTCTGTGCAGCAGTAGGGCAAGTAGAAGAGATGAAAGTCTTGAAGCTTAGTTTATTAGCATTAGAGATTTGCACAGAAACTCCATTCCCCTTTTAGAATCAAGGGGGAAAATATTTTATTTCTGAAAGGATTTGAATTAGAGCTACTAAATTTGGACAATCAGTAGATGGTATTTTTTCTGTATCTATTTTCTGACAGATAGTAGAAATTAGGATCTTTGCAACTTAGACCTGGCAGTCTTAACTTATACATACCTCTGAGATGGTTTGAAAGAAACCCAAAAATATGTTTAAAGAATACTGACACCTAGTGGATGCACATCACTCAGACATCCTAGCTTTTGACAAAAGGTAGCCAATTATGCAGTAGATTTCTCCAACTTGGTGTCCAGTCCTGGTTTAGTTGGTGATTAACTTACAATAACCAAACACCATAATTTGGGTAGGAAAAATATAAAGAATAATATGTTTCTTGGAAGTAAGACACTCATAGTGTTGCTAGTTCTTATGATCCAAATTATACAACTGGATTGTTTCTTGATAAAAGTGACTGCAATGGAAAATGATGCAATTGGTACTCTTGAGAATAAAATCAGAATTAGTGGATGGAAAATGCAGGGACCAGATGGCAGCTAACAATTTGGAGAAATGTTTCATTGGAAATAATATCACAGTTGTAATGGGGGTCTTTAACTACATTATCATAAACTGGACAGGGGTGGGTTCCAGCAGGCACTACTGCTGGTTCACTCATGGGTGAGCTGCATGCACATGCTTGATGCACGCTATGCATACATGCACAGTGCAATAAAAATTGTTCTGCGCATGCACAGAAGCAAAAACATATAGCACTGCCCAGAGAACCAGTTCGGGGGCATGGCAGGCCTGGGTCGTTGCCAGTTCCAGCGACCCAAGACTCCAAACCACTACCAATTCAGCCAAACCGGTCCAAATCGGGTAGGAACCCACCACTGAAATTGGGAGACAAACTCTGCATCAGAGTTTGGGAGATTGAACAGATTCCTGACCAACCCACCTGACAATTTTGTCATCCAAAAAGTAAAGGAGAAAACTAGAGTTACAGCTATATTGGACCTACCTTAATTCTTACTAACAGAGAAGAAGTGATAGAGGGGGTTGAAGTTACCAGAACGATAGGGGAGAGTGACCATATCAGGGGTGGGTTTCAACCGGTTCGCGGCGGTCCCTGCGAACCGGTTGGTCAGCAAACCCGGAAGTAAGTAACTTCCGGGAACGGCGAAGGGCCCACCCACCCGCCTGCACTCCTTACCCGGTTTTAACAAGTTCTGCGCTTCCACGCATGCGCAGGACGCATACAGCGCCTGCACGATCCTCCAGGAGCAGCTGGAGCATCTCACAGACACTAGTATGCATGCGTGCACCGCGCGCGTGCACAAGGACGCCGCCGGCCCCGTTCCAACCGAACCGGTTGGAACGGGGCGAGAAACCCACCCCTGGACCATATCATATTGAAATTCAATATAATAGAAACACAAACAATAGAACATAATCAAACCAATGTTTTAGACTTTAAAAAAGCTGATTTTAACAAATTTAGAGAGATCTTGGGGATGAGTCCATGGATGAAAATCTTATTATTATTTTAAATATGTTTTATTGATGCATTTTTCCTTAAAAAACGTATTTTTTCATTGCAAATGGAAAAGGCTGCTTACTTTCTGAGAACATAGAAGAGGAAAAAGGAGAAGACCTACCTGATATAATGACAGAATTGAATTGCTTGCCATTTCTGCTTGTATCTACTTATGTCTATTAACCAGGTTAATTGGGACCTTAATTTAGTAAAATACATCACAATAATCTCCTAACTCCCAACCCACTTCTGAACCCCTATTTTAAACAAAGAAAAGAACACACTATTCTCTTCCAATTTCCCAGCATCATCACAATCTTATAATTTTTATAATCCACCAAATGAGTCCAAAAATTAATCCAGTAGTAGCATGAAATACTTCTTTGAAAATAATTATTTTCCTTTCTTCTTCTTCTCTCAGTTGGAAGTATCTATAATCCACAAGGCCTATTAATACCCCAGGACGTTGCAACTTTCCGTTCACTGTTCAAAGTTCTTAGTAGTAAATATTTGTAATCCACAAGGCCCACCAATTCCCCAAGACTGTATAAATCTCAGTTCGCTGTTGAGTATATTTATAATCCCAAAGTGTTACACTCCCATGGTTTGGAGTATCCACTCAGACCAAGCACCAAAAAAGGGAGGAAACATATATAGGGTGGTGTGGCCCAGCAGAATCCGGTTGAGTTGCTGATGGACTCGGATAGTGAGGAACCATATGAGTCGGCCATGGAAGGTGTGGAGGATCAGGGCCAGATTTAGATGAAAAGAGGCCCTAGGCTATTCCATTTATGAGGCCCTTTCACCTCCCATTTTTAAGTTTGTAAATTACATGAGAGACAATAAAATACATCATTACTGTGATATATATCAATATATATAGCTGGCCTCCCGATGGAGGGCGGCTCTGCTCTGCAGCAAAGGCAGCGAGGCCAGCCGCCTCCCCTGCTGTGCTCAGCTGCCCGGCTCGGCCCCCTCGCCCTCACCTGCCTGGCCGTTGGTGGGCTCCGCGTCGACGGGGCAGCTACTGGGAGCGGCCACGCCTCTCGCCCGACTGCCGGTGCCGGGAACGTGGGCGGGCTCCCCAACTGCCGCGGCGCTGGAACGATCTTAACCAATACATTTTTATATTTGTTTATTAGTCATATGCATAGAATTTCTCCTTATTTTCAGTTCAGTGTTTTAGTGTTCACTGTTTTTAGGATAGTGTAATTTTAATTTTTCTAACAATTTGAATGTAGGGCCCTCTTGATCTTGAGGCCCTAGGCTGAAGCCTAGTTAGCCTATAGGAAAATCCAGCCCTGTGGGGGATCCTGTGCAGGGTTCAGACTCAGAGCAGGGACCAGGGAGGCTGATTGGCCACCAGGAGGCACTTGAGGCATGGAGCAGTGCTAGATTGAGAAGGGCTGAGAAACGGAAGCAGCAAATCCGTAGGCAGTCTCACAGAAAATGATTAGGCCCAGGTGGTTGTTGATTGGCCCCTCCCAAGAGAGATTATAGGTGAGGCGTTGGGAGGGGACATTAGCAGGAAACCATTCGAATTAGTAGAGAATAAAATCTATCCGTGTATTTTAGCCGTGTCTGTTCGTTTGGGACTCTCTGCGTTGCTTCGTTTGGATTATCTCGGTTGAAGCAGAGCTACTGTATTGAACGTGAGTTGCCTGGGCCCTCAGCCAAAGGATTATCTCAGTAATTGAGCAGTGGCAAAAGCCAAGCCTGTGTTCTAGTGTATTCACAGGCTGGAGGGTTGGTGGGCAGGGCAAGCGGCGGATGGGCAGGTGGGAGTGGGGCCAGCCAGAGGCAGTATTTGCCAGTTCGGCAAACCAGTTAAAATTTCCACTACCAGTTCACCTAAACCAGTCCAAACCGGCTGAATACCACATCTGCTTGACTCCCTCCTTTCTGTGGTAGCCCCCCAAATATTGGAACATTGCTATCATGTCTCCCCTGATGCTTCTCTTCTAGACTAGCCGTGCCCAGGTCCTGTAATGGTTCTTCATAACTTTTAATCTCCAGACCCCTTATCATTCTGGTTGCTCTTCTCTGCACTTTTTCTAGAGTCTCAACATCTTTTTTATAGTGTGGTGACCAAAACTGGATGAAATATTCTAGGTGTGGTATTAGTACCTCACTTGATCTTGATTGTATCCCTCTATTAATGCAATTTAGGATTGCACCTAGCCTTCACTAATCCTCTCACTTTCATAAAAATCAGTAAAAATCACTCATGCTTTTTTATTTCTATTTATTATTTTGCTATGGCCACATATGAATATATATGCACATTCCAAACAGATTTTCTTACTAAACAGCCACCATTCTCATCCATAGGCCACTAAATGCCTCACCAACCTTTTCTGTATTCTTTCATTTCCTTCCATCCATTTTATTTATTTAACACAGAGTAGATTAGGCTGTCAGCCTTAGTCATTCTTCTAACATGACAACAATTCTTACCAACAAGGATGGTATTGGCACATTTTAGCTAATGCAACCTAAACATAACCAAAGCCTATTTCATTTCAAGTATGCTAACTTTATTCTATGCCTTCCCACGCATTACATGGCTTGAACGTTCGCGGATCGCCACCAAATTGCACAGGTGGTTGTTCTACCAGATGGACATCCTTACTTTTTCTCGAAAATGGGAGAGAGGCTGCCTTTCCTAGTCTAGCCCCGTAACAACAACCCTACAAGGTATGCTGGGTTAAAAAAAAAGCGAGTGTCGGGGAATTCTGCGACTGCATCACCTTTTCGCTGCTCTCGCTTCCCAGGGAGCTCCCTTTCCTCTCACCGAGCAGCCCGTTCTCGGAACAAAACGGAGAGGCTCAGAGGCGGATATGCCTGGCAGTCGGTGGGGACGGTGCTGAGAGGGGCGTGCGCTGGGAAAGGGAGCTTGCACGGTCCACCTCTGAGCCTCTCCGCGCAGTCACCCCCGTCACGCCCCCACCCCAAAAACAAACCACCAGCGCTCCTCCCGCTCCCCCACTCCCCAGGCCTGCAGCGCCTTTTCTTCCCGTTCGGCTCCGAGCCACCGTCACGGACCTCTTTTGGCTCCGCTCTAGGCACCGGCCGCCGTGCCGCCGTCCTCCCCTCCATCATTCCCCCTCCTCCCAGAGCACCACCGGAAACATGCCAACCTCAATACGGATGCAAAGGCGTCACATCGCCGCTACCCATGTTCATGAGGCGCCGGGCATTGCAGGGCACAGAGGAAGCCAGCAGACAGACGGGAGACTTGGGGAGGGGGGAAGGAAGAGATCCCGTCCAGGGTAAAAAGACGGAAAAGCGGAGAGCCTACCCTGGACGGGATCTCTTCCTCCCTCTCCCCCCCGGTCTCCTGTCTGTCTGCTGGATTCCTCTGTGCCCTGCGATGCCCGTCTGGGTTGGCTTCCTTGGACACTCAGCTGCCACCCCCACCCCCACCCCCACCTACCCTCCGACCAACTGTCAGTTTATTCTTCCTGCACGTGAAAGCGCTTTAGTCAGTGGAGTGTGTGCTGGGAGGAATCTCTCTTCTCCTCCCTGCACGGACCCCACGGTGCCTGCATCAGAGCTCGGGCGGGATTCAGGTGAAGGAAAGGACTTTTCTTTTGCCGGCATCAGAACTCGGGCGAGCAAAAGCAAGTATTTTAATCAGTGGGCTACGTGCAGGGACGAATATATCCCCTCCTCCCTGCACACATCCACTGAATAAAGTGCTTCCTCTGGCCCGCCTGATCTCTGCTGCAGGCGAAAGGGAGCTGGGAGGACAGGAGATTCCTCCCTGCACATGAAAGCGCTTTAGTCAGTGGAGTTCGTGCTGGGAGGAATCTCTCTTCTCCTCCCTGCACGGACCCCACGGACCCCAATTCCACTTATGGCCTGAGGTCTATTTACCAGTTAGAGGGTCTGGAATTGATCGTTGCCAGTTGGAGGGCGCAGAGGAACCCAGCAGACAGATGGGAGACCGGGGGAGGGGGGAAGGAAGAGATCCCATCCAGGGTAAAAAGAGGGAAAAGCGGAGAGCCTACCCTGGACGGGATCTCTTCCTCCCCCACCCCCCGGTCTCCCATCTGTCTGCTGGGTTCCTCTGCACCCTGCGATGCCCGTCTGGGTTGGCTTCCTTGGACACTCAGCCTCCACCCCCACCTTCCCTCCGACCAACTGTCAGTTTATTCTTCGCTACAAACAAAACACGGGGAAGCCGGCATCGAGTTTTCGGTGACTCCGAGGTGCGCTAACTGAAATGCGGTCTTCCTTCAGTCTCTGCTTGGAGCCTCTGGGATGATCGTTGGCGGGTGGGTGGGGGAAGCGAGGGCGCAGCTGAGCCGGGGAGGCAGAGATGAGAAGTGAGGGCTAAATGCAAAGCACGCCAAAGAGAGCAAGCGAAGCATCCCCAAAGCGAAGGACGGGCGGGAAGCGCTTGGCCAGTATGTGAGAAGGCAGGCTGGAAGTGGCTGCGGAAGGGAAAAGAGGCGGCCACGGGTATCGGTTCTCCTTGCGGTAGATAAGGGAGGTTCGTAGCAAGTGTCCGCCGGCAGGTAGGCTTGGGCGGGGCGAAAGCCTCAGGTCGGGGGAGCGAGAATTGGCGGGGAGGAAACAGAGATGGCCGAGCCTGGGGAAAGCACCGGGGAAAAAAGAGATCCCGTCCAGGGTAGGCTCTCCGCTTTTCCCTCTTTTTACCCTGGACGGGATCTCTTCTTCCCCCCCCCCGGTCTCCCGTCTGTCTGCTGAGTTCCTCTGTGCCCTGCGATGCCTGGCGCCTCGTGAACATGGGTGGTGGCGATGTGACGCCTTTGCAGGTGCCTCAGTTGCCCTGATCATGGGCGGATCTCAATTGATGAGGAACTCAATAATCCTGGCACATAAAGCTTTTTTCCCCCCTCGGAAACTGAAGCTCGTTTAAAGAAAAAGGGAAGGGCGGGCAGCTTCACGTGAGTGAGTAACTCCAGCGGTGGGAATCGGGAGGCTTCGGGTGAGCGGCGGCGCTTCCCTTGCAAACGGGGATCAGCGCACTCACCGCCTCCCCCTCCCCCGGGAGGAGCTCTGCAGCGGGACAGACGAATGGAGGGGGAGATCACCCCTTCCTCCTCCGAGCCCCCAAACCCCGTCTTCCCTGGCCTGCACCCCTGCGCCCAGGCTCCTTTGGGTTTGGGGCTAATCCGAATGGGTGGAGCGGGGGATCCCTGGGGCGGAGGCCTCCCGGTGCAACGGTCTTCCACAGCTCCGGAGCTAACCTTCGCCTTCCCCGCCCAGGATTGCAAGGCTGGAGGCCTCGGCAGCAGCCACCCCTACCCCCAGCCGGCCAACCCTCGCCCGTACCATGAGTTTACCAGCCAGGTATCCATTGAGCTGGAGGGCAGGCACCGTGGCTTCCTCGCGGCTAGTCTCGCTGCTTTCCCCGGGCTCGGCTCCATTTCCTCCCCGCCCATTCTCGCTCCCCCGACTGAGGCCTTCACCCCGCCCAAGCCTACCTGCCAGCAGACCCTTGCTACGAACCTCCCTTATCTACTGCAAGGAGAACCGATACACGTGGCCGCCTCTTTTCCCTTCCGCGGCCACTTCCAGCCTGCCTTCTCACATGCTGGTCAAGCGCTTCCCGCCCATCCTTCGCTTTGGGGATCCTTCGCTTGCTCTCTTCGGCGCGCTTTGCATTTTAGCCCTCACTTCTCATCTCTGCCTCCCCGGCTCAGCTGCGCCCTCGCTTCCCCCACCCACCCGCCAACGATCATCCCAGAGGCTGCAAGCAGAGACTGAAGGAAGACCGCATTTCAGTTAGCGCACCTCGGAGTCACCGATGCTGGCTTCCCCGCTGCGACTGGCGGGAACGGCAATGAAAGCTCGGGCTTCGCTCCTCCATCTGGGGCTGCGGCTAACAGGGACGGCCAAGCGCTTTCCTCAAAAACCCCGCCTTCCACACACACCCGGCTTCCAAAATCCGGGGAGTTGCGGGGAGGGACGATCTTCTTCCCCTCTCTCAGGTTGCCCGGTTTTCCCCCCCCCCCAGTTCCTCTCATGAGTAGCTCGCAAGGGAAGGCCTTCCCTTCCCTTGCTAAAGGCCGCCGCCGCCCACCTGAAGCGGCGAAGCCTCCCGATTCCCACCGGCACCGGAGTTACTCACCAGGGCAGTGCAGCAAAAACAAACAGCGAAGGCGAAATGAAATGGAGACTCGTGAGAGTCACGACTCGCGCGGCGTGCTTAAGCGGACTCCAGCCAATCAGTGAGCTGGCTGGGATGGAAAATTTTAAGCACCCTCGTGCGTGCTTAAAGTTTTCCATCCCAGCCAGCTCACTGATTGGCTGGAGTCCAGGCCAATCAGTGAGCGGCAGGCTGGGCTGGCTTAGATTTTTAGTGTAGATAGAATAGATTGGGGAACGGAACGAGCGAGCTAGCGGCAGCTGATGATGGGCGGGGTAGCCAGCGAGTGCCGAAATAAAGCGGGTTTTTTTGAGAAGCGGGTGGGACGCGGGAAAAAGGATGAAAAATCGTGCCTGTCCCGCCAAATGCGGGACGTCTGGTCACCCTAGCTATGAGTCTACCAGATTTTTGAAGCAGGAACAACAAGTAATTCATTTTAACATAAAGATCCTGGACAGCACATTTTGGTCCTAAGAAGCATGAAGGAAGTAAACATTTAACCATCAACTCATAAATCTTTTGCCTGAGCTAAGCAAAGGATGAAAAGCAAAGACATGCATTAGTGAATGTGCAATTTGCTGCACGTTAAATAGGCTGGATACTTGATATAGTTAATTCAATAATTATGTAATTTCCTAATTAATGAATATTGTGATAAGATGCAAATCTGTCTGCAACTATAAGAGCTAAGATCTTGAGGAAGTTGTGTGTTACTTATTTCTCAGCTGCTCTGTTATTAGGACATGAAGCCTGGTTTGTCTGAGATAACTATGGTTAACTATAGTTAACTATATAACTGTATAACTATAGTTAACTATACAACTGTATAACTATAGATAACTGAGTTAACTATACAAGAAGAATGTATGTATGTTTCTAAATGCCTTCAAATGTCACTGACAACTAGACACTGGCAGACAAACAGCATACTAGGCTTGAGTACTTCTTCTTGTATAGTTAACTGCTTCTTGAATTAAGACAAACTGTCCCGGCTATTTTTCTCTTTCTGTACAGGGTTGGAGAAGGTTAGGTTAGGGAAGAAATTCAGGAGGAAGAGTCCGGTTCATGATCCCAGATACAGCTCAGCTTCTGAAGAAGCTAAGGAGTAAGATGGGCAAAACCTGCTGCCTAATCTGCTATACTCCTACAGCAGCTTATTTGGGTGCAATGGAATTAGGGCGACTTTATTCTGCACTATCATGAGCGCAAGTCCCAATGCATCAAGTGTGGCAACTGATCAGAGCACTCTATATTGCAATTTGTAATGAAGTTTTGCCTTTCCTTATCCCTAGTGAGCTCTGTTTTAAGATCTATGCTATTGAAATATGTGAAATTCCCAGAGAGTGTAGTTTTAATACGTTACCCATTTACATGGGCCTAGTTAAGTGAGGAAAACATGCCAACATGGGCTGATCTCAGAAAATTAAGGAAGGCCGGTCTTTGTTAGCATTTGCATGGAAGACTACAAAGGGCGGTAGGCTAGATTGAGAAGTAAAATAAGAATCAATATGAAGGAGGACAAGTTGAGTGGGATCCCGAGTAGATCAATTTTGAATAAGTCGGTGATAAATAAATAAAAACTTTATAATTAATTAATTAGACATAAAAAAATGTAGGAGTGAACTTTGAGTTGAAACATTGAAGAAACAGCTTGGCCTGGAGTTTGGACTGATCTGTGGCAATCAGATCTAACACAAATATGCTGCTCTTGAATCAAAGTCTTTTCCAGTATACCAGGAGTTCAGAGTCCACTTTGTCTTAATGGCACCTTCATTTTTATGTGGACTGTATTTATGTCCAACTGTATGTGGAAAAGTTACCTTCATGATGGACTAGTGCAGTGTTTCTCAACCTTGGCAACTTGAAGATGTCTGGACTTCAACTCCCAGATGCATTCGCTGGCTGGGGAATTCTGGGAGTTGAAGTCCAGACATCTTCAAGTTGCCAAGGTTAAGAAACACTGCACTAGTGTTTATGGCAACCTAAGCTAGTTCAGATAAACTGTCTCATCAATGAAACATTCTACAAGGAGCTATTTTGATCTTTACACCACTTGTTTTTATGTATAATGTATATAACCTTATGTTTGTCCTCTATGTTTTATAATATTTTTTTTGTTATTTTAAAAGCAATAAGATTATTTTAAAAATTTCCAGGGGACCTCCATGGTCCCCTCCTTCACTATAACATTTATATACATAGTGCTATGATTGCACTAGTGAAACCGGGTCAATGACTTTTACTATTGACATATTATATGGTGTTTTTTTTTTGTAATTTATTTATAGGCCGCCCTTTTCCCTGGGGGGACTCAGGGCGGCTTAGAACAGATAGGGCGGGAAGACACACAATGACATATATAAATAACATATAATTAAAATAAAAGCAACATTCATTCATCATTCGGGTGGGGACAAACTATAATCTTTAACCCCAGGCCTGACGGGATAGCCAGATCTTGAGGGCTGTGCGGAAGGTCTGGAGGGTGGTGAGGGTACGAATCTCCACGGGGAGATCGTTCCAAAGGGTCGGAGCTACTACTGAAAATTTTGTTACATTTTTTTCCTCAACAAACGCCATTCAGCCTGAAAAGAAAAAGATTGCAGTTTACCAGTCAATAAAGCATTTTAAAAATGGTTTGTAAACACAAGAAATCACTAGGATAAAAATAAATCCTATACATTGATCCATTAGTAAACAATTCTCTTCATAAAATTACAAATATATGATCTTAATAAATACATTCAAAATACATTTAAAAATCTAATCATCCTTCAGGTTAAAATTATAGTCAGTTGCTGATTGTAAAGCTAAGACTTACCCCTGATTACATTTTGAAATTTATTCACTGCTCTGAAACCTGACATCTAGGAAGACAAGATTCTGTATTAATGCTTTTTTAAAAACTCTTTGTATGGCAGGGAAGCAGCTTGAATCAGAAGTCATGCAGCTTGTCCCTGTGGCTCACTCTTTTTTCTTGCTTCTTTTGTTCTATAATTAGTATTCACTACTGGAGTGCAAGCAACCATAGTAGCAAAGTTCAAAGCCTTTTGGAAACTAGGCTGTAACTTGGAAAGTCTGGCAAGTTCAATTCGTGCTGCTGTACCTTTAAATTCTGAGATAAATCCAGAGAACTGTGAGGTCCAGCCCTTGGTGGGGGGAAAACAAAAACTACAGATGTTTTTTTTTCCCCAGAGCAACTACATAAGGACTGAGAGCACAAAGAAGATTCTGGCAAGCCTCCATCCAGCAACATGGGAACGCATGTTGTGTGTCTCCTGCTAGTCCTTACCCTGGTACGCTCATCTCTTGCACAACCAAAGCTCCTACTGTTTTTGCTTGATGGGTTTCGACATGATTATATCTCTGAGGAAGCACTAGAGACTTTGCCTGGCTTCAGAGAGATTGTCAGCAGGGGAGTGAAAGTGGATTACCTAACCCCGGACTTTCCCAGTCTTTCTTATCCAAACTATTACACCCTGATGACTGGTGAGTACCTTCTTAAACTTTCTTGCCACCAGCCTGAAGTGTCTCAGCTCAGATTTCCATAACTCTGCCTGCAGAAGTCAATGCAGACAAAAGTTTCTGAGGTGATGAACATTTATCTTAGCAAAGGTTACTGAACTTTGTTAAACAAACAGTACAAAGTAAATCTGCTTGATACTTAAGAAAGCAACCTTTTGTACAAATGCTATCCCACCAATTGTTTAGAATTTATCATTTCAATTTCAAAATCCTCAAGGTGAAAATACCCACTCAAATTTATTTTAAAAGTGCCGATTCCAGTTAATTATTTGTATTTGTTTAAAATTTAAAATTCAAGCCAATGTCCCATCAACAACTCTGAGATGTTTAGAAGGATTCAAAAGATGAGTTAATTGCACTACCAAGTGCCGATTAGACTTGTCCTATCAGGAAAAGAGAATTCCTGGAATTATTCAAAGCAATTAAACAGTTGTAGAATGCAGAATGTTTTTCCAATTTAGCATAGAAATATAAATGGTTCTTCCCATGCTTTTCAAACCAGCTGAATGACATTTGGCTCATTGATAAAAATGAATATTCAAGTTTCAGCATATTGTAAAAATACTTTAATGAGATCACCAGCCCTTTAACAATGAAACTTGCATCTTTTAAAACTAAACTTGGAAATCCACACTAGGACAAGAAATAAGTTGTTCTATTTTTAAATGATAATAAATCTGTTTATGGTTTACTAATTACTCCCTGTTATGAATCTGAAGAGCACTTCCTGTACCTTGAGAGATGTAACTTTGTTTTTTCAGTGGACAAATATGATAATTTCCATTTCTCTTCACCAAGAAACTAAGGTTTGTTCATCCTTAGCGAATTGCAATGTATCTGCTTTCTTAAAACAGTTTTAACATACTGGTACAAAGTATGTGTGCCAGTGCTCCCCCATGTAACACTTGCAAAATAAAAATCCTTTAGAGCCATCATAACATTACAATTAATTGAGTTTGATCTGGTGCAGTAATAGGCACATTGCATCCTATGATGAGAGATCAAGCCTTCAAGACTCACAATTATTCATTTAGGGCACTGGATTGTATTTCATCCCATAGAAAGTCTTTTGCATTTCCACAGTCTTTTGGTTCCTTCAGAACCAGCAGTTATGACCTGTTCTCAAAGTTCATAACACACAGAATTGACAATATTTCAATATCCAGAATTATCAGTTGACTTGCCAACAACTTGATTGGCCTAGATGGGAAAGTAGCCTACTTATTCCAAGGCTGATTTTTATATCATCAAGAGTCTTTTTAAAAAAGTAGTGCTTTAGTGTTATCTTTAGATTATAATGAAGTTAATTCTGACATTGGCTCCATTATGAAAATCCTAAAGTTTGAAGTTCTTAGAAAATATAGAATTGATAGACAAAATATTTTCACGTTATCAAAACATGTTTCTCAAATTGTTCAAGATGTAAGTATTCAATAGTGTGTTTGGTGACCAGATAAAATTTCAGTTTAACTCTTGTATTCCAATTTTATCCACTATTTTGGCTGTATTTATTTTTTCATATTACCATATTTTTTTCAGTATAAGACATGCTTATCCCCCTCAAAAAAGTGGATGGAAATGTCTGTGCGTCTTATAGAGCAAATATTGCAGTGGGGGAGGGCACTTGGTGTGGTGGCAGTGTTTGCCACTGACACCAGTCACCACCGCTGCCATCAGTCACTGCTGCTGCTGTTCACTGCCGCCAGGGAACTTTGGAGCCTTCACTGCCAAGCAGCTGATCAGCCATTGGATCAGTCTCCCGGAATACCACCAATCAGCCGTTCTAGGCAGCGGAGATTGCTGTTGCTATTTGCTGCTGAAATTGCCATCAGCGATTGGCGGTGGTGGCAAATGGCAGTGGCAAATGGCAGCAACAAACGGCGGTGGTGAACAGTGGCAGCGATCCCCACCACTTAGATCAGCTGATCGGTAGTATTCCGGGAGGCAGATCCAACCACAGTCAGTTGCTTGGCAGTGAAGGCTCCAGTGTTTCCTGGTGGCGGCAACAGCTCAGCTCAGTTGACTGTTGGTGAGCATAATGGAGCAAAGCCCCGAGAAGCCACATGCTGGAGCAGTGATAAGATGCTGAAGCTGATCAGGCTGTTTGCTGTTTGCTGCAAGGATGCTAGCTAGATGAATACTGGATAGATGCTGAGAGGCAGAGGCAGATTTTTTTCTTGTATTCCTCCTCTAAAGCGAATGTGCGTCTTATGCTCTCGTGCGTCATAGTGTGAAAAATACAATATTTATGTTGTATACCATTTTAATTTTCATTACATTTGGTGGGTGCCTTTTAATTGGATGTAGATTTTGCATCGTTACTACAAACTACTATAATCTTTTTGAATCAGTGTTAAAGAAAGAATAAATATCAATAAATGAAACATAATTTAAATATTATTTGAATTACTAAAGAAAGTAATTCTTCTTAAATGCAGTTACAAAAATATCTTAAAAATCAAATATATAATCTAGCAGTGTATGTGCTTCTTTATTAATCTATTAAATTAATAACACCAATTTAAGAATCCTGATGTAGATATAAGAATAAAGGATCCTAGGACAATGAAGATAATTCTGAATTGGATTTTGAAAAGAGAGGAATCCTCAACTTATTTCTTTCTTAAAGATGAAGTTGGTCTATTGTGATCTAATGCTGACTTAACACATTGTGGTGTCATTTGTTGGTTTTGTCCTATTTTATTGTGTGAACCAAGCAGTCCAATGTGAAGAATGAAAAATCTGATGGCTTCTCTGCAGGTTTGAAAATCAGAAGTGCATTTTTTTTGTAGTGTTAAGGTTTGAAGAATAAAAAATGTAGTTTAATTCTTAAACCCTGAAAGGTTCCTGATTGAGCTTCGGACTTTTCCTGAATCCCTTGCTCACAGTTCAACCAAAGCCCTAGAAGAAGCCTGGGATAGGGCGGCCACTGGGGCCTTGGACCGCATTGTGCCTTTGAGGCCTCTGACCCAGTGCTGATCCCGGGTAGCTCCCTGGTTTACCGAGGAGCTCCGGGAGATGAAACTCCAGAAAAGACACCTAGAGAGTGATTAGAGGACCAGCCGGTCCCCAATCCAACCAAACACTAGTAAGAATTCATATTAAATCCTACTTAGTAGTGATAAAAGCAGCAAAATGGCAACATTTTTCCGCTCTTATCACATCCGCAGATAACTGCCCAGCCACCCTGTTTAGGATGACCCGCTCCTTACTTAATCAAGGAACTGGGGAAGACCCCTTGCAGGGTAGGGCTGAGGAATTTGTTTAGTATCTGCAGGATAAAATCGCTTAGATTCGGACAGGCTTGGACTCTGACTGGGTAGATTCGGGTGAGTCGACGGGGATGAATCTTGTGGAAATTATCTGGGATGAGTTTGACCCTGTGACTCCCGAGGGCATGGACAGGATTATGGGGAGACTCAGTGCAGCAACTTGTGTGTTGGACCCCTGTCCCTCCTGGTTAGTTTCGGCTTCCCGGGAGGTGACACGAGGCTGGCTCCAGGTGATTACCAATGCTTCATTGAGAGAGGGGTTCTTTCCCACTGCCTTGAAGGAGGCTGTGGTAAGGCCCCTCCTTAAGACACCTTCCTTGGACCCAGCCTTTTTAGCCAACTATCGTCCGGTCTCCAACATTCGCTTTGTAGCGAAGGTTGTTGAGAGCGTGGTAGCACGTCAGCTTCCCCAGTACCTGGACAAAGCTGCTATCTGGATACATTTCAGTCAGGTTTCAGGCCTGGGTACAGCACGGAGATGGCATTGGTCATGTTGGTTGATGATCTCTGGTGGGCCCGGGACAGGGGTAGCTCCTCTGTCCTGGTCCTGTTGGATCTTTTGGCGGCTTTCGATACCATCGACCATGGTATCCTACTGTGACCACTCAGGGGGTTGGGAGCGGGGGGGCACCATTTTGCAGTGATTCTCCTATCTGTTGGATCGATTGCAGTTCATGTTGACTGGAGGGCAGAGATCGAGCCTGAGGCACCTCACTTGTGGGGTGCCCCAGGGGTCAGTTCTCTCACCCCTCCTGTTCAACATATACATGAAACTGCTGGACGAGATCATCCATGGTTTTGGGGTACGGTATCATCAATACGCTGATGATACCCATCTCTATCCCAAACCACCCAAACGATGCCCTCGACGTGATGTTCCGATACCTGGAGGCTGTGCGGATCTGGATGAGGATGAACAGGCTCAAGCTCAATCCCTCCAGGACTGAGTGGCTGTGGTTCCCACCATCCCGATTTGTGCATCTTGTACCATCTTTGATGATAGGGGGAGAAATTTTAGCCCTCTCAGAGAGGGCCCGCAATCTGGGAGTCCTCCTGGATACATGGCTTAGTTTAGAAGAATACCTGATGGCTGTGACCAGGGGGTCTTTTACCAGGTTTGCCTGGTATGCCAGTTGTGCCCCTTCCTGGATTGGGTTGCCTTGTGTCACTTGCGCCCTCATCCTTTCTTGCCTGGACTATTGTAATGCTCTCTACATGGGGCTGCCCTTGAAGAGCACCCGGAGGCGTCAGCTGGTCCAGAATGTGGCTGTGTTGTCATGAGGGTACCTAGGTGCTCCCATGGCCTGCACTGGTTGCCGGTTGTTTTCCGGGTGTGATTCAAGGTGTTAATTATGATCTTTAAAGCGCTCCATGGCTTAGGCCCGGGGTACTTGCGAGACCACCTACTGCCACCGATAGCCTCCCACTGTCCAGTACAATCCCACAGAGTTGGCCTCTTCAGGGTGCCTTCAGCCAGGCAGTGTCAGCTGGTGACCCCCAGGGGGAGAGCCTTCTCTGCGGGAGCGCTTTCCCTTTGGAATGAGCTGCCCCCGGAGCTTTGCATAATTCCCGACCTCTGGTCCTTCCGGTGCGCCCTAAAAAGTTGACTTTTCCAGCAAGTCGGCCTGGCCTGAATAAAATAAATTATTAATTTTAATTGTTAATTTTAATCTAATTTCTAAATTTCATTGTAAATGTCTATTGGGTTTTTTGGATATTCTATTTGCTTTTTCTTTTAACTTTTGTAATATGTGTTTTTATGTTGTACGCCGCCCTGAGTCCTTTGGAAGAAGGCGGCATATAAGTCCAATAAACCTAAAACTAAAACTAAATTAGGCTTTAAAAACACTTTTTAATAAAATCTGGCAAAAAAGAAAACCCTCGTGTAACTTATGCATGAAGTAGCCTTGCTCACTGCAAATCTAGCTAACTGTGTTTATTTCGCATACCACATTTGTCATGGTTTGACATGGTTAAAGAACATGATTAATTAATGTGTGACCATAGCTTAAGATTGTCCATAATGAAGTAAGTAAGTAAGTAAGTAAGTAAGTAAGTAAGTAAATAAGTAAGTAATATTGGCAGTATCCAGAAACTTGAAACATTAAACAGAAAATAATGTTAATTTTTTCCCATTTTCCAAGACCTCTTAACCTAAACTGCATTATCCATTCTCCTCCCACTTATGACTGTATGACTGTAACTGTGTTGCTTGCATCCTTACAATTTATATTGATATTGATTGTTTCCTGATTGCTTATTTATATCCTTTGACTATCATTAAGTGTTATAACTTATGATTCTTAATGAATGTATCTTGTCTTTTATGTACACTGAGAGCATATGCAGCAAAGACACATTGTGTGTCCAATCACACTTGGCCAATAATGAATTCTTTTTTATTTATCTGTTACAAGTTCATTTGAACTATTCATTTAATGATTGTTAATGAAAAAAGTGACATGACCTGCACGTATAACTGTTACACCACCCTCATGGTCATGTGATTGCAATTTGGGTGCTTGGCAGCCAGCTTTACTGCTAGTTGCAGTGCCTTGTCATGTGATCATGATATGTGCTCTTGCTTTGCCAATTTCTGGCAAAAAAATGCCAATTGGGGAAGTTGGATTTGCTTAATGACCATTGATTAATTTAACAACCATGTGATTCACTTAACCATCACCGAAAGCATTGTAATGCCAATGACTTAGGATAGAAATTCCGGTTCCAGTTGAGGTCGCAAATCGAGGACTATCTGTACATCTAGAATGAATGATGCTTCAAAACAGGAATATCCTGGCACCTAAGGCTTGTCAAAGCAATGAAATGTAACCAGGAAGCTTTTAATCTCAGGGAAATGTGCCAAAGTATTTTTTCTAAGATAATGAAAGATTTATTTTTTGATAAACTTGGATAAGGGTGTATGATGACTTGAAGGTCCAGCTGAAATGTGTGCCTCTATCAATTTTCCGCAGAAAGGTGTGAAACAGTGAAAGCATACAGTAGGTAAATTGCAATAAGACATGATCATATCATACCAACTTGATTATTGTATCTTTGTAGTTTGTTTTACACTATTCCCTAAGAGTATTAAGTCTTCTACATTCAGACTCTAGAGGGCTGAATGCCTGATAGATTTGGAAGAAGCACAACTTGAACCCCATTTCTTCCATCCAAACAAATAATAGTGATTCAGATCTGGGTTCAGAGGTACAAGATAAAAATTGCACTGAGCAGGGTGAAATCTGAGCATACTGTAGTATTTGTAGAAGAGAAATAGAAATGACATTCTCCATACCTTTTGCACAGTCCTTTGTTGTTGGAAACCCTAGCCTGGGTGATGAGAGTTAGAAATCTAAATATTTTACATCAATTTTTTGCCTGGAAAAGATAAACAGTACAGGAAGGCCTATTTCCTGGTCAAAAAGAAAGAAAAAGGGAGACCTACCAACTCTAATCTGCAAAATGTCTGACAATCTCTTGATGGCACTTATAGAGATACAGGACATATTTTTGCTGTCTTCCCAATTTTTGGAGCTCAGGTTGGCTTATCTTGTTGGCTGTGGGACTAAATGCTTAAGTTAAAGTCCTACATGATAGAGCAGAAATACTGAATCCAGATCATGGCTAAACACACAACTAGTTCTTAGACTCTAGCCGTGATCTACAGCAGATTTGTTTTGAAATCAGTTCACTGTGCTAGGAAAGCAGAACAAGGTTATGAATACAACAACCGTAGAACGATTTAACACTGTTATTGTATTGGTTTATTCCCTTTTAACCTTTTCTTTCCCATAAACACTAAGCTAAAGTAGAGGTGATTTAATTTAGCAAGATAGCTGATGAAGAAATCCATAATTATTATTACATTATTTATTTTGCATAGAAGATCCCACATGCTACTTTGAAGTTCACCTACTGCATAGATTTTATTCGCAAAAAAACCCACCACAAGCTACTAGTATGGAAGAAAACTGCTGCATGAAAATAAGCAAACCAGAAAACATAATAGCTTAGTTTGTGAGCAGTTGGATTTATTGGCATCTTTTCAGGAAATCATTTCAGCTGCCATGTTTCTGAATTCTGAGTATTTGCAGTTGTAAAGAGAATGTTTCCATATCATATATTTTCATTCTGACTTCCTGGTATCTGCCTACTTCATTGTTTTTATTTAAAAATAATCCTGTTAATGTGCTGTTATGGATGTGAGAAGTAAATATATTTTATGTGTGGTTCTTGAAAATCGTTCAGAAATTGCCTTTCCATAAATGCAGTTCAGAAAATACTTTCCATTTCAGGGTATACTGTTTGCTGGAGAGTTTGGTTGAAAGGGTTGGTTCTCATCCAAAAATATTCAAGTTGTAAGGCAGGCATTTTTTTACAGATGATTCCTTCCAAATGGATTGTTTTGTTTCCCCCTCGATGACTCCATGAGTAATCTTGGGCAACAAAGTAATAGCAAAACACTTCATTAAGACAAAGATGTTTTGCTAATATATTATCAAATTGTATACCATGAGTTTATTATTAATGAATTACTCTTATTGGTTATGATAATCTACCTGTTTTTATGTTGTGCAAAGATTTCCCTTTACTTTATACTGGTCCATTGGCCCAAAAGAACAGACTAGGAAAGTTGAAAACAAAACAAAAACAAATACATATTAATCAAACAGAAGTTTTATGATTTTACAATTTCTATAAATTATATCCAGGTACACATTTGATGGATGAAAGTAATTTATTAGAAAAAAATTAACATGGTGAATTTACATAAATACAATACTTAAAAATCAAATTCCGATTTGAATCAAATGGCCTTAATTGAAGGATTCTTCCAGATTCTTTATTATTTTATTATTATTTTCAGCCATTATACTTCAATTTTCAATATTAAAATCTATATTGAAATATGTTTACCATTTGATCAGTAGGTAACAAAATATGAGTAATTGCATTTCTGAGGAATTTTCCATATTTCCTCAAGAATTTTTTAATTAAAACAAATGCAGTAGCTAACTGAGGTTTGCCCAGATTTTAATGTTAAAATTCTGTTTCTTAAATGGTGCTCAGTCTGTGTTTCCTTAGACATATTGCTGTATGTTTTTCTTCAAAGTATTTTATTTGATAACTCCCGGTAATTATCAAGATACTCAAGAAAAGGGCGATTTTCTTTTTAGAAATACTCAAGGCTGCAAAAATCCAAGGAACACTAAGGAAATTGAAGCCACTTTTGAGCCATCCAAGGTTGCACAGGTTAGAAAGAGTAGCTATATTAGAGGATGCTCTGCTATGGAAACCGAGAAGTGTCTCCGCTACCTGCATCAGGTCATGTGGCTGGTTTTGGAATTCTTTTAAAATAATTAAGGGTTAATGACTGTGGTAGATGACATTTCTTTGTAAATATTTCAGTAAATTGAATGAGGGAGGGATATATTTCTGTTTAAATGTCTTTCTTCCCAGAATGGGGTTCTCTAGCACTGAGGAGCTATCCCATGAAACAAGTGTGTGTATGTGTGTCTTAGAATCAGAGTAGATTCCTGGTATCGTGAGTATTCTTGCCAAGACTTTGGAAGTGGTTTGCCATAGCCTCCTTCCTAGAGCTGGGAGAGCATGACTGGCCCAGGATCTTCCAGCTGGCTTTGTGCCTAAGGGAGGAATAGAACCTATGGCTTCCCAGCTTCTAGACTGATGCTTTAATCATTACACCAAACTGGCTTTGCCCATGATAAACTGTCATTCATGGGGAAACTGAGTACAGTAGTAGATTCAGTTCAATAAAAGTAATAAAATTATAACAAATAGTACTATTAGTTATATTTTAAATTGCTGAAGATATAAGAAAACCCTAAGAGGGATAACTTTCTGCAAGAGAAAACCTATAGCAGCTTGAATATCCCTGACTGATCTTGATATATTTTATAATGATTTAAGTTTAGAATGTATGATGATCATTCATTTAAGAAGAGCCAATTCACTTAGCAAAACAAAACCAGCTAAAGCTTTAGCTAGTGGGGTGTAGTAGTTAAAATGTTAGACTTGAGAGGATCCAAGTTGATTTACTAACTTATTCAATTGATACATTTTATCAATTTGGTTGATTTGGTTATGGGCACCCTTCTCACCGTTATGACTCTGGGCAGTAACAGCAGGTTGAAGTCCTTTCCCTGATGAACAAGCTTGTTGGGTGACTGGACCAGGAATTATCTCCCAACATAAACTACAGTTTAGTTTATGGAGAAAAATGTAAAGGGGAAATGCTATTTACCTTGAGTTCCTATGGGACAGTTTAACTCTAATAAATATATAAACAAATATCTGGAGTCATTTATTGAACAACAGTAGTAGATTCTTTTCTGTGAAACCATACAAGCTGTTCTGTCTATGGAGGACATTTATTCCAATACCAACACTTAATCCAAGGGCCACTCTAGTTTGCTATTATCCGTTATAAACAAAAACATTGTGTTTTAAGATCAGGAAAACAAACAACTCAAAGATTATTCTTGTCAGGATTTTTTAAAAAACATAATTTTTGCACAGTATACATTTCCTGAGCAATTCTGCAAAATAATTGTTTTACATTGTGATTGGAAAAATAGGAATAAAACATAAATGTAAAATATAAATAACATGCATAAAAGTTTTTTAAGGCAAATAATTTATAATTAAGAGAAAGACAAGGTTCCAATAGAAGAAAATATTTGTAGATCAGAGTTGAACTGTGGAGTCCTAGGTGCTTGGATTATTGATTATTTTCTTGGAAATATTTCATTACTCAGATACATAACATCTTCAGTACACCAAGAAAACCAAACAGCCACAAGCAAGATTGTTAATTGATTGAGTCCAATTGAATTCTTTGTAGCTGATAATAGCTCACTGATAAGCCAAGATTGTACTGCAAATGAAAACCTACTATAATTTCTCTTTGTACCTTATGTTTTTTTAGGATGCCATACAATAAGGGTCCAGTATAAAGCAACTTTTTTCTCTTCCAGGTCGCCACTGTGAAGTCCATCAAATGACTGGAAACTACATGTGGGATCCAGTGACCAATCTGTCTTTTGACATTGGTATGAACCCAGACAGCTTTCGGCCTCTTTGGTGGAATGGATCGGAGCCCTTGTGGGTCACTATGACAAAAGCCAAGAGGAAGGTCTCTATGTACTTTTGGCCCGGTTAGTACTGCCAAATTCTCTTCAGCTGACTGACTAATATTGTGTATTCCCTATGATATAAAGTTATAATCTCTATAAGGAAGGTAGGTCACGTGAACAAAATTCAGCTTAGCCTTGTTCTCAAAATCATAACTGTTACGGTGCCGGAAGAAAGCTTTTGCATGTAGGTTTCCCTTTTCTGAATGGAAACATTTCTTTTTAAGGTATACCAACATTTTTTATTCCCTTATCCATATACAGAAAGAACCATATTTGCTCTGAAGGTTTTTTTATTTTATTTTAATCCAACAATTCGTTTTTTCTTGGCCTCCAGGAATAGTGAACTTCAGCTCTCATAATTTCCTAGTCATCATGGCTTTTGCCAAAGAACAGTTGGGGAACTTATGGAATTTTCTTCCACATACTCTGGAAGATAACATATTGGAGAAAAGTCTTTTGTTCTTTTATTCTCAGCCATGGAAACTTCCCTATTTCAATCAATAATTTTGCTCATTACATACACTTCTCCTGTCACTATTTTCTTTGTTTCTTATATTTGCAAATTACATTGAAGGGCATTGTTTAAAATGACTAACAAACATATTCAGGTTAGGTTGCTTGAAGCTTAATATAAAGGAACAAAATGTACTTTAAAAATCATGAGAGATCCAAGCATAATATGTTTTTCTGGATAATTTATGCTTTATACCAGTGTTGAGAAACACTGCTTTATACTCTTAGTCTGTTCTCCTTAGTCCTAGTGGCAGATTATAGATGCATGATATGTTGTAACCACTCTTGCTTGACCATGTTTACAATGAACTATTCTCAGTGTAAAACCTGGAATGATTTCAATAAGCATTTTACAACATAATTTCCGATCAAAGTATACTAAGTGGAGCAACATTGCCCTGCTATTATGTTATGACTGTTTGCACGACAGTAAACCCTATGCCAAAAAAAAAAACCTAAGGAGAGGGATAGCAGAAAAATAAGTGATTCATTTTCTATGAATTCTTTGTATTCCCTGTAGCCTAGAGGTGTTTTAGAGTTCTTGCCAGATGACTGAGAATCTGAATACTTTGTGTTTTAATAGGGGTTTCTATAGGGGATCATCATGTACAAAAATATCAGCAAAATACTAATGTCAGATTATAGGGTCTGAGTGGAATCTAGATTTCCTCTACCAACAGAAAGCTTTAAAGCATCAGAGGAGCATCAGAGGAGGAGAAGAAGAAAAGAGAAAGATTTGCTCCTGTTCCTTCACTCCCTTCAACCCAAAAGACCTCTCCCCTCCCCTTTCAAATTCACTTGAACAGTTTGAGGTCCTTCCACAGGAAACAGAGCAGAAGGCTGAAGGAGGTTATATGGGGGGGGGGGCAGTTCAAACCCACTTTTCTTGGAGGAAACTTTTGCTTTTGTAGTTCTCTTCATTAGTCATTGCATTGTTTCTATGTATGGGATTTGATATATGTGGCCAAGTTGGTGCTGGCATATCCATATAGGTAGTCCTGAAATGACAACAGTTCATTTAGTGACTAAAGTTACAACGGCACTGAAAAAAATATTTATGACTATTTTTCACACTTATGACTATTGCAGCAAGCCCATAGTCACATGATAAAAATTCAGACGCTTGGCAACTGACTCATACTTATGACAGTTGCAGTGTCCCAGGGCCATGTGTTCTCCTTTTACAACCATCTGACAAGCAAAGTCAATGGGGAAGCCAAATTCACTTAACAACATTACTAATTTAACAACTGCAGTGATTCATGTTAGATCGGCGGAAGAATGAAGTAGAGGCGTCTGAGGTAACCTTAGCCAAACTACTTTATTACAGGCAAGAACGAATACAGATGGTAGACCGGCACCTCTCCTCCATCTGACAGCTTTTTATATGGAGCTGTCAGACGGATGAGCCAATAGCCGCGCGTATGACAGCCCGGCAACTCGCAGGCGCGCCTGATTGGTTAAGACGCGCCTGGATGGTACCGAGCTGTCATTCGTAAGTCCGAGGACATACGAGGTTATAACAATTCACTTAACAACTGAGACAACAAAGGTCACAAAATGGGGCAAAATTCACTTAACAAATGTTTCATTTAGCAACAGAAATGCTGTGATCAATTGTGGTCATAAGTTGAGGACTACCTGTAAAGTGAGGCAGTAAGTCTTATTGATTATTCGGGTTCTACAGAGTTCAAGTCATCTCCTCTGTGTGTATTTAGTCATGCCTTTTATATAACATTATATTAAGAAATTCAACACTATTGATAGTGTTGCAAAAACAAATAATGAATAAAAGGATAATGTAAATTGATTTGCTCAGTTTTGACAAACAGAGGAACTGGTCAATCCAGTCTTCTTTTCTTAAATATGACAAGCTTATATTCTACAAGCTCTTTTTCCATCATGTTCCTCAATTCCATCCAAATATAGTCTTTTTGGTGATAACTCTCTTATATTATATTAAAGCTTATATTATCTTTATTAAAATTAGCATGGAATAATGAAAAAAGAGTGCTTGTATTTAAATATGTATAATATTCAAACATGGATATGTTTTAATGATTAAATAATATATAATAATTCATTTAAAAATGATTGCTGCTAAATATTACACTTAAATCATTGTGCACAACAATGATTTGCAATGGAGTAGTGATCAACATTATTACTTTTGAAATAATTGGTACAAAGTTTTATTATTAAAGTATTTCACAGCAGCCAAAACAATGTCCGTTGACATATTTTTGAAGGTCAAACCTACTGAATATCTAAGAACAGAAGTTCATATCTTTACAAATTTCTTTTGTAGGCTATGAGGCTATAGAAGAGAACATTCCTTAACTTAAAATGTACACATTAATGTGGCTGTTACAAAAATGTATAAATAGCATAATGCTCTCACTTACAGCAGCTGAGGATGGGGCTGTGGCTGAACACAAGAAGTGTGTTCAGGTGAACTAAAGAAGGTCATATTAGCAAGTCACTAAAATGCTATACCTTAGTTTGAAAATATATGGGACTTCAAGTCACATGACAAATCCAGCATTTGGCATATGGCCTCTATTCAGAACAGTGCAAATACTGTAGTTACTAAAAAGGGATTAAAAATATGTTTTTTTTCCCTCCAAGGCTTGATTTTTAAAAAATCTCACATTTATAACTGATTATGCAATCACTTAGGTTTTACAAAGTATGAAAGTACTTAGTCTAATTGAAGTTAAACCAGAGGCATATGCAGATGGTGTCAAAAAGAGTTCTGTTAGTGGCCATACCACCTCATTGAAGCCCTGTGTCCTGTGACATGATTTATATAAAAAGGGGTGAAGCTATGATCATATCATACCATATTTTTTTAATCCTCCCCCCCCCCCCCATCAAGTGTGTCTGTCCCTGAATTAAATTTTTGACCATTCTTCACTGGGAATAAAATTTTAAAAGGAAAGAAGCACCACCACTTAATTCATTTCTTCTCTACAAAATAATAACAGTATTTCCCCAGACTTTCTGTAAGTATCTGGGAAGCTTTAAAAGGTTTCAGTTACATCATTCACCACCCAGTTATTAAAATAAGGTTTATACATTTAATTTGGAAATGATGAGAGTTTCATTCATTTCTCAGAGTCCAATCATTTTAAGGTGAGAGAAATGGAAGAGCTTTTATTATTCAGATGAAATTATTCAGTACAATTCAAGATGCTGCTACTTTGGTCTTGAAATATTTTGAGCTCCTGATGAGTTGACTGTAGATGAGAACTTTTTCAAAATGCAGGTAGGGAGCTGTGTATGAGAAGCTGTTCTATAAAATGCACTTCAAGCCCTGCATTTGAAATAACTTTTTAAAAAAAAATTCTGGATTCGGTCTTGGCATTGAAAAAGCAACATAAGAGTGAATATGAAATCTAAAGCTTACTGTTTTGATGGAGCAGTTGAAATCTGAATATACAAATGTAATGGTCAATCGTTTCTTTTACATGATTATCACTTTCAACATGTATTTTCATGGAAAACAGACAGGACCAATATGGCATGATAAAGATTTTTAAAAACAGCTTCTTTGTAATTTAGAAAAGAAAGAATTCTTTTATGTCTTAATCTTCCCCAACCATACTCAAATAGACCAAGCTGGCATTAATCAATTTTCTTCAAACCATAGTTTCTTTATTTTAACCACTATCTCTCCAACCTTTGATTGAAGGATATTTGCTACCATCAAAGGAGGAACAAATTGCCCCAATTTATGAAATCCAAGCTGCTTACAAAATTTTCTATATTTCCCTTTATTCCATCTTATCTGTCTATATACCAGACAGGAAATAATTATCACACCACTATGATTTCAGAAGATGTGAATTATTAAATACTAAATTGTTGTATTTTTTATGTGAGTAGAGCACCAATAAATATTAATATGGGGGTTCTCCTTATCCAGACTTGATGTTTCTCTTTGGGAATTGTTGCTACTACGTCTCAGTGTAATGTATTCGTTGAAAAAGAATTGTGGTGTCAGAAAGTGTATTGGTTCAAACAGTTTTAAGAAGAGTGTATCGGGAAATAGAACAAGAGTCTGATACATTCATTTTATAAAAAGTAGTGAACTAGATAAAGTTGTTCTTTGACTTACAGTTAGTTTTTGAAAAATTAATTTGACAATCATTTTTGTCAAATAACATTACTTCTAACAGAAAGCAGAAATTTTTTGAGATCTTGTAGAACTCAGTTGAGGACAAAGATGGAGTGTGTGTGTGTTTGAGATATCGGCTTATAATTAATGAATTATAATTCATTATTTAGTGCAATGATAATTCAAATAAAATAAGCATCAAATCATGGAAAATCAAGTTGCATTATATATTTTTTATTTATAGACAAACTGGCACATATGTGCACATGCAGATACGTGAACTTTCTGTCTGAGAGCCAAAATCCATGCAAGAAACAACCTGAATTTATATAACACAATTTAGGTTTAAAATTTAAGCAAGGCTTAACTAATGAAATGTTTCTTTTTAGGCTGTGAAATTGAAATCCTTGGAATTCGACCTAACCATTGTATACCATATGAAAATGCTCCAACGGATGCCGATTTCTCCAAAGCTGTAAACAATGCCATTGAGTCTTTAAGGTAAAATCATCAAACCATTTTAATTATTTCATTGACAGAAAAATGAAAAGTTACGATCTTGTTGGATTAGTTTTATAATAGCACAAAGTCTTCTACATTTTCCATATAGTATTGTTTGGCATTAATTCAAAAATTAATTCAAATAATGCAAAAAATCTTCATGGTGGAACTTTTCCTGTTATGTTTACTGGACAAAGTTGCTGTTCTTATGAACCTTAAAAGGCACGTTTAGTATGCTAATATACCCAGCCAACATACAAACATTGGGAACCAAAGGTGTAGTTCAATCCAGCAGGGACGTGCAGTCAGGGGAGGCAGGGGAGGCGGGGCCTCACCAGTGTCATGAGGAAAAGAAAAGAAACATTAAAAGGAAAAAGACTAAGGTAGTTGCTGCCAGACTCCAGAGTCACAGTGGATGACTCTGAGTCTGCTTAGTGCTAACTGTAGGAGGAGGCGAGAGAGTTAAGCAAGGGTTAAAAGGTGAAAAATTCCTTATGCAAAGGAGGCACATGATTCTCCCGCCTCCTCCTGCAGAGGGCACTTTGTTTAGAGGCTTTTTTTTAAACAGTTAAGCAGAGTCATCCATGTGGTGACTCTAGCAGCAACTATCCTAGCCTGGCTAGCCTAGAGCAGCTCTTGCCTTTTTCTTTTTACATTTTCATCGTGGCGGACAAGAGGAGAGTTGACACAGCTGGAAGGTATGTGGGTCAGAGGGAGGGGGCAGGGGGGAGGAATTCAAAATTATTTGTAAGTAATTGTAATTTGTTTTATTATAAGTAATTTGTGTGTGTGTGTGTGTGTGTGTTTTTTACCTGCCTCTGCTGGTGCGCAGGCTGGCACTTTTTTATTTTTTATTTTTTATTATTTCTACGCCTCGCCATAGAGTGGGACACGCCGGCTTCTGGCCATACAGTGGGTCCTGATGTGTGGCCGGGGCGGCGGAATGCACTTTAAAGTGCCAGCATGCCTCCCGCTCCCGGCCATAAAGCAGGACATTTTTTGCTCTATGGCAGGGTGAGGCAGCATGCATTTTAAAGTGCCCGCTTGCCTCATCAGCCATAAACCTCACCGCGATCCAGTATGAGTTGCATTGCGTATGAGCAATTATAAAGGGCAATCAGGAGACTGAAAATTATATAACAACATCACTGTCAGGCCAAATTAGGCATCATATGTTGACACTGGGTGATTTTAGTTTGGATAAATAACAGTGGTGAGACTTAAATTGAAAACATGCTTCCAGTCTAAATTAGGACACCATGCTGAAAATCTGTCTTGCAGGATTTGCTTTTAGACATTCTATTTCCAGTTGCAAGGTTCACTTTTAAGGTGAATAGAGAGGGATAATTTTCAGTCAAAAACTGACAGAATCTCTAATCAAGGTAGGGAGCCCCAATTCCTGACATCCAAACAGTGACTTGAAAATTAAGTAGTTGAAGTTACATCGAGTTTGCTCTAATAAATGAAAATCAAGGAGTTTCCACTGTGCTATTGATTTGCTTAATGAGGCCATTGTCTTATTTTGCCTGATGGCGAGTTCTATTCTACATGCAACACTTATTCAAACTTTGTGGGAATTGAAATTTTTTTGTCATTTTTTTAACATAGCATTTTACCTCAAAAGAAGTTACTTCAAGAATTAGATTGTGAATCACAAATGTATAATATTATTAACTTATTGCCTTGAACTCGCAAATAAAGGTTTCTCAATGCTATTACAAAAAACGCCAAAGGACAATTAATATAATGTATATTGCTTTACTTAGTACTTTTAAGAAAAGACAACATAGACAACATGTTTTCTGTAAACACAGTACTATTAACATTTATCTCTGGAAACACTTCCTTATGCATTACTTTGATAGTGATAGAATAGTGGCATTTTAGATACCGTTCTATTTTTGGAGATTAATTAGAGACATAATCAAACAGGACTTACCTTCATACACTTACTTGAAATTAAAGATTGATTAGAGGTGAAACTATCCTCCATTTCCAGATTTCCTTTTAAACTTTTATGCATTGAGACAATATACTGAAGTTTAAAAAATTGCCCTATACCATTTTCTGAAGTTTGCATACTTTGAATTTGTCTTGCATGTTTTCCTCCATGAACCAAATAGGAGATGATGAATGATAAAGCAATTCAGATAAAGAAATCGGTACAATTTTAGTGATATGGTACACCTTTTCCATTTCTTGAACTACTTTCAGAAAGTAGATGATATCCATGATTGGAAATCTAATCATGAATACACCATAGCTTTGCATATCTGACTTTGATAAAGACTTAATTTAAATATTCAGGTTATGCCACAACAATGTGTTTAGATATTCAAGAAGGGGAGTGGAGGTAACCTCATGAAGCAGGTTCTTCCTTCCCAGTTCAGATTCACCTGAACATCAGGAAAGTGTCTAAGCAAGGTCTTGCCAACCTGCACAATCAGGCACTTTGAAAAAAATCTATGAAAAGTTTAAAATAGTCCAGAGAAAACTCTTACCTGCCCAAAATGCTTAAATTATAATTCTTGGCAACCTGGAACACAGTAAAGTTCCATTGCTTCTGTAAGACAACTGATTCATCAGAACTGATTTAAAAGAATCATCTATAGGAATAACAATGCCACTTAACTAATGAGGAAGTGGGGAAGAAGCTGTGTGGTTAGAGCTGGGATATCCATCTGGGCTTATTTTAGGCTGAAAATAAAACAAGAATAATAAAAAGAATAAGGGATCTCCTTGCTAACTCTTCTTGTAGAAAACATGCCAAGAGAGCAGGACAAAAACCAGATCATATTGAAAAGGCACTCTAGAAGTAAGTTTATGTTACATTTAATTCTTTGGTGGTTATGTTCCCATTACAGCAATGGTACAGCAGATATGGCAGCCATATACTATGAACTCATTGATGTAGAAGGTCATCGTTTTGGCCCTTCATCTAATCAGAGGAAGAATGCTGTAAAAGCAGTGGATAATGTTTTGCTCAGGATGTCTAAGCTTATCAAGGTTTCTGTCACTTTTAAAGATGTTTATTTCACTCTCTTCAACTTTGTTATTAAATATTTGCAATTATTCAGTAAAGACTACTTCATGGGTTACTTACTGCTTCTATTCTGAATAGTAAGGAACATGCATATCCCAAGATGCTACATTCAGCTTGGGGCGTTTCCCCAAGCCAATGGATCTCCATTAGATCCCATTCTCAGAATATTTTTAATGGAAATTTTCTAAGTAATCGTTCTCATGTGATTTTTGCACTCCATCACTGAAGAATAGGATTTTGGCTTTGGGAAAGATCTTCATATTTGTGAAATGATTATAGTAGCACAAACTATATACACTCCTTCAGTATTACATGCTATACAACTCATAATGTGTGTGCAAGAGCAGGCTGAGGGTGGTGAGATCCATGTTTTGCTCGAAACCCAAAATGGATAGGGGGTCGATTATTTCCCAAACACTAACTTGGGAAAACAGTAAATGGAACATGCCAAAAATGTAGTAATAAAGTTAAGCTATCTGCTTGCATGTGTGACTTTTTTCATGTTAAAAGGTCCTACATAAAGATTTCCAAGTTTCCAGAATCACAAATTTTGTGTCCAACATCTCTGTTACTGGGAATGTTTAACTGGAGGAAATTATATAATAGTCTTAATTCTTATTAATTAATTAATTAATTCTTCTTAAATATAAAGGTGAGATGAGTGGCAAATAAATCTAATTTACTAATAATAAGTGTAATTGAAGGTGCCATCAAACAAAATGATGGGTGAAGAATTTCTCTTTCCTCCTTATATTTTGTCAATTGAGTAGGACTGAGACAAAATTTTGCTTCAAGATTTGGAAGCAAAATCCTTTCAAAGCATTCCTCTGATTCCCTGGATTTCATTCCTCTGATCTGAAATAAAAAAAGATCAGGCTTCTGAAATCTGTTTGAATGTTGTCAATGTAGGTGGCCTTCTATGTATTTTCAGCATGGCAACTATTAGTGAAATTGTTAGCTGAAAAAAGAGAGAGAGAGAAAGAGAAAGAGAGAGAGAGAGAGCACAAACTATCTCCTTTTCATGCTATAATTATTTTTTTTTAACTTTTTTGACAGGACAAGAAATTGCAGAATGCTTTAAATGTTGTTTTCTTTTCTGATCATGGGATGACTGATATTGACTGGATGGATAAAGTGATTGAACTGAAAAACTGCATCAACATGAGTGATGTAATTAAAGTGAAGGACCGAGGGCCAGTTGTAAGCCTATGGCCAAAGAAAGGCAAGGAAAATGAGGCAAGAACAGCAACCTTTTGTTTTTTTAATGCAGTTTAGGCTACTTGTTGATGTGCTTAATATACCAAGTTGTCTTGATAGGTTTATGCATTCATAAACAGTTCGGTATGTTCTGGAAAGGACATGAATGTGGAAAGAACGCCAGGAATCTTCATTTTCATATTTTCCACATTAATGACAGAGAGGAATGTCTTCTTCCTTATCTTCCTAGGAATATATTGTAAACTGTCTATATGTATTTATCCAGAAGGAAGAATCTCTGAATTTAAGATGACCTTGATAAGAGAAGGGTAGCTGGCCCCCAAAAAATCAGCACAGACAAAAATTCCAATTTCTGCATAATATCAAACTCCAGCTGAAATCAATCCTGAAATTCTTCCCAGTACTGAAGTGACTAGATATCTCACATAAATATATGCATACACACAACACACACATAGACAAACATGTATGGGGAGATTAGATATAGATTTATTTTACTTACTTCAGAAAAAGGCACTGCCAAAATAAACAAAAATGAATAACTAATTAAAATTGCCTAAAGTAAAAAAATAACCTCTTTATTTGGAAGAAAGATGTACCACTACATTAGCCATCTCTTCTGTTTCACCTACGCAAATTACAGCCAAAGACAGAAACGCAGGTCTCAGGATCATTTCTCTGGGTATGGCTAATCTTCAAAAATATACTTTCCGGCAGGGATGTCTGCAGCCATGTACTTGTTTTCTGTTCTTTTCAGCAGGTATAAAAAGGCATAAACAAAGAACCATACATTTCTATAGATTTTCTTTGGAATTTGTTTTTTCCATCAACCTATTGGAATTATTATGAAGCTTTACACTAGTTTACTGTAGCATAGAGTAAAGCTAAATAGTCTGTACATGGTACATATTTTTAACTGGGTGGTTTACTGATCTATAGTTTGTCAATTTGTATGAAAGTAGTGAAGAGTGTCAAGGTACTCAAAGTTAGATTTCTTGCAAAGAGGTGGCTATGTTTGTTACAAAACTTGAAAAGTAGTGAGGTTGTTCTTTTTCTTTCCCGCTGAAATCCCCAACCCGTTCTTCCAAAACACTGTCGCTGAAACAAAAAAGAAAATCTTCTTTAACTAGATTTGAAGTTAAAACGTTAGTCACAAAGAAGACCCATCTCCCTTTATATAAAACACTTGGAATCCTTGATGTACTGCGAGCTTGGTTGTTTCCTTGCAGGCATTTTATTTCTTGATGAGGCAATCATAAGTACACTGAGCCTAGGTACTTACGACCACAATTGAACCCAAAATTTTTGTTGCTAAGTGAGACATTTATTAAGTGAGTTTTGCCCCATTTTATGATCTTTCTTGCCACCGTTGTTAAACGAATCACCGCATTTGTTAAATTAGTCACATGGCTGCTAAGAGAATTTGACGTCCTCATTGACTTTGCTTTTCAGAAGGTCACAAAAGGTGGTCACATGACCCTGGGACACTGCAAATGTCATAAATATGAGCCAATTGCTAAGCATCCGGATTTTGATCATGTGACCATGCAGATGCTGCAATGCATAATGGTCATGAGTCACTTTTTTCAGTGCTGGTGTAACTTTGAACAGTCGCTAAACGAGCAGTTGTAAGTCAAGGACTACTTGTATATATTCTCTTGTATTGCAAAGAGCTTAGTGAAATGTAATAATTTCTAAGAACTCAACTAAGTTGTCCGTGACTGCCAAAAACCTAAGATGGCACCATTTATTCATTTGTATCCCACGTTTATTATTTTTACAAATAACTCAAGGTGGTGAACATATCCATCACACCTTCTTTCTCTTATTTTCTCCTTGACAACAACCCTGTGAGGTGGTTTGGGCTGAGAGAGAAAGTTACTGGCCCAAAGTTACCAGCTGACTTTCATGGTAAAAGTGGGAGTAGAACTCATGGTCCTCTGTTTTTTAGCCTGCTGCATTAACCACCAAACCAAACTTTCTGTCTTCCAAGATTTCTCAAAATAGCCAGCAATTTTCCAAGTCAAGATTCCTATTAATTTTATTCTGAGTATTAAAATCCCTCAGTCTTAATGCTAGTCATATGTAAAACATGTTCAATGTAGACCCCTAGTTTGTAACTTAAAACATTCTGATCTGAGTTTACAATGGCTGTTTGGATCATTTAGATGCCTCCCAGGTCAATACAGCCAGGGCAATTTTAAGACTGGCATAGTTCTAGTATGGTCAATATAGCATCAAAACAGTTCCAGCAAAGTTAAACAGCCCCTTTCCAACTTGAAATTTCTGTCATTATTTTTAATCATATACCGTATATACTCGAGTATAGGCCGACCCGAATATAAGCCGAGGCACCTAATTTTACCACAAAAAACTGGAAAAGTTATTGACTCGAGTATAAGCCTAGGGTGGGAAATGCAGCAGCTACCGGTAAATTTCAAAAATAAAAATAGATACCAATAATGTTTTTGAATATTTATTTCAAAGAAAAACAGTAAACTAGCGGTGTATTCAATGAAATACTTCACTCATCTCATGATGCTGATGTCCCGCTGTGATGATGATGTCCCGTGCAGCCGCGGGAGCGATGTCCCGCCTCCTATGACACACGGCACAGTGATTCCTATCATTGGATCACTGTACCAGAGGAGGTGGGACATCGCTATGTGGCTGCTTGCCATAACAAGGAGGAGGTGGGACATCGTTGCAGAGCGGCAGGAGGGGGAGGAAGGGGAATCGTAAGACAGCCCTGCATTACATTAGAACGTGAGGAGGGGGGATGGTGCGGTGCGCGCTGCGCGGCAAACTGACACAGAGGGAGGGGAAACTCACAGGGGCACTGGGCCATTCACGAGTGTCACCCAGCGGCATGGCCCCGCCCCTTTTTCTCCTCCATTTCAGGCAAATTTTTCACTGACTCGAGTATAAGCCGAGGCGGCTTTTTTCAGCCCAAAAAGTGGGCTGAAAAACTAGGCTTATACTCGAGTATATACAGTAAGGCATTTTAATGCATCTGTTTTTGAAGACTTTTGTGCTATAAAAACCACAAAAAGAAGAGCAGAAGAAAATCAAACGTCTAACCTCTAATGTCTGACCTTTTATCTGTTTATTGTTGGGATTTTTTTCCTAATAGACTGCAAGAAGCAAAAGTAGGAGTATTTAAAGGAAACTCTTCTTGACAAGTGGTTTGATTTTCAGTATGATCATTCAATTTGGCGTGGAATAATTCTGTACGCTGAAAGCAATGTCACTGCTTTTATTCCTTTGCAGATATATAACAAACTGAAAAATGTGCCACATATGACAGCCTATAAGAAAGATGATATCCCTGATAGATTTTATTATAAAAAAGGAAAATTTGTTTCTCCGTTGACTCTGGTAGCTGAGGAAAGATGGTTCATAGTAGAGGTAAGTGCTTCCTACAGCCTGATTTGTATCAATTGGGATTCCCATGAACAATTTAGAACAACAGTTTTGGGCACCAGGGACCGATTTTGTGGAGAAAGGGTTTTCTGCAGATTGGAGGGAACATGGTTTTGCATGTGCTACCCGTATCCCACGAATATGACTTTGCTTGAGTGTGCAGCCCAGTTGCTGACATGCTGCAGACTGATTCCAGTCCACAGACTGGAAAAGGATAGCTATTATAGAAACAAAAGAAACAGAATAGTTATTGAGACTATTGATATGCTCTAGAATTGGTTGGTCAAAGTGTTCTGATATCAAATAAATGTGTGCATGTTGGTCAGACATGATATTATCTCCTACTTTCTAAAAATTTGTCTTGATTTTGTTAATGATAGATATGCATAACTTATGAATACTAATTACAATATAATTTCAATTTGATTATGCATAACTGTTTCTTCTAGTAAATATAAGACATAATTTTTAGCTACAGCAAGGTTGATGCAGACATTGCCTCCACTGATAGCAGAAAATACTTTCACTTTTTCAGCAATGCTGAATGTTTCATGAGTAATGCCAACAAATAAATCACTGACTAATAATTCAATCAGTCAGTGATTACTTCCAATTTATAGTTTGGTGAACTGGAGCTAATAATATCATGAATTAATCTTGGGTGTTCTTTCTTAATTTTCTTAGCTTCTATTTGTGCTACAATTTTAAAACAATGGTAGCTGCAATGGCCTTGAAAGCATGAACAAAGCCAACCTACATAGGGACAGGAACTTTGATTTTCCATTGCTAATGTAGGCTTATGAATGCTGGACCCTGCGGGGGGGGGGGGGGTGGAAACAGGGAAAGACTTTAAATTAAGGTTTTAGAAACTGTTTCTACGTTTTTAAAAATATCATAACCTTCATGAACTTATTGTGAAGAACCAATTAATTTTTTTTAACCAACAAAGGAAGTCTGTTGTTTTTTTTTACTGAAATGATCATCAGCAGGCATAAATTCACATGCTTTGGACATGTGATCTTCAAGCTTCACTTCAGACTCAAGAATAAATCTTAATTTTCTAGAGATTCCCTGCTATTTAAGAACTGTTTTATAAGTGGAAGACTCTATTAGGGAACAAATCAAGGTGGAGGAATTTGTCCATACAGTTGGCATTGGGAAGACACAATTCAATAGCATATAGTAATGTGGGAGTCCCCCTCCTTACAAGGCTGCTTTGTTGAATTCAGTTCCAGGAAACTAACCACCAGTGGTTTGCACATGATGAAACAGCTATCAGGTTCCAATTAATACACCTAATGAAAAAAGACTCCGTCTGAATTTCCTCAAAGTTCCATTTTATTAGAGATGTCATATTGGCACATCTGGGAAAACCCGCATCTGAAAGCTTCCAGGTTTTCCCTACCCAAATGAAAGTACAAGTCTCTGCCCAGCACCCACATGTCCATCACATGATCCAATCAAGCCCTGTCCCAACTGGAAATGCCTCCTAGTCACATCACTCAAGGTGCAGGGCAAGTTGTCCTTGACTCTTTGAGAAAGGAATGTTATTTTGCTTTAATTACCAGTATATCTCCCATGCTCTATAAGGGATGTAGTGGCTCAGTGGCTAAGACGCTGAGCTTGTCGATCAGAAAGCTCAGCAGTTTGGTGGTTTGAATCCCTAGCGCTGCGTAACGGAGTGAGCTCCTGTTACTTGTCCCAGCTTCTGCCAACCTAGCAGTTCGAAAGCATGTAAAAATGTAAGTAGAAAAATAGGAATCCCTTTGGTGGGAAGGTAACAGCATTCCATGCACCTTCGGCATTTAGTCATGCTGGCCACATGACCATGGAGACATCTTGAGACAGCGCGAGCTCTTCGGCTTTATGAAAATGAAGATGAGCACTGCCCCTTAGAGTTGGGAATGAATAGCACATATGTGCGAGGGGACCCTTTACCTTTACCTTACCCATACTCCAAAAAGTTCCCCCTCCTAGTTTCCAATAGCATTAAATGTGGCGGGCCTGAGGCCCAAATCAAAAGATGGTTTCCAGGTCTGACAACAGCGCCTGTCATGTTTGCTAGCATTAACTTATTGGCCTGCCAAGGTTTACCTAATTTGCAGACTCTGCAGCCAGCAAGCCATAATTCAAATTAAATCTTTTAACAATACTAGATATTGCTGTGGGTTCAGTTACTTGTACAGTATTGGCAAAGTCAAAAAATTTAAAATTCTCTGTTCAGCCTGAATTTGTCAGTACAGACAGTCCTCGACTTACAACAGTTCGCATAGTGACCATTCAAAATGACAATGGCACTGAACCCCCCCCCCCCACCATTTTCAAACTTATGACCATTGCAACATCCCCATAGTCATGTGATTTACATTTGGATGCTTGATAACTAACTCACATTTATGACAGTTACAGTTTCCCGGGTCATGTGATCACTTTTTGCAACCTCAACTTATAACCACAATTGAGCCCAAAAGTTATGTTGCTAAGTGGGAAATTTTTTAAGTGAGTTTTGTCCCATTTTATGACTTTTCTTGCCACTTTTGCTAAGTGAATCACAGCAATTGTTAAATTAGTAACACAGTTGTTAAGGAAATCTGGTTTCCCCATTGTCTTTGCTTGTCAGAAGGTTGCAAAATGGGAATCATATGATCCTGGGATAATGCAAATGTCATAAATATGAACCAGCTGTCAAGCATGCAAATGTAAATCATGTGACCATGGGGATGCTGCAACAGTCATTAGTGTAAAAAGTGGTCATAAGTCACTTTTTTCAGTGCCGTTGTAACTTCAAACAGTCACAAATTGAATTGTTGTAAGTCAAGGAATACCTGTATACTACAATGATTTAATCATCTTATCCCTACAATATATATTAAATAATGTTTTTCTCACTCCGAAGAGCAGAGAATCACTTCCATTTTGGGATAATGGCACTGGAAAACGAGAAGCTTGGCAGAATGGATGGCATGGCTATGATAATGAATTCATAGATATGAGAGGGATCTTTTTTGCATATGGACCAGGTAGGACAAGCGAAGTTTATGATGACCATATAGCTTTTCCTCCCTCCCTTTCTTCTGTATATCTATTGATTAAGGGTGCTTATAACTGATGCATAGATTTGGATTTTCCTGGAAAGTAAAGAATATGGTTTCCATTTCTAGATTTTATGTCTCATTTCAAAGTAACATTCTCTTTGTTTTAACAGTATAATGGCCAGCCGTGTTATTAAAATTTGTTTCAGCAGTTACAATCCATTAACAGGTGATAACTTAAAAAGTCTCTTTTTTGTTAATGCATATATGAATGACTATAGACGGTAACACAGAAAAACATATATTTTTCAGGATTTGAAATTTAAATTATTTAACCCTGACATCAACCCAGACAATACTGATTTCTAGAGTCAGAGACACACAAAAGTAATTCAGGCTAATGATCTTCATAGATCCATTTTCACCATAAAACTCCAGTACACTTGTTCTTATCTTAATCAAGTCTGGAAAAAGACATTTTGTCCTAATTGGGGCAATTGTGTCAGGTCTTTGTGTACTTAACACAAAGTACACTGCTGCTAATTTACTAATTGGAGAGGTTCAAATTTGAGTTATTTTAATATACATTTCTATAGTGACTGTATATTTTAAATGCCATTCCCAGGATAGATAAGCTCCATAATGCTACAGATAACATTCCTCACTAGCCTCTTGTTATGCTGTCTTTTGGCTATTCTCTTGTCCTTAATGGATCATGACTTTTTTCTGCTGTACCATTCATCCCCTGCCATACCCCAAATTAAACCATGTACAACAGTGATGGTCTATATACATGCTGAAAAGATGCTTATTAACTCTGGCACTAAAAGTTCATGACGGAACTCCTGAATTATGTATAACCACCGTGTTATTATTATTGATGTATTTTATTATTTTATTTGATGTATCCTTAACTTGCTCTGTGTCATACATTGTCCAATGTATTCTTAATTTTACACACTCCCTGGAGATGCAGTGCATGGCAGGCAGCATGTTCACTTTTTTTAAATAATAGATGTGCTTGCAGCATTCTGGCGAGGGCTGCTGGTCTAAAACGCCTCTTTGTCTTGTTTCAGATTTCAAGTCTAACTTCAGAGCTGCACCAATCAGATCAATTGATGTGTATAATGTTATGTGCAAAATTGCAGGAATCCCAGCACTGCCAAACAATGGATCCTGGTCGAGAGTGGCCTGTATGTTGAAAGATAATGCCAATTTGGCCCCAGCGTTCCAATGGAGCAGCTCTGTGCTGGGACTTATTCTGTTTTCATTGTTTGTATAACAAATCTTGCAACACCAGTCTCAGTACAATGTCAGTCAGTGTGTCTAGTTTCCTCCCCACCCTTCCAATTCAATGGCAGCATTGAAATGGAAAACGCTGTTGGGAGAAAATGATATAAATTAATTTCTGAAAATCCTGGTGCCAAATGCTTGGAGGAGTATAAGCAAACAAAAACAAGCATGAGTTAGTTCCAATGGGCACCTGTTGTCCATTACCAAAGTAAGCCTTTTTCTGCCTTCGGCCATCAGTTCCAGAATTAATCCCCAGGTGGCTGAAACTAGTAATCAAGATGCACCAACTCAAAGCAGACAGACCCACTTGCTAATCACATCTTTTTCTAGCAGTTTTCTGCCTTTGCAATACATTTAAATTTAGATCAGCTTTTCACAGTTCATCACCTCCCATGATGTGTTATTTCTATGCTGTCCATAATTCTCTGACAGCCAATCTGGTAGACTATTTTGCCAGGGATAGTGCACATTGGAGCCACTTGTATGGACAGCAATAGGAAAATGGACTTAAATGACACTTAGAAGTTCTAGAACGTGTGCCCCAGATTTTTCCTAGTATATATACATGGAAGGAGACAGCCTGTAACTGATCAATAGTACGTAGTCACTTTATAGATTCCACTGGAGCCTCTTGGCAACTTCTCTAAGAAGACCTCCGATAAAGACCTCAAAGCTTCATGTGGCTGCCTGTTCCAGTGGCTTATAGGTCAGGAAATCAGTTCTGATGCTAACCTGAACCTGCTTCTGTTAGTTATCCCTTTTCTTTGCGACAACCCTTTGGAAAGATGAAAAGTACTTTATCACTTTCAATTATTTCTTCCATGGCCGAAGCATAATCAGATCCTTTCAATGCGTTCCATTTAAACACCAGTTGCTGAGCTCAGCATGAGGAAGAGAAGAGACCAATGTACAGTGGTGAATGGTGGTGGTGAATCTTCAATAAAGAGGTCTTCAAACTTTAGGGAATTGATTTGGACTGATAATAATGATCACAATGACTAATAGCACTCTTGGTGCTGTATCAAAAAATTCTGGGCAACACTTAGAAAATCTGCACATTGACAAAATTTCCTCCTGTCAATTACAAAAGGCTACACTGCTTGGATCTGCGACTTACTCCACTGAGTACATTTCACACAACTATACACATATAATGCCAGGCAGAAGAATTCCATAATAACTGATAAACATTGATGTGTGCTTTTAAATCTCAAGTGAATCATTGAATCAATTGGAATGGAGGAAAAGAAAATCTTTTGTTATCTGGCAATTGAATACAGAAGGCAATTTAGTTCTTGTTAGGCATTTGCACTAGTTGGAAAACAAAGATCTATTGTTTAAAGGTCTACATGCTATATTAATAGGGCAGACTGTTTGAATTCTTTGGAGCAATGTTCCCTCCCATTAAAAAAAAATCATTCAAAACCTTCATTAAAATGACCTAATTTTACAATTTTGCAAGAAAGACAAACAGAAAAAAAAACCAGAACATACAAAGTAATCTTCTGTATTCTGGTGGTCAGAAAGCTTCATGATTTCTTTGTTTTCTCCTCACAACATTTTTAATCTTTTTTAAAAACTCTTTTAATGATAGTTGGGTTACCCCAGACTTACATTGGTGGAATGGAATTTTGAGCCTAGGTATTATTTAGAAAAGTGCACATAGGATAAAACCTGCTTTTATTGATTGCTGCTAAGCAAAATGATTCTGAGGCAGAACTTTTCAGATATGTTTGCAGAAGTTTACAGATGTGTAGCAAGGTAGCTGAATCATTCCCACAAATATGAAGTATTCAAATAAAAGAAGAACTACTTGGATTGATGGACTATGGAAATGTCAATTTTTAAATGTCTTTTGAATTGATTTTTTGAAGAAAAATCAGGGATTCATTTTATAAAGCCATGATATACATAGAGAGTTAACAAATGTACAGCTTTAAAAATAACGGATGGGTGGGATTGGGAAGAGGAGCATAGAAAGTCACTGATATTTAGAGTACTGTTGAGCTGTGAAAGTGTGACTATTGTGAAAAAGGATAGATGGGATTCTGTTTCTCTTCTCAGACTAACAGAGGCTGGAAAGAAATTATGCAAGCAGGGTCAGGACTCTGTCCATCTGTCTCTCTGTCTTCTCTGAAAACTTAACAGTACAGGACTAAATTGGGATAGGAAGAGAAGCTGACAAAAGAAAGATCAGCTCAGAAATGGGCTAGATAAAACTGGAGGTTATAGAAGAAATTTTTTATTTGTTCCATTCCAGAGCCAATATATGGGTTGCGGTGGCTCAGTGGCTAAGACGCTGAGCTTGTCGATCAGAAAAGTCAGCAATTCAGCAGTTTGAATCCCTAGCGCCGCATAACGGAGTGAGTCCCATTACTTGTCCTAGTTCTGCCAACCTAGCAGTTCGAAAGCTTGTAAAAATGCAAGGAGAAAAAATAGGAACCACCTTTAGTGGGAAGGTAATAGCATTCCGTGTTCCTTCGGTGTTTATTCACATAACCATGAAAACGTCTTCAGACAGTGCTGGCTCTTCGGCTTTGAAACAGAGATGATCACTGACCCCTAGAGTCGGGAACGACTAGCACATATGTGCAAGGGGAACCTTTACCTTTAGAACCAATATATCTAGCTGTACTATACATTTTAGTGCCCATGCATATGCATGCACACACACACAAATAGTAATTCACTATGTTACACACCACCTTACACATCTACTGGTGCCTCCTATGACCACGGTTTGAAAAGATTTTGGAAAGAAATCCAGAAGCTGTACTCTGCAGGATTTCCTGTTTGTGAAGACTGTGAAAATCACCCTGTGGAGAAAAACCACCTGCCCACCGCCTTTACCACCCCTCAACCTACAACTATGTCATTTTTAGTTCCACCACATTCTTCATTGAGGTCAATAGCTATATTAATTCTTTGTTTAGATTTGCATGGCCACCTCCCTTTCCACGGTCCTGATTGGTGAATGAAGTTTAAAACAGAAATTACAATATAAAAGACTATTAAATATACAACAGTCAAGAGTAGAACCCACAGAATGACATCAGGCTTCACTAATTTCCTTCTGGGCAAACAACCAAGTTTTCAGCATTTTCTGAAAGTCAGGAGAGTTGGGGCCAATCTAACTTCAGGTGACAAAGTTTTTCCGAAGGATACACAACCATGATGAAAAAGGCACTTTTCCTGGATCCCATAGGACAGTGTTTCTCAACCTTGTCAACTTGAAGATGTCTGGACTTCAACTCCCAGAATTCCCCAGCCAGCATTTGCTGGCTGGGGAATTCTGGGAGTTGAAGTCCAGACATCTTCAAGTTGACAAGGTTGAGAAACACTGCCATAGGATGTCCCTTTTTCATTGATAAGACTCAAAGCAGGCTCCTCCTTCCAGATCTAATATGGAGGGCACAGACTTATGAGTGTATGGGGGACATGGGTGGTCTCAAAAGGTTAAAAAAGAGCAAGAAGTGGCTACAACTATGCAGTCAAAATCCTGACCCTTTTATGTTTGGCACAATGCAGGGAAGATTGGCGGGGTGGGGTAGGCTTTGATTACACCTTGTAGTCACCATCTTGACTTTTTTGAGCCACTCCCTGCAAACCTGCCTGGTAGGGGGAAACTGGAAGAATGAATTACCGGTAACACTTGTCTTTAGTTGACCTGATTGGGATTGCAGCAAATGAGATGGGGAAGCTATTTCTTCCCCTGCAGAAAACTCTTCCTCATTATCTTTGATTGGAAATAGGTGAGACTCTTCTGGCTTCACAAGTCTCCTCAAAGAATCAATTTGTCATGACAGGCAAACATAATCTCTTGTTTCCTTGTTAGTCATCTGGGTCTGTGTTTTGCATTTTAAACAATTGGTGCATTAAACCGGTTTTGATTTTGTTTGTTTGGCCCTCGGTCACAGTAATTGCAATCTACTTTTGACTTAGAAGCCATTCTGGTGCCTGGACTAAGGTAAGTGATGGGGTTTGGGGCAGAATAAGAGGAACCATCTGGGAAGCAATGGAAGACAATGAGTAGAGGACTAGAAAAATATTTTAATTGCTATGGATAGCACCAGTAAATGTGGCAGAGTTATCCAATGTCTACTTTCTAATGGAAGACTGTTGCTGCTGCTGTTATTAGTGCGATGTCGTGTCTGACATATTGCGACCTCATGGACAATGTTCCTCCAGGTCTTCCTGTCCTCTACCATCCTGTGGAGTCCATTTAAGATCACGCCTATTGCTTCAGTAACTCCATCCAGCCGCCTCATTCTCTGCCATCCCCTTCTTCTTTTGCCCTCAATCGTTCCCAGCAGTAGGCTCTTCTCCAGTGAGTCTTTCTTTCTCATTAGGTGGCCAAAGTATTTGAGTTTCATCTTCAGGATCTGGCCTTCTAAAGAGCAGTCTGGATTGATCTCCTCTAGGACTGAAGAGCCGAGGTGGCGCAGTGGTTAGAGTGCAGTACTTCAGCTGACTGTTAGCTGCAGTTCAGCGGTTCAAATCTCACCGGCTCAGGGTTGACTCAGCCTTCCATCCTTCCGAGGTGGGTAAAATGAGGACCCAGATTGTTGTTGGGGGCAATATGCTGACTCTGTAAACCGCTTAGAGAGGGCTGAAAGCCCTATGAAGCGGTATATAAGTCTAACATTGCTATTGCTATTGATCGCCTTGCAGTCCAAGGGACTCGCAGGAGTCTTCTCCAGCACCATAAATCAAAGGCCTCACTTCTCTGGTGCTCAGCCTTTCTTATGGTCCAACTTTCACAGCCATCCATTGCAACTGGGAAAACCATAGCCTCGACTATACACACCTTTGTTGGCAGGGTGATGTCTCTGCTTTTTAGTATGCTGTCTAGATTTGCCATAGCTTTCCACCCCAGGGGCAAGCGTTTTTTAATTTCTTGGCTGCAGCCCCATCTGCAGTGATCTTGGAGCCCAGGAAAATAAAATCTGTCACTACTTCCACTTCTTCCCCATCTATTTGCCAGGAATTGAGAGGGCTGGATGCCATGATCTTAGTTTTCTTAATGTTGAGTTTCAAGCCAACTTTTGCACTCTCCTTCTTCACCCGCATCAAGAGGGGCTCTTTAGTTCCTCTTCTAGGCCCTTTTGTGAAGATTAAGTCATCACAAAAGTGCCTAGAAGAAGAATCTTCATTGATCCCACTTCCATCTGCTATATTACTCTTCTTGGGAATCCTGCTTCTGTATGTGATATACATGCCAGTATAGCCATAGTAGACTCTGACCTTTTTATTTTGGGGAAACAATAACCTTCGGAAGGTTCCCATCACATGACCTTGAAGTATCAGGATCTTCTCAGGCAGCAAACAGCTCACATAAATTCCTCACCTCCCTCCCAGCTGCTAATACATTCCAAGCATTCTCGTTTCTTCCTTCGTTTCTGTTGTCAAGTTGCAAGTGGAAGTACATTAGGAGTCAGCCTTGACAGCCGTTTTCTACGATCTTTTCACCACTGATTGTGCATGTTCAGTTCAAACACAGATACTACACAGAAGTGGTAGCAATCTGCCAAAATTTCTACTTTTTATTAAAAAAAATAATTATGGCATATGATCTAAAGATAAATTGTAGTTATGTACTCATAACTACAGGAAGACATTGGACTGACTATCTACTTTGGAAAAAAGAAAATGTCAACAGTATTTATATTTATCCTGATAATGAAGTGTTCAGTAAGAGATTGCACAGCTTCACCATTAAAATAGGCCACAAATTAATATAACTTTCTCAAGAGAAATTATTTCCCAAGGCAAAAATTTTAATCTTCCTTCATTGTATTTTCCTTCATTGGATCAGTATGAATGATATTATTAAATCAAATAATTATTTTAATAAACCCATTTTTGTTAGGTTTTTAGAGACAACCTTTACAGGAATACGTCTGCTACATATGAATATTTTCAGCTTGTATAAATGACAGTATTTCTTTAGCTAATTCCATTCCCTTTTGTTAATTTCTTCATGCAAAATGATTGTATAGGAATGTGTGGTCTGTCTTTAAATAAACAAACCATAAAACCTTAAAAGATACATATAAATATATCCAAATTTAGGTGACTATGGCAAAGTGTGTATTTATGTAATACAAGATTATTCAGCATTATGCAAAGAATTGTGCACAGAAAATTAACACTACAGTATGCTCATGAAATATCCCAACACTATTTAGCTGATGTGTTCTAAATTCTTCCTTTATGATTTTTAATTAGCTTAATTTTATTCACGTTCAACCCAAATGCAAAAGTGTAAAATGCAGGTGAGAGACAGAAAGCTGACAGAATGAATTTTTCAACAAACAGCAAACTAGGTGAAAATTATTGCACTCAATCAGTAACATGATTCCAGAGAATAAAGATTGTGTCAAATGCTATTTGAGTCCAGAGCTTTTGTAACATATCTGTCCTTAGACCAATGTTAAATACTATATTTTGGGTCATTGAATAATGATTAATTACATGTGGGGTTTTTTTGTAGTAATGGAGTTTCCAATTTATTTCTTCATTCTATTAAAATATAGAAGTCTTGCAATCAAGACCAAATCTATAAAGTTGCCTAAAATTATTCCAAAATCTGAACGTAGAATTTCAGTTATCTTTAGAATATACAATTTAAGCCATGAAAGCTATTGCAAAGTTGCTATTAAATACCAGGTTAGATCACCATAAAATTTACAGTACTGATTTATGACTTAACCATGAATGAAATAATTGACTTGGCAAGTGCTTCAGAACTCCAGATAGATGAGCTGGTTGGTATGGATTTGACCCAAAACAGCTGACTTGGTTTCTTGGTTGCTGGGACAAGAGTTAAAGATCACAAGATTTTTGTGGTCCGCAGGAATACCTTCCCATTTATGAGAAAACTTCAAATGTGGGTTTTTACTAGTTGTTGAATCAACAGAATAGAGATACTACTAGTATACCGCCACCTTATCACTCAGTTTCCTCTGTGATTAAGTTGTAAGAGTGGTATCCAGTGGTATCCAATGTAACTGTAATTCTAAGAAGCTAATTTTGGGAGACAATGTTGACATTTATGCTGAGATAGTAGGGCCTGCTTGGAATTTCATGGCCTCTATGACATACATGGATCTCTGTCAAATTATAATCAGGCTAATGAATAGTCAAACCTCATTTTAGTTTTTGCTTTAAGCTGAGTGGGATGGATAGTTAGGGATATTGGGCAGTTAGTCTTAACTCATTGTTCTGATCAAACGTCACAATGGTTTGGTCTCATTTCCCAAGCTTGCTAAAACACTGGCAGTTTTTAAGAAAAGATTGGACAGTCACTTGTCTGAAATGGTATGGGGTTTCCTGCTTGAACAGGGCGTTAGACTAGAACAGTGATGGCTAACCTTTTTCTAAAGGTATGTGAAAACTGCGCGTGTGCACGCTATTGCACGCACACACATACCCACCCACCTGTGCATGAAACCCACCCTGTGCATGCACGAGCGACCCTCCCTTCCATGTGGGGGGGGAGTTTCGCCCTCCCCAGGCTCCGACAGTTTTTCTGAAGTGTGGGGAGGGGGGAAAATGGTCTTCCTCGGCCCTCTGGAAGGTCGAAAATTAGTTGAGAGCTGCCATGCCAGCAAATATGGCTCTGCATGCCACCTGTGGCCCACGTGCCATAGTTCACAGGACTAGAAGATCTCCAAGTTCACTCCAACTCTGTTATCCTGTTATTCCGCCATGGTGGCATTCCTATTATGCCGAGATGAAGGTCTTTGCTGCCAGAAATTTATAAAAACTGGTGAATCTTTGAGGGTACTAGGATATTTTACAGAAGTCAGAGTCACTGATTGTGGTAATCCCTTTTATGGACATGGACGGCAGTCCTTTGAGAGTATTCCCTTTCTTTAGCATTATGACATCAGGATTTCTCCATGATTTTTTTTTGGGGGGGGGGTTCCAGATGATGAAAAAAGCTAGAGTGCAAATGGGGTAAGACTCATTTTGAAACCGATTAGACATAACATAGTACAGTATATTAAGTCATGCTTAGTAAGTGCCAACGAAGGCTCTAAAGCAGCCTTCCTTTTTATGCAGGCCAAGAACGTACTGTCATTTCCTCCAGAAAACACTTAAGAGAGCTGCTGTGACAGATGTGCAAGACATTTTGAGAACAAAATTACAAATCTTCATGATGACTCATACAAAGAATAAGCGCTCAGAAGATGGGAAGGGATTTGTCCATCCCTGAAAAAGCTTATCTGGTTCCAGGGGATTTGGTCAGCTGTTATTGTACCATGATGGTATTCTTATTGATAAAATGCCAGTGTGATCTGGGATTGGAGACATTATATCAGAGTGCTTTTTCTTGCCTCTCCCTTTGTGCAATATTTGTCTTATAGATGTTGGATTTTTTGTTTGAGTATAAGAAAAAGAGAATAATAATAACAGTAAATAACACAGGCAAAAATTCAACTTAGCTATATTCATAGCACTATCTCCCTTTATTATCTAACTAAGAGCTCCCTCTTCTGGATTTATAGGACTGTACTTCTATGTATAAAGTTAAATATAAACACTCATTTTTGATAGAAGCAATCTGAAAATTAGTCTTATTTACAATAACTCCCATTCAACTTTTATATTTGCATAGTTGAAGTTAGAACATATTTCTAAACATATTAGAAAATTGAAATCTAATCTAAGATCACCTGTTCCACCTATTTATAGCAAAACCAGGAAATTATGAGAGATTTAGAGCACAATGTATCTTAATGCATATTCTTTTCCTTTTAAACTGTATTATCTGTAAATGAATATGGAAGAGAAAAGAGGGCAGCATTGTTAAACTGTAAGCAATGTCATTGCAAGATTAAGGAAAAGTAACGGGAATGTCAAGTCCTACTGGCTTATTGTATTACTTAAAAATATTTTGATGATCTGTTTCAGAGCTTTTGTAAATAAAACTAATAAAAAGAGATCCAAGTTTTTTCATTCAGCAATTTTCAGTTTCTTGAATTAAAAAAAAAGGTACAAGTAGATCATTTGAGTCTAATCCATTTTCTAACTTGCAATTTCCATAGGGAAATTTTGTCATAGGTATATTGAGAGGCAATTTAGTGTAATGATTAAAGGAACTAGGCTAGAAACTAGATGTCTCTGAGTTTTACCCTTGACTTAGGCACAAAAACCAACTGGGTGATTTTGGGTTGATCACTCTGTCTCTGTCCTAGGAAAAAGGCAAGGGCAAGCCACATATAAAAATATTGCAAAGAAAACTGTATAGTTTTGTTCATATTGTTGTCAGGATTCAAGACAGACTTGAAGGCACCAGAACCAATAAAAAAATCTCCATACCTCATTGAATCTTAGCCAAAAGGCCAAGATGGATACAACATAATGAATTTTTAAACTTATGTTTGGTCTATGACTGTATTTTAATAAACCAAAACTAAAAAAAGTATCTTCTGCCATGTCTGATAATCTCAACTAAGAAGATAATTATTTGATTGAATCCAGATGCTGCTCTACAGTTCCCAACGTTCAAAACCAGGAATTAGGAATGCAAATGGCTTAAAATTGAAAATACATATTTCCCATGGAATGGAATAGTCTGATAAAACAGCTCTTTTCCTTGTCTTGCTAGCTGAAATTAATTAAAAGAAGCAGTTGGGAAAGCACTGTAGGATGAGACTAGGACCATAACAGTTACTTAAATCAGTGTTTTTCAACCACTGTGCCGCGGCACACTAGTGTGCCGTGACATAGTGTAAGGTGTGCCGTGGGAAAAACACCCGCTGGGTGTTTTTGCCTCGGGACATCTCTGTGTCCACTGCTCCCTCTAAGGTGCGCGGCTGCGCACGTGGCAAGAAAACACCGCGCAGCCGTTTCAAACTGCGCGCAGTGATTTCTGCCACAGGCTCCCGAAGCTGAGGGGAATAGCTGCTGCTGCCTCCTCCTCCTCCAACAGCACTGCCAGATTTGCCGCCAATGCTGCAGCCGAGGTGAAGCCTCCAAAGCTCCCGCATTTAAGTCTTAAATGACAGTTTGGAGGTTTTTCACCAGTAGCTCAAGTATATCAGCTATACCCATGCTGTTAGAAAGGAAAGTTCCTGAGCATTCATCCATGTCCCTTAAAGTGAAACTGGGGTCACCACTTCCTGTAGACTCTAACGCTCAATGCAGGTCATGCCATACAGAGAGATATAGAAGTGGCTTTGATTTACTGTATATCCAAAGTTCTAAGCTACAGTGGAAATTTTCAGTTGATTGTTACTTTTAGCCCAGTCTAGCCCCTTATAGCCAATCAGTTTAGTTTATATAAGGCCTGATCCCCCACTAATACACTCTAAACTCCAACCCACATGATGAACATGTGCTCAAATACAGTTTGCCATATATGCAATGAAATCTATAGTAGAGAGAAGAATGTGGGCATGAATTTACATGTGTATCTGAGGGTATTCATGTTTGATTGCAGATTACAAAATAGGAATAGCACACTATGCATACCCAAGCACTGAAAAGCACTCCCCCACTATACTTAACTCTTCTAAAATTGGAAAACTATAACAGGGTTAATTGAACTGTGGCAAAATAATATTAAGTGGAAAATGGTCAAAAAAATCATGGCAATACCAAAGATCTGCAAATAAAAATAGATGGTCATCCTGCAGACACTCTTCATAAATAGGAATTAAAAGTCAAGAAAGTAATAACAATTACGGGTTGTTTTGTTCCATGTGTATGCAGTTCTTTTACCAAATGCAATACAGGCGTAAAGGTAGCATACACATATGGGCAAATAATAACATTTGTCTATTGAATGGGAAGCAATCTCAGAAAGATTTAAACCACAAGTTGTAAAAGGGCCATAGTTGCCCACCCCCGTTTTAAAGGATATAATGGACATTAGAGAAGCGCAAAAGCTGACAGAGCAACAGAAATATGGACCCAGGGCATTGTGTGGATTGCTGCTTCTCTGGAATTAGCTCCTAATTCCTTCTGTAGCTTAAAAACATTTTAACAAAGGCCGTTGACAATCATTTTGGCACTCTAAAACAAGGAAAATAGCAAATAAAACTAGTTCAGCACTTGGAGGAGGCCCAGGAAAGTTTTGCAGCCTATATTGCATAGTATTAAATGTTTAATTTCCACTTTGCTCACTTTTGGAAGTAACAATGCCTGGGAGAGAGGGCAGAGCAAGAGTTCAGCCCAGGCTGTTAATATAAGCAGGAAAATTAAGTCAAAGACTTTAGTGGTTGTTTTATTGGTAATGTGAAACTGATTGAAAGGGTTAAGATCAGATTTCCTGGTAAAATAAAGCAAGAGGAAATGAGACATGTGGGTTTTCTTTTTTTGGGGGGGGGGCTTATAAAACTGATCAGAACTAGAAGAATTAAAACTGAATTGCTTGATAATTTCCAGAGAAATTTACTATCATAGTCTTCTTCCATGCCCTGAGAGTTACTTATCCTCAACTGGTATTTTTCTTGAGGGAAGAATTTTATAAGCAGAATATTTTCATCTTTATATATTAATGTACATTTACTGTGTTTTTTCTGTATTGTTTACTGTAAGAGGAAAACTTTTGATTTGTGTTAGCTGTGATATTTTGGAATAGGGAAAATGGAGGAAGGGAGAGAAGAGAAAAATATTTCAAGGGAAAAAATGAGAATAAAGAAGCAAACTGTAAGAAACTCCATTATCTCCACACTTTTTGATTTCTACCCAAAACATTGATGCAAGGGCAGTAATTCTTCCATTGTACTTTAAAGTGTGTGGTCAAAGAAAGAAAACCCCACATCTTTCCTCTAAGCCAGTGGTAGTCAACCTGGTCCCTACCGCCCACTAATGGGCGTTCCAGCTTTCATGGTGGGCGGTAGGGGTTTGCTGTAACTCTGCTTTATAAATTTAATAAAGTAAAGTTACTTCCCTACTTTATAAATCATCATTACTGTGGAACCGGTGGGCGGTTAGAAAATGTTACTACTAACAGAGATACAAAAGTGGGCGGTAGGTATAAAAAGGTTGACTATCCCTGCTCTAAGCAATCGATAATCTAAATTTAGGACTGTGAGAAATTTAATACAAAAAGTGAAAAAGGAGCATTACAAAAAAATTGAGGAGAGGAAAAGGCAAGACAAGGCTAGGAGAATAAGGAATGAATTTGAATAAATGCAAGAAGAAGAGTTTTTGATTGGCAAGAAAAGCTGTTCTAAGCCAAATTTTTTGGAGTGGGGGCAACTTGCAAGAAGAGAAGCAAGAACATTTGGCAAGTCTGGATGCATCCAGAAAGTTGTTATTTAGAATAAAGATCCTTGGTTATTAGTAGAGCTGATGATCTCAGGTCAATCCACATAAAAGCAACATTTCTATGTGAAAGAACGTTGGTCCTTACCTGAACGTTTCTTTTTGGTAGGTGAGAGGGAGGGGCGACTCCTGGGATATTTTCACAGCCAGATTGGTCCAAAGACTGAGAGAAATCTTTTTAACCTCCTCCTTTCCCTGTGGCTCCCAGTTCTTTGAAGTCACATGACCAGAGCAAGCTGCCAAGAAAACAACATGGGAAAACCACCCCCCTGCCCCTCACCCCGACTATTACCTACATCTAACTGGGGCGGGATGTCGCCTCTCCCTCTCGCTTACCGAAAAGAAACGTTCAGGCAAGGACCAACATTCTTTTTCCGGTAGGCTCAAGGCAGGGGCGACTCCTGGGATGTACCCAAGCTCAGTCCCTGGGGGAAATTAAGATTTGGGGGGGAGGGGCGGTTGCTACCTGTTGTAGTACCCTCCACCCAAAGGACACCATGGCCAATGCGAAGGCATCCAGCCGGTAGTGGCGGATGAATGGAGTTGGGGATGACCAAGTGGCTGCCCAACAAATATTTTCGAAAGGAGCCATCGTGGCCCACACTGCTCTAGTAGTGGCACTCCGTGTGGAATGAGCTGTGATCCCCAAGGGGGAGGCTGGCCCGAGGACTCGTAGGCCGTAGAAATGGCCTGTCACAACCACCTGCCAATGGTGGCAGAGGAAACTCTGGCCCCCAAGGAACCAGGCTGAAATGAAATAAAGAGGACCTCAGACCTACGGAAGGAAGATGTGTGTCAGAGATAAATGTGCAAAGCATGACGAACGTCCAGCCGGTGCCAAAGGCACTCCCTCTCATTAGACAGAAATTGGGAACAAGGGGTAGGTCCCAAGTTGGGAACCTATGGACGGGAGGGGGCCATAAATTAGCAGCTCCCCTCAGAAATCTCTTGACTAGGGAATGGTGGGCTAGAGACAAATGATCATCCCCTGGCAGAACTGAGGCCAGGGCGGCTACCTGACGCCTCAAGGTGTTGTGAGAGAGACCCCCATCCAGACCTTTCTGGAGGAAGTCCAGAATTTGAGCAACCGAAGCCTCGGTTGGACAAATCCTGAGTGGGCTGCACCACTTAACAAACGCCACCCACGGTAGGGGGAATCCTCATTTTCCCTTCTGTTGAATTAGGCACTGTGGCAGGTGATATCTTAGGCTTAAAAGCCTGTCATAATTTATGGGTATCATCTTAGGTGACCCACATGCAGCATGCTGATGAGTAAAATTCCCCAGCCAGCAAATGCTGGCTGGGGAATTCTGGAAGTTGAAGTCCGGACATCTTCAAGTTGCCAAGGTTGAGAAACACTGCTTTAATAGATGAACATATTTTAACTGTGTACAAAGGAGATACTATTTGTGTCATATTCTTTCTGCCTGACTCTAGGATTTAAAACTGAATACCGTTTTTCCTCCTTCTGTTTATGCTTCATGTGTTGCTTTGAATGCTCTAAAAAAGAACTTTCTGAACAGTTAGTTCTTCCTTTCCTTCAACAGAGATGCTGCTATCAACACTCTTTGCCTCACAGTCTATTTTTGCATTCACATATTTTTCACTTTTTTGTAGTTGCTTGTTTTTCCCCTTGGTATTAAATTGTTACTTTCTGAACTTGAACATTTTATCCATGTCTTATTTTTTTCTTTTCACTTAAATCAGTATGTCATTCTTTTCTCTTTTTTGCTTGTTCTCTGCCATTTTTATTTATTGTTTTGGTACAAGTCAGTCTTGATTCCTGCCTATGGCACACTACTGTTTTTCTTCCAAATGGTCAGATCCTGGTTTGTAGTTTAACCCTTTGTCACAAAATTGCTATTTTTTTCAGATTACTTGCTATTCTTAGCTGTAACTCATTTTGTTTGCCCTCAATTGAAACGAATGAATTGTTTAATGTGCCCACACTAATTTGCTAACACTCCCTCCCTGTTCTGTCCCAAAATGCAGCTATCCAACAATGCTTCCCCAACAGGCAAATGAAAACCAGAGCCAAAATTGAGTGAAGAGTGAAATAAACTTGAAAGCCAAACTATCAATCAGATGCAGTAGTCAGCTATTCCCCAGTTTCAGGGAACTGCAAGATGGAATAGCACAAGTGCACGCAACCCCCACTGCCAAGGGGCCTGGCAGCTAAAACCAACAAGAAGGAGTTACTATGGCAGAATTACTGACCCTCCTTTATTCGAGCAATTTCACGATCTGCCCTGTCTTTCTCTTTGTCTAGAGTTCTTAAATTCTTTAATGTGCTTTCAAGTCATACTGAAAGCCCCCAATCTTTTGGGAAGTGGTTTGCTCAAGTGTTCCCAGATGTGCTTTTATTAAACAGACATATTCAGTGTAACTAGAGTGAAAAGCTTCTTGCATATGGCTATTAGCTTTGGAAGGCAGGGAAGTTTCCTGTTCAGCAAGAATAAAACACAAATCCCTTTAGAAAATGCTGCCCTTCCTACTTTCATTATTATCCTGCTGCACTCCATCAGCCAAGAGGCAACCTACCAATTAATAACATGCTCAAATGCCATAGATTGAAGACTGGGGGGGGGGGGGGGGGCAAAAATCTGACTTCACCATATGGGGCATTCTGGAAAAGTCCCATCAGGGTGATGGATTCCTGAACAACTTTGCAACATTCTGCTGGATGTCCAATATTAGCATTTCCATAATTATAGGCAATGACTCTAGAGAAGTGATGGCAAACCTTTCCAGACCAAGTGCCCAAAGCACGTGCGTGCACGCACAAATGCGTGTGTACACCCCCGAGCCCCCCAAATGCAATGCACATGCGGCCCTTGTGCATGCACCCCACCCCCTGCACAGCCCCCCATGTGTGAGGCCCCCCCAAATGTGCCCTGCCTACTGTGCATGCATTGAAGAGACCCAAATACCAGCTGGCCAACGGGAGGCGCTTGTGCATGCTTGGGAGAGCTGAACTGGAGCGACAACTTGTGTGTCATCAGAGACGGCGCTGCGTGCCACCTCTGGCACACGTGACATAGGTTTGCCATCAGGGTCCTAGAGTTTCTCAGATGATGACCCTAAGGAACCTATCTTGGCTACAGACTTCAATGGTAGCAGGGAGATTCATAAGAGTCATATGACTCTGCAGATTCTGACCTATGTAATGCAGTGTTATCATTGTGTCAAGGAGGCAAAACACAAAGGTGCAGGATTGTAACGTGACTCTTGGGAGAAATGGCTTTTTGGTAGTAAAACTCATGTAGAAACAGTGATAGAGTGAATTGAAGAAGAAATTAAATGCCTGAAATTTAAAGTGCAACACAGGAAACTAATAAAAATAACCTCTTTTATGGGGCTCTCTCATTCTCTACTAATCTGCCTGGAATTCTGCTCCACTCAAGAAAGGTACTAGTATAATGACTTTTACATCATAAGCTCTTCTCTGCCTCCAACCTTATGGATCTATGGTTTTGTCACTTGAACCTTGAAATGAACACAAATTCTTCCTGCTGTAGCTTCCTCTGCACCCATGTCACCTAAAGTCCCGTTGACAGGCATCCTTACCATAACCTGCTTAAACTATATTTGAAATCACCCTTTCTGCCAATATCACCAGTGATCACTGACAAAAGGCTTAGAATGCATAATAAAGCTCACTAAAGTGGCAGAAAAATACAGAGTTCAGTACTAAAAATTTTTTAAAAAGCATTTTCATCTGAAATACAGTATGACAAATTTCTATCATTCCCCAGAACAGAGTCAGACCATAAGGCCTCCTTTTTATATTATAACAGTGGTTCCCAAACTTGGCAACTTTAAGACTTGTGGACTTCAACTTCCAGAATTCTCCAGCCAGCTCTGAATTCTGGAAGTTGAAGTCCACAAGTCTTAAAGTTGCCAAGTTTGGGAACCACTGTATTATAATGTTGACACATTAATTATGTTTGATTCCTTGAGCTATTGTTTACCATGTAATTCCAATCTATGCCATCAGTTTTTTTTTCATTAGTGGTAATTAAATGAATATGTTCTTCCAGCATGTAATCTGACTCTCAAAAAGGTGAAATAATAGTCCTATAGCCAGTTACATGGCTAATCATTGAACTCAATGGAACTTTTTTTCTCAGTAGAATATATAGATTTGCACTAGTACTGGAGGAAATAAACACAGAATAAAAAGGTGAAAATGAGTCTATTTGGACATTTAAGGAGCGGTTTTATGCATTTCAATATCCCTGCAGAGAATTTCTGGATTGAGACAGCACAGCTGTCTGCATGAGAGCTCAGGTCTCAGGAAGTGAATTGTAGAGTGAAAAGCTAATAAAGCTGGAAGCCTGGGAGAGAACATCTGGTATGTTTGAGGCGGTAGAACATGAGTTCCCTTGAGCCAATCAACAACTTTGCTGGTAATTTTTCAAGCAAGTCATGTATGTCATTTAGGCCCCCCAAGACCCGGAAAGTCACAAATTGCAAAAATAGTTTTGTCCATGAGATTATCCTACATTATATAACCTTTGTGCCCCACAAACACTGGTTGTTCTTTCTTTCCAAGAAAGAGAGGTGAACAAGGTAAAGGTAGGGTTTCGTGATTTTTTGATAGTTTAGCACTTGAGAGAAATGTACAATTAAAGCAATATTTTGGCATAAAGGTGTGCAGAGATGCCAAAATGATTTCACCCCAAAATAATCCTGCACAGTGGCATGCAAACCAGATTGAATTCTAACCACTGTAAATTCCAAATATACTATTTTGAATTCAAAACAGCCTGTCTTGCATTTGAGCACAGCCGTTTCGATTATTTTAGAAAGTGTTCTGAAACATCTGTTTTGTTTCAAAACAATCCCACAATGATCCAAACAGTCCTTTCCCAATACAAAACAGCTGTTTTAAAGTCAAAACAATGGTTTCAAACTCAAAACTGGACAATTCAAACTGTTTTGCATGCTTCAGTTCCTGCATACCTATCTTTTTACTAAATGCTTAATTTTTAGAAAAATGCTAGTTTTAATAATAAACTATTACATATCAGGTATGAAAAAATACCTCTTTCCAGAATCCTGCAGTGAAGGGTCAGATATGTGATTCTTGTCAAACAAATAGCAATCCAACAGATGACTAAATTATACAGTTCAACTGTTTTGCATTAGGCAAGTTCAAATATATTCTTAGGTTCAAATTCCACACGACCATGAAGCTTTCTTGATGCTTGACCAGCTACCAACTCTCAACCTAACTAAAAGGAGTGTTGCCACAGTAAAATTATGCTTAGTTGCCTTGAGGTCCTTGGAGAAGAAGTGGGTATAAATGAAAGGAAGCTTTTCTTCACTAAAGGAAGACTTCATAAGTATTCTCAAACTGATCTTTCAATATATGATGTCTTCTGAAAGATCTATGAGAAAATTATATTTCAATTATTATAATCAAGTTTTAAAGATAATGATGTAAGGAGAATTCATACCTCAATGGCCAAACGAAGTTTCAACCACATCATTAAGGAATCATGATGGGAAAGTCTGCTTATTTTTTCTTCCTAAGGAGGAAGACAACTAACTGCTAGTTGGGAAGAGACAGCATTTAGCAAAATTAATTAATTATTAGATGTCATAAGGCTTAATTTTTTTAAAAAAAATTCTAACACACAAAAAAGTATAACATTCACATGATAAAATGAGTTGAAAACACAGAACATAATTGTATGCACATTTTCCTTACAGCACTGGAATTTGCAAAATAAAATAAAAAAGGCTTGAAAACACAACATATAACCAAATGTTATTTAATATTTTAAAAAGTAACACAATCCAAAATGGATATTTCACACAACACTACATAAACAACATGAACACAGTATTACCATATGAAGGGACTTTCAAATATAGACTTACAAAAATCCCTGTCCTTTTTTTAAGTTATTTTACTAAGCATGACAAGTTATCATCATTTACAATATGGTACACTGACACAATAAAAACCATGTCACAAATGTGCTGTTATAAATCAGTAACGTTAAGGGAAGACATTTCATGAACTGTAATTATTTCATATGAAATTCTGTACAATATAAACAGAACATCCAGCTTGGATGACCTTTACAGCAACCAGAGACCAAGTAATTTTAATATTTCTTTTTCAGTGCAAACACATTTGTACAAGGCTGTCTTGGTTGCAAAACTCCCTTCTAGCATACAGTAAGTCCCACTTGCATTTATTTACTCATTTAAACCTAATGCAACAGTCACATTCAGTCACTCACAGAAGGTTACCTGCAGAATTATGAACCCTTAAATGGAAAGTCTTTTGATGACATATAAGTTACTCATTGGGCCCTATTGAGATCTTTCATGGTCACAGGCAGGTGTTTGATGTCTATCCATTTTAACAGCATTGTAACTTGAAAATCAGAGTACTGTTACAGATGATTATCAACTAGCATCAAGGGGTGTGTGTGGGTAAGTTTCTCACAGAGAGAAGAGCAATTTGTCTAGAATACCTTTTATGATCCAGAACTCAAAGTGGAGGCACTCTGGTGAGTTTATGAAGTGTTTGTGTATCATATACTTGACATGATAGGAGCTTGCAGGCCCAAATTATGAAATACAATAGCTCTATATGTATTTCTCCAATAAAATTAAATCTCAATGACTCTATTCAAATTATACCTATCCAACATATAGAAGTCACTACTGTTCTATACTGCTGCATAAGCTAGTAATACATTGCACTTCTCTGAAGTGTTGAGTGTAGCCTTTGCTTCAGTCACATGTTAGAAGAGGCACCATATTTTGTTTTATCCATGGCTCACAGAAGCCTGAATTGTCCTGCTAATTTTGCCATCATGCTATGCAGCAGGTCTGTTTTTCAATCTGTCTCTGCACCTAAAATGGGGGATCAGCAGTTTTCCTAATTATCACCTGATGTTTAAACTCTGTCTTTGCGGCTCTAAGAAAGACTGCAATATTATGAGCAAAAAACTGTAGTACAATATAGTTAGTTCCACACATTACTTAACCCCCACATTTGTCTTACACTTTGTGTACTAAATGCATATCATACAAACATTTTATGCATTCATCTTGAGCTGAGCTGAAACCATTATTATGACATTAATGGTTCTATTCCAGTAATGTTATCTTTAAAACAAACAAAAATATTCAAGCCATTTTAAGAACGCAAAGTCTATGTATATTCTATCATTTCAATTAAAGTAAACATGATTTGCACCAATGAACATGAAAGCAGATTTGGAATGACAGCATGTAACAATATCATGAGATATCTTACTAGCCTTCCTTTGATCCCAAATCCAGTGATAGCACCTCGTATAGAAATCTGCAGCAGAGAAAGGCTTAAAATGTCAGCTGTATGGAGAATAAACCTCCAGTAGCTGGTTTGTGTGCTTTCAAAGAGGCTGTGACCATTTCTTGGTAGGTAATCCAAGAATGTCTAAGTTCTCAAAAAGGGCAGATCAGGGATGGTCAATTTGGAAGTGCCACAGACCTTGAAAAAAATAATGCTTACAATAATTATCTGAATGCTTAGGACTGAAAGGGTACTTTCTTTTCTTTTTCAAAAGCCAGACCACAAAAAGAAAGTTTTTCTATTTTATAATATCACTTGCATAGAGGAGCAGAAAGAAGTATAAACTACAACAAACTATATTAATGAATTTGTTGACTTCCTGTTAAGGTAAGTCCCGCATAAAATATATTTAATTTTTTTCCTTGCTTGCATTGACTTTTTTTTTTTTTTGTCAATGGGAACGGCTCTGTTGTTGGAAGTCAGACATTATGGCACTCTGGTAAGAGCTAGTGCAAGGCTTCATAGTAGTTTCTTTTCTTCAATAACTTTAAATGAATGCTGCTGTATTAATACTGATCTTATTTTAAACATTTATTATAAGCAGTCAGGCAAAGATCCTCTGATGTACAATAAATTCAGGTCAGATGGCAGCACCCTTACTTGATAAATTTGTGAACCTAAGAACACTTACTTAAAAGCAAGTCAATGTATTTCAGTGGAGTTTGGACTTGTGAAGTCAAGGCACAATATCAGTGCAACCTATAACCACTACTTCATGACCTACTCTTTTTATTAAATCATTCACTACCTCCCAAAATAGAAGTAGCTGCCATTTCTTATGGACAGCTAATGCTGGTGATTTACTGAGAGTAAGAATGCTGTTTAATTACACAACTTTTATATTTATCTAGTTATTATATTCAGGGAGGACTGTTGTCCATGACCGCACCATACAGCTTGAATTCTGGGAAGTGGCATCTTCTGCATTTCTATAAGGGAGATTAATCCCTTCACCTTTGGAGGGTGGATTAGTTCTTGATTTCTGGATGGATCTGCATAGGGTTGTCATTAGGAAAGGTATAGTTGCGGTTCTCCTTTCAGGTGAACAAAGGAGCACAGGAGCAAACTACCATTCAGATTGCAGCTGCAGAATCTGGATATCTTTGCTGTATGTTTCAGGCACACTCTATCCATGGCCATGAATATAATAAATACTATTTTACTTTTTAACATCTTAAAATATTCCGAAAATATGTTCCTCCAATTATCTTTTTAAAAAGCCTGCATTGAAGTGAAAAATCCAACCTGTATGTCTAGCACATCAGAAGCAATATAGCTGTTGTAAGGCAGCTGCCATTTAAATGCCTCTTGATCCTCCAACTGTCTCTAGATTTTTTAATGTACTTCTTAACTGCTCCTCATTAAAAAAAAAGGAAACAACCTGATTATCATTTTAAAATGAAAACCAGGGGTTTCATCTTATATTGTGGCTACATTCCCGATGTCAAAATGTCAAGACATCAGACTACTTATTTCATTGTAAAAAGGACTCAACTTATAATATTTAACCCCCAAGATGCCTAAGATCAAAAACTGAGAAATTTATCACACCCATGGGCAATTAATGTAAGGATGTAAGTTAAGTTATGGCATGCTTCTGCCCACAAGTGGGGCAGAATAGGGCCCAAAGTGTTCCAATGGAGGCAGTTAAAATAGCCAGTGTGTCTCCTGTTAAGCCCTAAACTGCCAGTCATATTCCAAATACTGTATCTATTAACAGGCTTCTAAATTACAAGCAACACTTGACTTTCTATCAGGTTGACATTTCAACAGAAATGGAAATACAAAGGACAATTTTGATCCTCCCTTTGTTTATCTAAAAGATTCTACAACTTTTTATAAAATCTTGTACTACTAAAGTCAAAAGCCAATTTAACACAGTAACAGGAAATCATGGCAATGAAAAATGACTTCATACACAAGCACCGACACACGAGAGAACATCATGGCCTTTTTTCTTCATAAAGTTTTAAATGCTGCTCTTAACATTACCTTTTTTAAAATGTTGCTGCATTTCATCAAATTCATGGAGGTAGTTATATGTGTAAAAAAATCTTTTTTTACCATAAAAGTAAAATGTTGTATTATAATAATACATATTCAGTGTGCAAAATGCCGACAGATTTGTGTTGACCCTTTAAAGTCACAACATAGAAATTCAACGCATTCTGGTTTTGTAAACCTTTCAGTTGATATAGTAAAAGGAGGATAATCAACCATGTAATACAAGATCATCGTAATTTTATCACAGGATAACAGTTTATCACTCAACACTCAAGCTCCACTCCTGTGGGTATATATCTATAATCTCAAGATGGGCTTTCCTTAAAAAATAATGCACAATAAGAACATTTCTTTTTGTAACTTCTGTTTATATTACATGTTGCAAGAATTACATTAATGCTAATAAAAAGTCATAAACATACTATTGGCCAATAACCATGCCAACATAGCCAGGACCTTTTTAAAGCTCTTCTTTGGGAACCCTTAAATGTCAACTTAAGATAATCTGTAAATATAACAGTGGTGTGATTTATTTTGCATAACTGCTACAGGTACCCATTTCAATAATTCTCATTTATGAATAAAGTAGTTTCCCATATGGTAGTATCTGCCCCATTTAATACTGTTTTAATTTTTGCTTTTGGCCATAAGTTAAGCAACCTGTTTCTACAATTTTTACTTGGTGAACTAATACATATGATACTATCAGAACATGTTTCAAATTCAAATTATAATGACTATGATAACAGTTTCCCCCCCTCAAAACCTATTTGGAATTTGCATGTATTAAAATACTGCTAATGTTATATGTGTCAGTACTAAGTTGTGTCCAGCAATGCCTTACTGGGTTATTACAACATAGTTTCAAATTCAGAGGAGAGGTGACCAAGGAATCAAGCAGCATAATATTCTTCATTATGTGCAGTGGGCTCTACCTTTCTCTTTGCAGGAAACAGAACTTACACATGATAATAAATAAGGTATCCAGTCCTTCTCCTGTACTGCTTGTTCTAACTGTAGAATGGTTGCAACTCAAAATGAAATGACTCAGGAAGCATGGTGGAACGCTTCCCAACACTGAAGGGAAGAAAGCGGCTCCTGCTTGGTCAGAATTGCTTCTGAACTTCTTCTAGGTTTTTCAATAGGTTCCAAACCCAGTGGAAGTAACTGATCAAAAGGTAAACTGAAACCAAGCAAGTCTGAGATTTATAAAGCTATTTCAAGAAGCACCTGCAAGCTGTTCAAAACCGGTTTCAAAGTGCACCTTCAGAAGACAACACAGAACACAAGTGAAGCTTGAAAAGTTATATTGTCACCAATAGTTGATGAAATACTGCCTTTAATGGTATATTTGATTTTATCACCTGAAGATCAACAAAAGACAAATAGTGTAAATGTCAATGTGCACAACAATTTACACTACTCCTGATCTTACTGAATTTCATAGTTTGACTTGCACCACTATTATGATTGTTTGAAAAACAAATTTTCTGCAATGTGGGATTGCATAAATAACTGAAGCAGAATTTGGCCCTTTATATTATTCAAGTTTACTTCTGAAACTGTAAACTTCTCTAACCATTAATTTAGTATACTTTTTTTTTCAAAAATAAATTACTTTGGATTAGCCATTGCAGGACATATACTTTATAATAAATCAATGCATACAGAACTTCTGTTATTAACTTTATGAATTTTATACGAGAGGTAAATAATGTATTTTATGGACCTAGCTTTTGATAATGAAAAATCTAATTAGATTTCTATGCATCAATTTTTATCACCTCTCATATCAGGAAAGTGATCTCCCTGCATATCAGCAACACTTCTAGATATGTTTAATTTCAATTTCTGTGATTGTTCTTAAACTTAGTATTTCCATACAATGTTTACTTACAAAGAAATATAATTCAATAAAAAGCCTGAAGTTTATTAGTATCTATATCTGTTTTCTACAATGTAAGCTCATTTCAATAGCCTAATTTAGGCACTCTAAAATCTACATAAAATAGAAATATAATATGTCCTTCCATAGAAAGAAATCAACTCTTCAGGCCACTATTATTTGTATTACAAAGAGATTTTTTTTAATAATTGTTCAAATTCTTTCAATATTAGTAATATTTGGGGGGTAATAGCTGGGGTAACACATTAAAGTGATTGCTTAACTTTATTTGCTATTTAGTATTTGCTATGTTTGCTACCTCTCCTATCACTTAATGATGTGTCCCAGTCAAAGTTAGTATTTTCTTTACTCATCATCTATTACAAGTATTAAACCCCTCCTTGCAAATATGCAAAATTAAGATATAAGATTTAGGCAAATATCTACTTTTTACTTTAAAAGAACTCAAGTAACATAAAGATAGGTAACTTCTCCATTAGCTCCTACCTCTTCCCACATTTTAAAAACATGACCTCTTTTAACTAACTTTTGCTATGATTTCTTGCAAGATCATGTCATGAAGACTCACAGTGAAAATGACAGATATATAAATAATTCACAGGTAGAGCTGAGGTCTTTCCTAATCTTGTTTGGCATTGTTTGCCTTCAAGGTGACCCTTTAGCTGTTTACTTTCGATGAAGGCTCAGTTTATAAAGCAAAAAAATCACATCTGTGGTAAATAGTTTAATCAGTGGTGGGGGCATCACATATCTGTGGCATTTTTAAATGAAGTTGGCAACTGCATGACATTGAAAATGCAGATTACACTTACAGTGTCTAGACTTTCATATATGTGCTCAGTTACAATAAGTGAAGCAAAAGTGTACATATTGTCCCTATTCTGTTGCTACAGAGCCGCAAAATGTGAAAAGCAATGCCTTGAAATAAAGATTTCTTTGTTGCCCCTAGCCTATCTAGCAGCACAGTTTAAGTTGACACAAAAACTATGCAGTTAAAATGCCTGGTTTATTTTTTCCCTCCAAACACGTAAACATCAATCTCAGTGTCGTAAACTTTGATGTATACGATGAGACAGAAGATGTGAGGCAGAAGCACTATCAAACACTTGTAACAGAAGCTTGCAAGCAATTAGCGGGTTTCTGCAGTTTTTCAGTTTCGCTTGTTGGAGGGTCAGCAGTTGCTCGGAAGCTGAACACTGGACCTACACCACCATGCGCAGGACTGAGAGCTGGATTTTGGCGTCTGTTGCTTTCAACAATGCTTGAAGTATTGGAAGCTAAGCTCTCACGGGTACTAAAGAAAGAGAAAAAATAATTATCAATGTAACCTACGTACATATCCATGAGCCGGCCACAAGGAAAAAAAAAACAAAGTGCCATCAAGAGAACCTTCTGGGTCTGATTATAAATAGATGCTATTCTGTGCATTCTGTAAATTCCAACCCAGGTAATATAAAACACATATTTTATACTTATTTTTTAAGGAAAACCATGCTTTAGTCTACCATGTGTATAAAGATAGATGAAAGAGTCTAAATTTTTTTTGCTGCAAAGTCACTCCCATAAGTGTGGCAAATGTTAGACATACATGAAACCTTAGCACTACGAGCAGAATCAGAATAAATTCTATACGTTAAGGAAATAAACTATTTATTTCATTCCATATTATATTGTTGTTACAGAATGCAGCCTTTTGTGCAGACTTTACCATTTCCTATTGTGTCTGATTTTACCACTTGTTGTTGTGTGTGTGTGTGTGTGTTTTTTTAAAAATATACTAAATATTCATAACTCTTTCTAAAATTGACTTTGAGAATTAATCTACAATGATACTTTATAAATATGTAACTTTTAAAAAAAACCATGGAGCTAAAGATGTTAGAATTATTAATAACACTTTATAGTTAAAATGGTTTTTTTTAAAATGTTAGAATTGCTGCATTTATCACTTGTCATTCAACTGGGAGAATCAGTGTGTTAATACTGCAGGTGAACTGTGGCATCTTTGCATTTTGGACTGTCCATCCAAAGATACAGTTATCCTCAATAAGCTGTGTCCCTGCATGATTGAACAAAAATAAGTCCAGAATGCAGCCGCGCGAGCAATACTGGGTGTACCAAGGTACACCCATACTACACGTATCCTCCACGAGCTGCACTGGCTTCCTATTGGTCTCCAAGTACGATTCAAGGTGCTGGTTATTACCTTTAAAGCCCTACATGGCCTAGGACCCAGATATCTACGAGACCGTCTTCTGCCGCACACCTCCCTTAGGCCGATAAGATCGCACAGGATGGGCCTTCTCCAGGTCCCATCAGCTGGACAATGCCGGCTGGCGACGCCTCGGAATAGGGCCTTCTCTGTTGCCGCACCAGCCCTATGGAATGAGCTTCCCCCAGAGATCTGGACCCTACCCACTCTCATGGCCTTCCGAAAACCTATTAAAACCTGGATATTCCGGCAGGCCTGGGGCTGTTGACCTCTTGATTAAGGTCCAGCCCCGCTTAGACTGGGTGCATGTTGTGTCTCTTTTAATCTGTTGTGTTATTTGTTTTATTTGTTTTTAATTTTTTTCTTAATTTTTATTTCTGTAAGCCGCCCGGAGTCCTCCGGGATTGGGCGGCCTATAAATTTAATAAACAGTAACAGTAACACTGAGGCTGGCCAATGCTCCAAAAGTGGAAAGGGTGTCCTGAGCAGGCAGCCTCAGTGAGTCAGCGAAGCTGAGCAGGCACGCTCATCCCACTCAGCCTCTGGTCTAACCATTCTGGTTTTGGAGCATTTGGAACAGGTCGCTTGGCTGAGGGAGGTAGAGGGGAACAAGGCCATGCAAGCAGTGTCTGGCGCGCAAGCATGGACAGCTCCACTCATGCAAGAGAGAAGCCTTTGGGGTACCTCGAGTGTGGCTGTAAGTACTGGACATTTGTGCAACTGACGCTGCAAATGCCCACTACTTGTGTGAGTGAGACTGCACATACATGCGCCCATAACTCACATGGCCCAGTTGCAAGTAGGCCTCAGCCCAGTAGTGGGCCATGGCTCACAGATCTAAACCCCTGGTTTAGACAAATGCAATACTATTTGGTATTTGTCACATGCTAGAAATTATTGTAATAATATTATGTTGAAAAAGTGTTAGAAACTTGTACAAAAATATCTATGCACCACTGACAGATTTTTCTTCCGATCAAAAATGTATTATCATATATGTAATCATGACTGCATATGAAACAAACTGAATGGTTTACTATAATGCTATATGAAAGAATAAATTACAGAACACTGCAAAGAAATTTAGTCTGTAGTGATAAATATTTTAATTCTGTATGTATTTATATTGGTGCTATGTAAGGGAAGAGGTCCACCCTACGCCTTTGTAGTATGGTGTGCTTAAGGCTTGGGTTTCTCACTACTCTTTTGATAGGAAATTGTTGGGTGAGATCATTCAATGACATAGGTTGTGGTGTCATCAATAAGTTGATGATACCCAGTTATATGTCACCACCCCTAGTTGGTCAGGTGATGCTGTGAAATGCTAATCTAGTTTTTGGAGTCTGTGAAGATTTGGATGGGGAGAACCAGCTCCAATTAAAGATTAGCAAGTAAAATGGCTTTAAGGTTTTGGCTTCGCAAGATCAGTTAATGTTTCATCTTTGATTCTTGATGGGATTGTACTTTCCGAGACAAAGCCAACTGATCCTATTCCTGGACAGAATGCCCTTGCTTATGTTCTTCGCTTATTTGTGTATTCTTTTAAGCGGGGTGGGTAGGTGGGTAAGGTTTTTGCTACATCCCACATCAGCTGCCCATAGTAGTTAAATTGCAGCAAAGAAATAGACAGGTATGAAAGAGCATATAATTTACTAATGTTGACTTTCCAAGCTAACATCCTCCATACATGTCGAATTTCAACTGTAATCACTTTAGGATTAAGACTATTAAAATAATGTAACTGTTTCATATAAAGAACAATGTATTATTCAATGTATGTAAGTATCTGTACCATATTTTTCTTTAAGTTCAAGAAAAAATATATCTGGGATGTTTGTTTCCTATAAAGCCTCTGGAGCCTGGGGAGGATGAAAAATGGCTTTAAAAAAGGCTGAACTCAGCTGGCCAGCACAAGCATGCGTGCTGGCCAGCTGACAGGGCAACGCCTTGTGTGCCCTGACAAATGGCTCCACGTGCCACCTGTGACACACGTACCATAGGTTCATCATCCCAGCTCTATATACAGTAGATCTAAGCTAGCTAGAGAAAGATGAAAAATTTCTACTTTAAATAATTGTGCTTTTAGTCAAGTTTAATACATGTAGATTAACTCTATAAAATATACTAAAAATCAATGCTGTTAAAATATCTAATGTCAATTGAAGTGGTAAATATTGATTGCAACTTCTGACTGACCTGACTGTTCTCCATTGCTATTGAAGCTGTTGAGTTAAAGATACTATCAAGAATCAAATATCCAAATAGTACAATTGGAGAGATACAGTTTTGACTTGATATTAATACTTTGTAACCTCTAACTTTCTTCTAGAGTAGAGTCTGGCCATAACAACCAAAGTCATATATCTATCTATGTCTGTTTTCCTCTACATTATTCCCTAGGACTGGAAATGACTAGCACATATGTGCGAGAGGAACATTTACCTTATTCCCTTCTGATATAATTGAATGGGCCGATTTTGTACTGTTCTAAGAATTGCCCAAAAAAATTGCAGGAAAAAAAGGAAGAAAATCATAACCTGTCAATACTTCATGCATATTTCTATTTTGCACATAGTTTTGAAAGTGTCAGAAATTTCCAGGAAGAGATGCATAATATGGATAAATCAGAAACATAATTAAGGAGGCAAATGTATCACATATCTAGGAAAAGAAGAAACTCTGCAAAGTCGCTTTGTAGAATATGGTATAGCTGCAAATTTTAGTTTTAAGTGCACAGCTTTTATTTTAAAAATAAATACTTCTCATAACTCCCTTCAAAGATGGTGTTTGAAACTCTGAAGGTAATATTTGACGACATTAAATAAATTTGCAAAGGTTGGAATGAAAGGAACTCTATTTCATAGTATTGTTTTCTTTTTGTTTATAATAGCAATAGGGACAGAATAAATCTGAAGTAAATAGTTTTATAACTTTCTCCAACCTATTTATCTTTAAATAACGCTTCCATCATAGGAAAAATATAGAACATTTGAAATTCTATAGTATTTTTCAATTCATTTTAGGATAAAATTATTTTAACTCTGAACCTCTATTACCACTAGTGGACAGAGACAGATAGGTACTTTATTTACTGCAAAACAGTAAATAGTATGGCTATAAAAACATCTCAAACCTTTGAAGTGATGAAGCAGTTGCATTCTCTAGAATGCCTGGCTTCAGCAATAGTCATCCAAAATATCTCTATATGAATATACAGAACCTGCTCCAACACTTCAAAAGAAGGGTGCTTCACTTGCACCAACATGGTTTATATATTAGCTTTATGTTAAGCCTTAACTCACAGTGAAACAATAATTTTAGCAATAGGCTGAATCTGTAATATACAGGCATCTACAGCCAAATATAGCAAGCACCTGTAACTGAAGTGAAGTTAAAATCTTCCAATAATGGGAAGTTAAGCTACTACAATATAAATGTTTTTCTGAAAAAGTCTGATTTATTATATGAAGTCATAGTTTAATTATTTAGGTGACTGATACCAAGCCATTGTGTTACAGATTCTCCTCAAATCAAAGACCCTAAACCAGTGTTTCTCAACCTTAGCAACTTGAAGATGTCCGGACTTCGCTGGCTGGGGAATTCTGGGAGTTGAAGTCCGGACATCTTCAAGTTGCCAAGGTTGAGAAACACTGCCCTAAACACTGCCTTAAGCTGTAGGAAACCTGTAACCAAAAGCATTATAAATTTGCAATATTTCCATGAGTTGTTCATGGTAATGAGATATTACATTTAAAGCTGTTTAAAATTAATGTTGTTAATTTAAAATCTTACCGTGGAGAATTGAATCCACTATCAACTGTGATGCTACTGCTGTCCATGCTGTCCAGCCTTGCTGAATGTGTGGCTCTCTGGCTGTTGCTGTTTTCCGTTTCCTTTGGAGCAAGTAGAGTGAGGTTCTTTTCAAATTTCCTTTGCAAGTCTCTTTCCTTCTCTCGCTCAAGAAGCCACTGCATAGTGCCCACATCATCCCGATTCTTCTCTTCCTCTGTATTCTTATTAGTCCCTTCCTCAGAGTCGTCATCATCAGAGACATTGTAATAATCAAAAGCTGCTTCTTGGTTTCCAGCTGTTTCTTGCTGCCTCTGGGGAATTGGTATGACTTGTGTGACTGAGGTTACCATAGCTTGTTCAAGTTTATCACATCTGCTCGGCAAAGTTTCAGAAGGTGTCTTTTGATGAGGTTTTAAGTGTGGCACATTAGGTTTGTGAAAACTGTTGACAGATAGAGTGCTGTGGAGAGGCTTAAAAAGTGTGTCTTTACTAAAGATTTCTTTCCTCTTATCAAGGCTACTGGACTCTGTGCTATGATGTTGAGCTAGTCGGCCATTTGTAATTACTTCAGCTGTCTGACTTGTTGCAATTGGCCCACTACTATTACTTGGCCCTTTAGGTGACTCCTCTCTATGAACTCCTGGTTCTCTAGCTAAGTGCTGTGACTGTCTTTCTGAGGGAGAGACTTTTTTCGTACTGTCTGCCAAAGTCACTGGATCACTGTCATCTTTGTTTTTTCCTAAAGGTGAAGGAGCTGTGAGTACTGTTTCACTGGAAGTATTACACTGAAAATAATCATCAATGGCTGACTTTGTTGTACAAGAACTGAGTTCATTATAAGGTGGTAAGTTCTCAGTTGGTTTGCTTTGTTCTAACAAGGTACAGGAAGTAGGAGTTTCTGCACTGCCAACAGTCTTTTCAGGTTTAATTACCTCTTTGTAATTTACAGATGACAGAAGAGCCCTTTGATGACTAAGTGATTGTGAAGGCCTTAAGGTGCTATCATCTATATATGTCTGACTGGTTGCTTGGTCATCTTGGCTGCAAGCTTCAATTATGTCTTCAGGGGTACCTAAGGAAGCAGTACCCAGAGGTCCTTTTGAGTTATCCATAGATCGAGATCGTTCCTTGGCTTTATTAGATCTCTCATTTCTTGATCTTCGGTCCTGTGTGTGGCTGTGGCTTCGATGGACCTTAGAATGGGAGCTTCCTCTTGAAGGTTCAGGAAAAGGCATTTCTGTTCTCCTTTTGGCCAGTTCACCAGATACATCCCATTCAGGTGTCATAGGAAAATGAGACTCAAGAACATTAGGACTGCTGTGCATGATAAAGTTTTCCCTTTTGTGTTCTATTATGTAGCAGCCTTCCCTTGGGGACCTCATGAGAGGATCATAGAAATCATATTCCCTTTCACCCGGCACTTCTAAATGAGAACCCTCTGAAGGATCTCCTTTAGAGATTCGAGTTTTGCTGTGCGACCGAGATTTTCCATGAGATTTTCTATGACTTCTACTCTTTTTGCTTCTCCCGCTATGATGAGCTGATGATCCAGCCTTGCTCCTTTGAGCTTTTTCTTCTTCAAGCTTCTTCATTAGTGCAGTGTGCCTCATGACATTTTCCACAGTCAAATCAGGATTGATACGCCTAATAATCTCCATTTCTACCTCCCTCGGTATAGTGGTAGGAGTATCTTCATCCCGTAAAGGCCATTCTTCAGGAGGAAATTGGGCAGAAAAATTGGCCAGCTGTTTTGTCTTATCTTTTTTGAAACTCAGTCGAAACAATTTTAGCCCAAATTTTTTAGACTGCTTTTCTCCATCTTTAGGCTTTGAAAGTGTCTCTGTTTTGTAAGAAAAATTTACAGTACTTTTACTTTTTTCAGTGGGTGGCACCTGGCAAAGAGAAGGGGGGCAATAAGAGTCTTTGCAGTCTTTTGTTGATTTCCTCTGTAGAGTTGATGCATGCATGCTATGCATGTCTTCTCTGCAACAATGGCAAGAGTCGCAATGGTTTTTAGGTAACGTTCGATCTCTTACACAGCCCGAGGTGGAAGGAGTTATAGTTCCTTGCTGTGGAGAGGTACACTGAGACCTGTCAGGTATCCTCTCGTCCAGATGGTACCATTTACTGTTAGTTCTTATGAGAGAAGGTGTTATAAAATAAGTCTGTGGGGTCACAATGAAGTAACCATCTGGAGTTGGGTATATTTTTCTTTCTCGTACAAGCATGTTTAAGGTATGACGAAGGATTTCAGGACTTGGAGTTGGAACACCTAAAAAAAATAATAATGTGAAAATATATCCCCACTAGTATATATATGATCTATAAAAGTGAAGTACAACATATAATTATTCAACAAATTACTTTGATATGAAGATGTCAAGCAAAATATTTTTGGAACTTTTTCCTGGGTATCTGAGTGACCACTGCCACTTTGATGGGTTTTAAAAAAAAAAGATGTTTGCAACAATAATAGAAAAATGCTATTCAAACTAAACCTTTGGATATGCCAGATTAAGCAATTTAGCATATCTTTCCTAATAGTTATAAAATAGAACATAACAGTTCTAGCATGTAGGTGAATTTCTGTAAGTTGTCATATAAATTGAATGTAATACAAATAACTTCTTAGCTGTGTTTCATTGGCTTTCCTGAGGCACCTGTTACAGCCATTATGTATATGACAGACGTTCAGACCACTATTTTATGACTTGAAGAAAAAAAAAGGACTCTTTTATATGTAAAGACATTTTAGATTTAACGCCAACTATTGCCATGATACAACTGTGAAAAAGAAATCCAGCTATTAGAAAAATCACTTTTCATATTAGATCAGTTAAATTTCATTCCTGTACCTTATGTACCTATATACCCATACAATCAATGACAACTCCTATAATATTCTGTAAAATTAAATTGTACAGAGTCCATTCCTATTATTGAGGAAAACATAAATACAATTATATATCTTTACACATGATTTGTAACTGTACAAGGTAAAATAAAATATTGGATAGAAATAAATGAACTATTGTCTTAATGTAGATTTTTACGACATAATCTGTTTCCTCTGATATTTATTTGAATCTACTATGTATCTTTTATATTCACTTCATTAATATAAAAACAGTTATATTTCTTTAGGCTTTTGCTGTCTACCTTATGTTCCATCTAAGACTATATTCACTATGGCCTGGATTTTTTTTTAGCTATATATGTATGTGTGCTGGTGCCACCAATTGCGGCAGGGGGCTAAAGGGCACATTGTGCTGATGCCGCTGTTTGCAGCATGAGGCTGTGTGGTATGTTGTGTCATTGTGCATGTGAACGTCGACACCAGCGCAATGAACCTCATGACGTCCTGCTGCAAGCAACTGCAAAAGAAGTCGGACAGCGGCACGACAGGTGTCGGGTGTGGGAGGCCAGGCTGTGGCGGTCCTAAGGTAAGTGGCACAGGGCATGTGGGGCAGCTCCACCCACCACCCTAGCTTGATTTTTTGCCTGCACTTCACCCCACCTCATACAACCAGACGGTGGGTGGGACTTAATTATCACTTATTTTTTGGGGGTAGGGCTTATATTAAGCACAGGCATGAAAATTAAAACTAAAACTTCTTTTCGCGGAAAGTTGTATTTTGGGGAAAATATGGTAGAACAAAGTAGGTGTTTTAAAAGTCTTATGGAGGCTTAAAGCACCCTTAAAAAGCCTACTCCCGCCACAGGCCAATTTTATCCTTTTTATTGGTTTTCCAATCCTCTGCATGGTATGCAGTAACAATTTTATCCCTTTAAAAAACCCAAATGGAAAACAGGCCCATCCATTCCGATGATATATACTGAATATCCCACCATGATCCTTAAGAAAGACTCAAGGAGCATAAGCTGAAATATCTCACATGAACAGGCTGCTACTGAAAGAGGAATTATTTTAAGGAACTTCAGTACAAAATATGTAGGGTTTTAAATATAATGACCAGTAGAGCTACAAAGAGATTTGGATTCAAAAGGCAATGCATGACTTGGAGTACAAGTGAGAACACACATAGTATCTATTGGGAAAACTTTAAAAAATGCATTTCTCCTAAACTCCTGTGGCAGACACTTAATCCTGGGGAAAAGACCAGCTTTTTAGATAAGCTATATCAAAATTACTTGAGTTGATGGGTCAAATATTATTTCTCTCTCACCCTATCCTAGAGTGTTGTAGGAAATACTGATGCAATATCAAATCAATAAAATAACTGCATATGAGGTTTCAGGAATGGTATAATATACATTCTCTAAGAATCTCTGGAGATCAGCTATCTATGGTGTACGAATTGAAGGTAGCCCCCTCATAGATTACACTATAGCTGTTAACCTTGGAGATTGTCATAGCATTTACCACTGGATAATTCTCCTCCAGGAAATGGTGCAGCTGATATATATGCCAAACATAATTAAAGGTGTTCCTGGCTGTTGCCGGAGTCTGAAAAAAATTGAGAGATTCATACTGAGAAGCACCTGCAAAGACTGTACCTTCTCTTCTGGGGAAATGTAAACCTAACTAGGAGGGGGATCACTTACTTCTTAGAGTTGTAATCCTGTACAATGACCATCTCCATCTTGACTGCATTTGGCTTCCATTGATTTTATCTCATCTAATCTGTTACAAGTTGAATGCAGCAGCCATTCAAAGGAACCACATGATTATCATAACAGAATTAACAGAGTTGGAAGGGACCTTGGAAGTCTTCTAAGCAAGAAACCCATTACCATTTCAGACAAATGATTGTCCAATCTCTTCTTAAAAACCTTCGATGTTGGAGCACCCACAACTTCTGGAGGCAAGTTGTTCCACTGATTAATTGTTCTAACTGTTACGAAATTTCTCCTCAGTTCTAGGTTGGTTTTTCTCTTTGATTCGTTTCTATCAATTGCTTCTTGTCCTGCCTTCAGGTGCTTTGGTAAAATAAGGTTTACAAAGAAATAATTTTTGTATCACCAGCATATGACAGAAACCCGATTCTATAAACTTTATGGTACTATTAGAATTAATAATGTGCAGTTAGTAGGAGAATGGCTCAAATGAATTCATACAAGGTGACAAATCAAGCAACAAGCAGGACATTGACACTGTAGAAGCCATTTGAATCTATTTGTTTTCTTATCTGGCTTCCCTGACAATCATTAAGTGAACTATTTATGTTGACATAAATTAGTATCATGAAAGAAGAAAGAAAATACTTATTTCATTTACAGAGCTACTGGATATATTCATTTACCGAGCCAATGGTTTCCATTGACAACCATTTCATGCATCAAACTTGGAAAAGTGGGAGCTGGAATCTTATAAGAATAAATCTTATATTGTTTTTTTTACAAAATATGTATTCTGACAGTTCAGGCCAGAGAGGACGGTTTTCACAGGCCATTAGTAATGCAATAATAATACAATAGCAGGGTTGGAAGGGACCTTGGAGGTCTTCTAGTCCAACCCCCTACCTAGGCAGGAAACCCTATACTGTTTCAGACAAATGGCTATCCAACATCTTCTTAAAGACTTCCAGTGTTGGGGTATTCACAACTTCTGGAGGCAAGCTGTTCCACTGATTAATTGTTCTAACTGTCAGGAAATTTCTCCTCAGTTCTAAGTTTCTCTCCTTGATTAATTTCCACCCATTGCTTCTGGTTCTACCCTCAGATGCCTTGGAAAATAGTTTGACTCCCTCTTCTTTGTGGCAGCCCCTGAGATATTGGAACACTGCTATCATGTCTATTTGTAATTGGTGTGAAGCCTTGATTAGGATTAGAAAATAAATTTATATAAAAACCATCCTCAATTGGGGTTTAGAATAGAAATACTGAATTGGAATTTACGTTCCTTCAATAAACCTGATACAGTAGTCCAGAAGAAAATTGAATTTGTTCCTTTCATTAAAACTTCTACATCTGACTATATTTTAACTCTATAGGAGGCTTTTTAAAAAGGCTATCAGTTTGTGATAGTCATGCATAATTTTTAGCATTTCAGTGTGGGTTTTTTTTGTGTTGGGGTATCCCAGACCTTGCACATTGCTGCCTTCAATAATTTTCTGCTATGTAAACAGAATCCAATAAATCCCATCTTATTTGCTAATGCTTTCAGGTGGAGGGGGTACAGCCGAGGTTGGGAAAGCTGCATGGGTGAAAGAGTGTGGGGAGGTTCCTTCCTCCCTCCCCTTTCCCTCTCTTACTTTCCCTTTCAAGCAGGCAGTTAAGTGGCTGCTGCTGGGTGGATGAAAGAGCAAGGGAGAGTTTGCAAGACTGATTGGGAACCTTTGAAGGAATGTTGAAAATGAAGATCATATGACCACAGCAGCAGTAGCAGTGTACCAACAGTCAGTAGCATAGATGCTAAAGATTTATTTCACTTTTTTTTAAAAAAGAGAGAGACATTGATTCTGGGTAAGATGCTCAGTCCTCTTCCCAAAATTAACCTTATAGTTTGAAGTTCCTTCATAATGAGACTCAGATGTCTCTATACTATTAATGTATACCGTGGACAATTGGTTTAAAGGTTTAAAACGTGATGGATTTATTTCAAATATATTTGAATAGGAAAGGGTTGTGGTGGCACTGTGGTTAGGATGCAGTATTGCAAGCTAACTGCCCATAGCCATGAGTACAACCCTGACTGGCTCAAGGTTGATTCAGCCTTCCATCCTTCTGAGGTCAGTAAATTTGAGGACTCAGATTTTTGGGGGGCAATATGCTGACATTTGTAATTTGTTCAGAGAGTGCTGTAAGGAACTATAGAGTGGTATATGAGTGTAACTTCTATTGCTGTATTTGCAATATATACCTTCCATGCAACACGATACATGGTAGGAAACTCTTTAAAACAGAGATGAAAACTTCACTGAAAAGATGCATTATTTGGACTTATACAAATACAATAGCTTTCTTAAACAATATAAAACAGCAACCTGGGCAAGAAACTGAAAGTGTGTTATTTTAAATTACTCATTGCATATATCTAAAATAAAGAATAGAAAATCACTTCTAAAAAACAGTTAGGTACTTATATAAGGAGAAAATATTACTAAATGTTAAGTAATTCTCATATGCCATTCATGTCCCCAGAAAGTTGAGAAAACTTTCTGTGATTCCTTACATGAAATTCAATGTTCTTATTTGTTCTAAGAAAGTATGCCAGTTTAGAAGTAATGAGTAAAAGTTGATCTGAATGATAAATTAAATTTCATCTTTTTTATTAACTGGATTTATCATGAAAGAATTATAGTTCGCATACAGAGATTGTAAAACAATGTAAATAAAATGTGTGACTTCATGAACTGAAGATAGAAATGTACTTAGCACTAAAAGAATAAATTTAGCATAAATGTAGCCTCTTTGTTAATCATTATACACTGGCCTAAGGCTTCTTTCTTTAAGAGCTCTATTCTTAACAATAATATGACACCTTCAAATAAATATCAGTATGTGAAAAATATGTTCATGCGACCTATGAGAACAAGAAGAAAAGTAAAAGAATATAGTTTTATTTAAAACACAAAAGTAACCAGGGAGAGAAGAGAATGAATGTAACAGTATACAAGATTCTACCATTATAGGAGAATCACGGAAGCAGAACAATATTGGTTAAATGTTATGTAATGTAGGTTTTTTTAAAAAGAGGAATTAGTTCAGAGCCCATACAAATGCATAGCTGGGAATCACACTGATATTACAGGTGAATGATACAGAACAATTATATATACAACTATCTATTGATAGTTGTATATATAATAGCATATATTGTATACAATAGCTAATTGAAAGTCAACAGAAAACCTGATCCATTGTTATAGTGAAGCAGGGCATGTACATATACACCTAATCATCTCTGCATGAATCAATATGTTTAGAGACAGATTAGTATATATTTTACCAGGAAAGCAGGTTGTTAGGTGCTCTATTAATGCTTCTTGCGTGACTTGTTTTCGTGCTGAGTTCATTGATGAGATGGCCAAGCAAAGGATTTCTCCAAGTGGAATAAACTGTGATTGACTGATGGGTGACATACTGATTGGCGATACATCACCTGTAGATAAAAAATGAGATTTTGCTTAACCATCTTGAAGTGATTGCAATGAGACACGTACATGTTTCCATTACAACTTTAGAGTAAAGCCTAATAATACTTTGAAAACATAAAAAATGCAGATTGTATTTTTATAGAGATTAAAATAGCAATGCCTGTTTAATTCAAAAGTTTGGCTTAATAACTGAATGGAGGAAGAGAGAAAGAGAGGAGATTAAGATGTATAATTAACAAGGTACATTTGCAATTATAAGCAATTTTAAATAAAGTCTATATTAAGTTGTAAATTCTGTATAATTAAATTAGTGAACTCTAGTATAACATTAGTGAATTAGTGAAATAAGTATAACAAAGGTAAATACTGAACAATTTACTCATTGTACCAATGACATCAAAAGTCCAATGAAACTATTGGAAAGTAGTATACCTAAAATCATTGAGTAGTCTGAAATTGGGATTTTTAAAAAGTAATGAATGAGTACAAATTCTGATACAAAATGCCAGAACTGACAATTTTACCTTTTAGGTCATTTAACCAAGCATTTACTGGCCACTTTCTATTTATCCAAATCAAATGCTTTACAATAGCTGTATTGGTATAATATAGACCATTTTAAACAGCAGTAAGATTATCGCTTTAAAATTATCCACAATAAGGGCATGATCGAATTAATTTTAGAAGCCAAAGTACTATTTTTTTTCAAAACTACATTTTGTCTATTGTTCTTCAAATTCAAAGCAATATGGTAGAAAAGTGATGGAAAACCACAATAGGAATATGCGATTAACTTCATGCTCTCTTTTGGGGCTTTTGAAAGATACTTGGTAGCCACCTTAAGATATTATACCAGATATGTCACTAATCCAATCGATAAAGCGACTGCTTATGCTCCTAAGATTAAAAAAAAACTTTGATAGAAACTTGTCAAATGATTTATTTAAAATCAAATATACTTTATTTGGAGAGTGGAGACAGAGACAAGATACATATCCCAAATCTCTGTAACAATATTTTGATTATAAGTAGGAAGTACATGCAATGCTAATGCCCTGCCTGATATAAGTAGACATAAACGTAAGTTCATTAAATGTTTGAGAAAGGTTAAAGGAGCTGGATTCAATCTCTCAGTTGAATAATGAGTACTTATTATTGATAGGCAAACATTTTACAGTGGTACCTTGATACTCAACTGCTTCAAAACTTGTCGAATTTGGTACTCATATTTTGATGTGAAAATGTTGCCCAGTACTCTTTGTTTGGTACTCAACTTTCTGCAATAGGAAAAGGCAGACAGCTGGGGAGAGTGGACAGGAATCGATCATTCAGGGAAGGTCACTACAAAAGGAAGAGGGGGACCATCCGCCGCAGAGGAAGTCAACTATGCAGGGAAGGTTGCTAATATAGGAAAAGGGACAGACAGGAAACAAAGGGTCATGGGGGAAGTCAGGTGGTTTGTTTGGCAGTCATTGTTTTTAGTATTTGTTGTGCCTCCTGGAACCAATTAATTGTATTTTCAATGTAAGGACCTCCTATGCAAGCAGTGGTACGTGGTCAATTGGGGCCACAAATATTCACATATGTATATATTACACATGCTCATCTGCATTCACACAATGTACTAAACTGCTGAATTGAGAACATTATGGGAGAAGAAAACTTCCTCCTATTTTACCTGCAACTCCTTGTAGGATTCTGGTTCCCCACTGCTGCTAATACCAAGGAAATAAGTAAGTTTGACCTTGTTTCATCCCCACCCAGCACTTCTATTTTAAGGCTATTTTCTTGCTAAATTAATAGTGGGCAATGAGTGATCTGTTGAAACTTCTAACAGAATGTGATCAGATGGGAGGTGGGAAAACTGGGGAAAACTGGGAAAAACTCCCAGAGGATCTGTGGGCCATCTATCAAGCACCATATGTACTCTCATTTGCTTTACATGCTTTTTAACATAAATGTGAAAGTCACAGCATAGTTCAGAAATAAATCAGCCAGTTTTAGTGGGTTGAAGAGCAATGAATTGAATTTCAGACTGACCACAAACAGGGCAGCCTCAACAGAAGAGCACTTATGAAAGTTCTTTTTAATACTGTCCAGCAGAATACTAGAAAGCGTTACTGAAGAAAAAAATGATCATAAAGAAGAATAAGTCTTACTAAAATAAATATTTTGTAATGAAGTCTTGTCTTCACTGTCTTCAATGTTCAGGGCTTTACAAATTATAGAAAATAAAACAGAGGAAGTTTTAAAATAACCCAATCAACTTTCCAGTCAAAAGTTTACATTGAGAAAAATACTTCTAGCAACAAAAACCATCTTTTATAGGGAGGGGAGTCTGCCATCCCATTAATTCTTATACATTTTTTGAAACATTTGGTTCTGGCAAATTTCCTGAATACCATCAGGTTGGTGCTAATCAGATCTCCAAAGAAGAAGGGCACTGACTATGACACATCAAAAAAGTAATAAAAAAGTAACAAATGTTTACATATGTCTAATTGTTCCACCTCTTAAAAGCCTATCATAATTCGTTTTTTGATACCTTAGATAATGACTACTTGTTGTGTATCATGACAGTGCAATCCTCATTCATCTTCACTGCTGCCAGAATTAATTTTAAAGGCACTCAACTGATGACTTATAAGCTACTAAATGACTCATTTAAAAGACAAAGTACATTAGTAAAGCTTACAAAGAACCAATGTCAGCTCATCTTCTTTCTTCTCATGGAAATAATAAGTGGCTACATTTTATCCCAAATTTCCTTTGGGACTAGGAAATTTCAAGTACTTTATAACAATAGTTAAGCAAATAATTTGTGGGATGCTCTAATGATGGAAAAGACTTTTCAATTTCATTAATAATTGGAAAATACCTTTTTAAAACTAGAACTGTACCAGTTATATTAGTTTTAAGTCATACTGAGTTTTGCATGGTGTATCAAATCTTCTTTTCTAATATATGTGTAGCCAGGATATCTGGAGGGCTGAGTTTTTCAGAGATGAAATTGGTTTTATCTTAAACCATCAGTCAATTTTTTAAAAGGTGAAATGTTAGGACCCATTCAATACAGGAAAGTATCCCCCCCCCCCCCCCCCGAGGTTGGTTGGCTACAGTTTTTGCACTCTGGCTTTAACACATTATAAAATATATTTGCCATGGTGTATCTGTTATGGACTTTCAAAGATAAAACACAACAATTAGAACCCTTTTAATTAATAAAAGATGTTATTTCTTCTGAATGCTACTCCTTTTTGCTGGTATGGACAAAATCAAGCATAAAATCCCATTAAATTGCTATATTCAGCTTGTCAATATTTTTGTTACAAATGAAATGGAAAACTAAGGGCCACAAGATAAAATGGTTTTACAACTTGACAGTATGTTTTATTCAAATGCTTCCCATAAAGGTCTTATAACTACTACTATTAAGTGAAAGAAACAGCAGTCAACTCAGAACAAATAAAACAGAAATTCCTGCTCCCTGTTACCTTCTCATTTTCAGTACTCAGCATGAAAATGTCTACATAAAGAAGTTGTATTAGTGAACAAGATGCTGCTTATAGATTCTACAGAACTGTAAAACAGACCTGAATTTCATTAATTTACAAAGCTATTGTACAGCTCTCAATCAACATAACGCTAGACAGAATCTATCCCATTTTACAGACAGAAAATAAAATACAAAGTACAGTGAAATTAGTAGCTATAGAAATGAATAAGACCTCCATTGTGCCCATTCCTATATCTGCTCTATGTATTATTATGTGAAATCTTTAATATATCTAAACATCCAACTCTTTAAACATTTTAAACACTGCAACATAGGAGCAAAGATAAGCAAAGATGGTTTCTGCAATTATTTCTAGTCTGTTCACCAGCAATTGCCACAAGAGGCACTTCTATTTTCTTTGTAATGAAACAGCAGTTGCATCTATAAATTTCCTGGTATCACCTTGTGTTACATCAGTGGGTAAGCTTGTATATTTTTGTACCCAGAAGCAAAGATGAAACCACATATAGTCTGTTCTGGGTCACATGACCAGGAGGGAGGAGGGATGGTAACCACCACTCAACCGCATAACCCATAGGTGGGGGGATCATCTCTCCCTCATTCCCCACCCCCTGGCAATTTTGAGCCAGATGTACTATCTAGAACTCAGCCTTCCTTTTTTCAGCTTCTCAAACAGTATCAAATTTGGCTCTATTCCATTCAGTTTATTAAGTGTTAACCTGCCAATGGGTGGATAGTCACATGGAATCCTGAGCTCTTCTGCAATTTCCCCCAATATTCTTGGGTGTTGGAAAGAAAAAGGAATCTCTAAGGCAGGGGTCTCCAACCTTGGCAACTTTAAGATTTGAGAATTTCAACTCCCAGAATTCTGGGAGTTGAAGTCCACAGGTCTTAAAGTTGCCAAGGTTGGAGACCCCTGCTCTAAGGGACCCCTGCTCTAAGAGGCCTCTGCTCTAAGGGAGTATCCATCAACTTATGGATATTTGTATATATTGATATGTACAAGCCACTGATGATCTGAAGTTGAAATAGTCTTATGGTATGGTATCCCAAACTGCAACCATAATAAGAAAGTAATTTTGGCAGCATTCTAGTGTTTGACTTACTAGATTTTTCTTCACATTCTTTGAAGCTTCAAAAGTGTGCTATAGAACTAGAGTTTCTTTTCCTCCATGTTTCCCAGTATCTGTCTTAAGACATTGGACTGCTTTTGGTGTTTTGGTTCTCAATGAAAACATGCTTCTGAAGCATCAAGTTATGATAAGAAGAGGAGGTCTTAAAGTCTGCAATCTAGTTCCAGTGATCAAAAACACCTCTCTTGTCATCTCTCAGAAGCTACTTCAAAACTTTAACATTTCTCATTTGTAAATTCAAATAGAGATACCCAATTCGTTCTTCTGGTTTGTTATTTGTATACCCCTTTTAATTATTAAGACATTAGCTGATTTCATTTATAAATCCAGTATAACATCTTTTCTTCATAATTTTTGTAACCTGTTATTGTTAAATCCACATTCAAATCATCCTTAGTCCAGAACCTATAACTTCTTTTAGATCCATTTTTTTATAGGCAATCTTAACTCTTACTTTGTTCCCCAATATTGAATTCTTCCAAAGTTAAAGTATTTTGCTCCATTCTGTATTAGTAGCTCTCTTCTCCTTTAGTTATAATCTTCATAATCTCTTCTTCCTGATTCTGTCTAGCGTTCAACCAGAGTATTATCTTACCATTTTCTTTTTCTAATCAACAACATTTTCCCACAGAAAGATTTCTTAATTTCCAAATTTTCATATATTTCTATATAGAATTCTAAACAATCCACAGGAAGGATCCTGTAATTCATTTTAAAAAATCAAATTTATCTAGTCCCTTAGTTCATTTATAACTTTTCAATCAACATTCAGATCAACCTTTTGCCATTTATTCCAAAATAATAATTTTTAAGTCCTTAAATTTAAATAAAACTTATTTCGCCAAGGATTCTGAAGGTTCTTAATATCTGAGAAACCATTACAAACAAGCGATTAAGAAAGAAAGTATGGAAAACCTGTGTCCTTTTCGACAAAGATAACAATCCTTCACTTCCCAAAGCCCTAAACCAAAATTGCTGTGTTACAATGTCCTCATAGGGAAACTACTGTATGGGGCATGTGTGGGCAATGCCAAGTCCTCTTGTGACAAGAATTCTGAGAAACTGATCCATTTTCTGTCTTACTTTACCATGATCATCAGCTCTGCTTTCAGCAGATTTAAATTCATCAATGCTCTCCCCGAAGTCAGAAACAAAAGCATCAATGTGAAGCCTTGAGATCAGCCAGTATGTTGACAGAAACTTTCTGACATAGGAATTACTTACTTTTCTTGCTCTTGATAATGAATAACTTTGGGAAGTTATTCTTAATCAAATGTTTCTATTTGTTGACTGGACACTGCTAAATACTGCAATACCCCCGGTGGTGGGATTCAAATAATTTAACAACCGGTTCTCTATCCTAATGGCTGGCTGGATAGGTGTGGCCAGGGTGATCATGTGACTGGGTGGGCATGGTCAACTAGACATCAGTCATCACACCCAGCCTCATCTCTGGCCACTTGCCTCAAAGGCAGAGGGGTAGAATTCAGCCAGTTCGGATCGGGCTAATCCCACCATTGGCTGGCCCTGTTGCTGCTCATTTTTCGGCCTGTTTTGAAGTCTACAACTCTTAAAGTTGCCAAGGTTCGATACCCCTGAGCTAAATGTTCTGATAGATCAGTGTTTTTTTCAAATTTGGCAACTTTTAAGATGTATAGACTTCAACTTCCAGAATGCTGTCTGGGCAATTCTGGAAACCCACACATTTTGGGATTGCAAGTTTGAAAAATCAAACTTGCAATCAAAATGAGAAAATTAAAATCCTTTTTAGAATTTTAGCTCTAATAGAAACATGCTTTATACATAAAAACATAGAAAGGCATCTAAGGATCATTAATCTCCCCACCTTCATGGACCATAATTTATGAGAAGGAGTTTGCAATGATCTCAACAGAAGTTTTCCTCAACTCTGCTTTGTCTGAATATGCAATATCTATGCTCTATCATTGAGTTGTGATCATTCTGGCCTTGAAAATAGACACAAAGTTCTCTCAATAATAAGAATTGTCCTCCATTCTCTTTATTTATAGTATGGGACTCCAAAAATAGAAACAAAGTTTTCCCAATCATAAAACTGTCCTCCTCTGTCTTTATTTATATTCTGGAATAGTCAGATAATGAGGAAAAGCTGAGCAGGAGAGATACATGGATAGACATTATTATTTATCTGATTTATCCTAGAACTGTTATCGCTAGAAAAAGGGACTTTTACACTGATACTTAAGATTCCTTCCCTACTCCACCCCATTACTTTTTGGGGGGGAGGAGGTGTCTCTTGGTTTTCCATCCTCCTTTTCTTGATTTCCTTCCAAAGAGTTGCTTGTTGTCCAACTAAATGTGCTAGAGACAGATGTGTGTTTTAAAGCACAACCTGTTTTGCAAAGAGATGTACTGATATGAGGAAAAGGTCCAAATGGATGGAAAGATTTTTTACCCTCTTTCAAAGCTCACTTTGTGTTTGCCAGCAAATGTTTAAAAGACTTATGCAGTGGGGCAGAAAAAAGCACAATGGATGTGCAGTATTGAAAGATCTGAAGTGTGTGCCTACACAAGCTAACAATTCCTCTTCACCTTTCAAATCCAGATTATTGTACAGCTTCAAGAGAGGTAATTGAAGATTTGAAATCTTCATTTTTTTTTCAGCCAGTTTTTTTTTGCTGGTATTGGCCATTTTCAGGCCTCGAAAAACAGCTTAAAACTGGCTGAAAGCCCCAAAAACAGGCAGGTGGGGCCAGCCAGTGGTGGGATAAGCCACTTTGTCAAACGGGACAGAATTTTAACAACTAGTTCACCTGAACCGGTTCAAACCAGCTGAAGCCCATCTCTACTGCAACTCTCAAAAGTAAAAAAAACAGGTAAGACTGAAGTCACAAAAATATATTTTATATTTTGTACTGGAACGAGAATAGTAGAGTAGGATAGTTAGCAATTAATAAGAAACATAATTTATGTACAGAAAAGGGTAAATTAACAGGCAATTACCATCAGTGAGATAAAACAATTTTCTCAGAATGATCAGATCATGGTTTGATTTTTATGATCACACAAGGAAATTTAATACTATTATGTTAAAAGTTTGTCTTAAAAGCCCAAATGTCTTCTTCCTATTGAGTCTTAATTTGGTAGCATGTCCTCAAGGAATAAAGGAACTACTATGAAAATACATAGACAGACACCCCTCCATCCCACCCTACCACGCAAACGCGCCCATACACTGATATAAATTATTGTCCTTGTAGTTTGGCCATATCTTACTCACCCACATATAGCCCCTTAAACATTATACAGCGTAGGACAATTCTCCACAAACTTACTCGGGAGAAAGCCCAGATAAATACAGTGCAATTTGCTTAGTAATAAACAGGATTTTTTCCCCAATGCTTTAAATCTCATTTAAAAGAAAAGTCAGAATAAATTCTGCCCAGAATTGCAAACGGCTGTGCTGATGAACCACCAGGGGGAGTACTTTTTGTAGAAATAGACAATTGTCTCTCCTAAGAAGTATTTAATTTTGTGCTGACTTGCAAAATATACTCCCATACTTCATAAATTGGCAAGGACCATAAATAAAGAAGATATTTCTCCATCTTTTGGTGTTTTTCCAAACATGTTCTTATCTTTAATAATGAATTAGGTCTAGACTAGCCCAGGTTGTTTTCCAAACAAAGCTGACGAAATGCTATAATACATGTAAAACAACTCAGAATCACAACTATAACAATAGAATAGAGCTGGAAGGGACCTTGAAGATCTTCCAGTAAAGCCCCCTGCTCAAGCAGGAGAACAAGTGACTATCCAGTCTCTTCTTAAAAACCTCCAGTGATGGAGCGCTCACAATTTCTGAAGGCAAGTTGTTCCTCTGGTTATAATTGACCTGTTAGGAAGTTTCTCCTTAATTCCAGGTTGCTTCTCACTTTGATTAGTTTCCAACCATTGTTGCTTGTCCTGCCCTCTGGTGCTTTGAAGAATAATTTGACCCTCTCTTCTTTGAGCAGCCCCTCAAATACTGGAATACTGTTATCATTTCACCCCAAATTCTTCTTTTCTTTAGGCTAGCCAGACCCAAAACCTGCAGCCGTTCTTCATATGGTTTAGTCTCCAAGCCTTTGATCATCTTAGTTGCTCTTCTCTGAACTTTCCAAAGTCTCATCATCTTTTTGTAGTATGGTGACCAAAATTGGTTGCAGTATTCCAGGTGTGGTCTTACTGAGGTTTTGTAAAGCGGCACTAATATTTCATGTGATCTTCATTCTATGTCTCTGTTTATACAACCCAAGATTGTATTAGTTTTTTTGGCTGCTGATTTAATTTAAACTATAAAACAGATTCACTTAAACTATGAAAAATCTAGTATTGAAATACATAAAGTCTTATTTGTAGCATTCAATTTCTAAAAATGTTCTTAAAAGTTCACTTTGTTTCTTAAAGCAAACTGCTCGTAGAATAAAATCACTGCTGAGTATGCAGCATTGATCTGGATAAAAATAAAAATCTTTTTTATATTCCTATGTTTTAACATAGTCAGGGACAGGCAAGCTGAGAACTATATGTAGCCCTCAAAAATTTGGGGAGGGGGAGGAAACCCATAGAACTTCCTATATTGCAACAAGTGAAAGAAGTGAAAAGTTCAGTGAAAGAAGGGAAAAGTTGGTATTTTCATTGCAGGAGACAGTTCTCAAAGGTTTAACTCATGGATGGACTAAACACAGAATGCCATGAACTTTTGTTTTTTCTTTTGTGGGGAGCTGCTTTTCAATACAGATATTCCTCAAGGTTATGGTGGCAATTGGGAATTTCTGTTGCTAATGATGTGGTCCTAAAGCATGTCATGTAATTGCATCCTTAGCACCAGCCATCCAGGCAGTTCCAACAACTACTGTAATTCTACCCCATGTATGTCATTAAGTAAAGAGCTCACATAATTGTGACATGGAAAAAGTTGGGAAACCTAGGCAAGCTGGCCAGGCAGGAGAGCTATGGGCTTGCGGGTGAGTGCTGCAAGTAGGCAGTATGAACTACAGGCAGGAGGGCCTGAAGGGTGGCTAGGCATGGGTAGGTGCTGTGGTCCAGCACTATGGAGTGCAGGCAGATGGCTAAAAAATATGGCAGGAGTAACTTATGATTGTAAGCTTCTGATTTGTGGGAAGCTGGCAGGAAAGGTCACAAATGGGGATCATTTGATGCTGCAACCATCATAAATGCAACCTAGTTGCCACGTGCATGAATAGTGATCATTAAATAGTTGTCAACAGGTAGTCATAACCCAAGGATAACCCACTTCTTGTAAAAGCAATTTCCTAGATCTTAGGTCAGGGTATACTGAAAAAATAAGGTGATGTTATCTTCATTCAGATACCTAGAAAAATTAAGAAATGAATGAGAGTGGCACAGCAGTTAAGACACTGGGCTTGGCGGTTGCAAAGCCAGCAGCCCATTCGAGATCCAAGCACTCCGCAACGGGGTGAGCTCCTGCCCTTGCCCCAGCTCCTGCCATCCTAGCAGTTCGAAAGCATGCAAATGTGAGCAGATAAATAGGCATCACTTTGATGAGAAGGTAATGTCATGCTGGCCACAGGACCATGAAAATGTCTTCAGACAGCACTGGGTCAGTCATCTTGAAGTGAAGATGAGCACTGTCCTTATTTTCAGTAATGACTGAAAATAAAATCTGCAAGGACTCCTTTACTTATCTTTTATCCAACTCTACCCAAAATATTCCAGATATTTCTACCCAAAGACTGCAGAGGCTTATACTCTCTGTATAGATACAATATATCGTTGCCTTCTAAGGGAAGACTTTAGAAAGGTCTTCTAAGTGAGACATAACTAGTTCCTATCTTTGATAATTTCCTGGGATGGGAGAGAGGGTGGGGGGGGGCAGAGGATCTGGAGAGAGGAGTGGTAGAGGGCGAGGGGAAGTAGGGTAGAGGGGGATGATGGAGGGAAGTTAGAAAGTTGGAGGGTGGTGGAAGAAAGAGGTGTATGGAGAATGGAAGAGGTATATTGGGCTTTTATTTTCTGGGGCATTGTCGACAAGAGGAATTGATGCAATTACTGTTTAATACTGTATGGGGTATACATGTGAGTGTATGAAAATGAAAATAAAATATACTAAATAATTTCCTGGGCTAAGCAAAGAAACATTTATTTTTGCAGTATTTATTTACTTGTTTATTTAAACTATGTTAATAACTTTTCTATTGAAATGAGATACATTAAAATTTATTTCTGCCACTAGTCCAGAAACTAGAAGACCGTGAGTTTTAGCCCTGCCTTATCCTGGAAAGCCAGCTGGCTGTCTCTTTCAGCCCAACTCACAGGGTTGCTATTGTGGGAAAAATAAGAGGTGGGAGGAATATTAGATATGTTTGATGCCTTATTTATAAAAATAATAAAGGTAGGAAATAAACAAACAAGCAAAATAAATAAATAAAGCAAGCTTGTTTTTAACATGCTGCATGGTTTTGTTGTCTTTTTTTAAAACTTTAAACCTATAGCACTTTTGCTATAGGAATTCTTAGACGACATTGATTTGAAGGGTTAAGGTCAAACAAACTGGGAATTTGTAAACCTTAAACCAAGTTAGCAATATTCTGAAATTTGCATTCTGAGTGGAATTGTACATGTAGTTTAGCAATCATGTCGGACAGCCATTCAGTTACGTCAGTACTCAAAAGTAACTTTGTGATCAATCCTTGCAGCCAAACCAATGCTTTTGCAGGTGTGTAAAGTAGTGTAAAGGGAAGCTGAAATAAGATCATCAGAACACAGTTTCACAGTGACTTTTGGTTCGCAACTGAATTGCTGGTCTTAACTGTGGTCACAAAAAACCATATAATGGTATATGGTTTCTGACAAGCTGATAAAAGACTTGGAGGAGGAATGTGAGTGGAGGAAGGGTCTCGGAAGAGACTGGCTCTGGTTTCCTGGGCTGGAAAGGGGACAAGGTGAGAGAAGTACTTTCAGACTTCCAAGATTGTGTGAGTATAGCTTACAATGAAGGGGAATTAGCTTACTGGGTCATGTTTTCCTGTATGGTACTCATAAGGTTAATGCTGAATGAAGAGTACCTGAATTTGCAACAGATGCAACTGGTAGAAAGTGCAACTGAGAAATGCATTTACTCTGTAATTGGATGTTAACTTCTATTACAAAGTAAGGAGAAGCCAATTATTTATAGGGATAGAAATTGTGATTTTTAGCCATGAATTTGAAGGCAATTTGTTAACAAGATTAAGTGTACCTCTGGCCAATACATAAAAGGAATGTGAATGATAAAACATAGCACAACTAATTTTTTGAACAACATTCTGCACAACCCACCAACAAAGAGCCGCCTATGTATACACTTTTTGAAAATTGTTAAAACAAGATATGCTTTATTAAATAAATTGCTGGTTGCTGCCTCCACTTCAACCATATGGTAGAAGCAATGTCCCTCCACTAGGCACAGACAATTGTTTTCCACCACTCCCACCCATATAGATATAGAAGCAGTTGTATGGAAATAAATTGATTAATTTCAGGACAATCCTGTAGATTATGCAACAGCCCTCTCTGTACTGCTCATTTCTTTCCCATGCAACTGCCAAGCATGTGTGCCATTTTCCAAGATCCTTCCTCTGCGCAAGGAACAGGCTCACTTCCCTCCAGCCCAGGATTTTGTGATTTTAAAGATATGGGAGATACCAGATCTCCCAGTCCCTGATGTAGCAGTAAGTCCACCTAATAATTCTCTGCACTTACAGTGTGATGTGAATGAGACAATTTTGCCCGATGATAAGAAAGGCAAACCAAAGAGGGGCACTGAGATAAGATAGAGTACTGGTCAACACTTAATCCAGTTATTATCTTGCAGGCATCTCATTTTGCCTGCAAGATACAACACAGAAAAATGGAGATATGTCCAATGAACAACATAGGTCTCGAGACTGAGCTGCTAGTAATGGTAGTCAATGCAGACAGCCTCAGGCAAAGACTTAATTCTGGCAAAGCTACAAGTAAAAGGTTTGAAATTGCATTAACCCATTACCATAATAAGGGGCAGGTATGTACTGTCTTCCCACCTAAAACTTCAAACCTGTTGTACCACACTGATAGAAAAAGGGGTATAAGAATATGTCACAAGCATTTCCATGACTATGTAGTCACTGAAATTCTTACATAATTATTTAATTTACTTGTTTTTGCAATAAATTTATTTATCAGAGTACCTGCATCTCTGAAAGCCTGCCTGCATATGTTTCCAGTTCTAATATTTGCCATTAAAATTCCTTTAATGAAATCTGTTTTGTTATCATATATATTAACAAGGCTCTGGAAGTAGATATTAAGTCTGGGGATGAGGAGATTATCAAACAGCTATTTTCAAAGGCACTATCAGGAGTAGACAAAGAAAATAGGATTATCTGAGAAGCAAATTTCACTAGACTTTATACCTGTGTCCAAACTGTCATCCACACAGCAAACTCTAAAAGACTAACAGTTTCTGGCTTCCTTTATTTTTGAACTGTTCACATTTCAGTTGTCTCTGGAACAAGAGCAATAATGCCTCTCTGCATTGTATCTATCATTATAACATTTAGTAACTTGCCTTCATTTGTTTTGATTTCCTTATTCCTTCCGGAGTCCTTTTCCCTTTTGTACTGTTGAAGGCATAGTCTCATTTTTATTTGTAAGAAGATCTGGGAGACTTTCTAGGGTATGAATGCTTTAAATAAAGAAATTAAATAAATTAGTCACCTTAATGATGCCTCTGATTGCGATGTAACATACTCTTTTATCCTGTGCTCACCAGGGGAGACTTCAAGGAGCACCAATTGAACAGCTCCAGCAATAGTCATATTTAAAGCCTGATATATGGACAGTTATAATACTTTCTTTCCATGCCCACTCTAGCTTTTATCAATCAATGTGGTCTTTGAAAAAAGTTCCTATTTGTTATAAACAAATTTGTCATTTCCCAAATCTGTTCCTTTCATGTCTTGTATTGTTTTTGTATTGCATGCATGAGATCAGAGGTCACTATTAAATTAATGTTATTTCTGCTGTATCTAAAATAATTGGGACTGTACAACAATTATTACAAATTGTAAGCCTTGGCTTGAACCAAAATTATTAAAACTTAAATTAAAAGCTATACCAGGGGGAAAGTGGTAGAATAATCAAATGTTTGTCTTCTATTGTTTTTTAATATATTATTTGATGAACTACTTCTTTCCAGTACTATCAAGGTATTTTTCTCAGCTATTCCATTCCATATCACTCCAGTACAGCTTAAATAAACCCCATACATATACATTTAAAATAAGCTTGCTGAAAACAATAAAATTTACTGTTTAATAAATATGAATGGAATTGATTATAAGGAACTTTTTTTAAAAAAAATAAGCCCAGTTAACAGAATATATATTGAAAACTAATGAAGTATTGAAATGTGTCTTTGATTTTTAAAAAAGTTTGCAAACAGAATTACCCAACTTAACAATAACTATAACACTCCTGAAAATTCAAGTTGGATAATTATTTCTGACATTATTTTCTCTCTCTCTGTCTCTCTCTCTCTCACACACACACCCTTCCTTGAAAGTATACAGGCTTATACTTGCCTCTGAAACAACTCTATAAGGAACTGGAAGCTTCACAATGTAAGATTTTAAACTTTGATTTTTCCAAAGCCAGATACCAGATTTGATTGCATTACATTCTTAATAATCTTAAAATATTTCTAGGAAATGTGAGATGAAATCATTCATAAACAGAACATGCCAAACATTCTTGAAATAGACGCGAAAGAAAACTGGTTTAAAAATCAAATGGATGTAAATTTAAATGCAAGTTTATGATGAAATAAATACAATCAACTTTTACAATAAGCACACAATTAGAGCAAATATTTTTCAGAGGGTATGTTAATTTACCATACAAGTTTATATGATACTGGAAATCTACTGACTAAAAACAGATTGAATTGACATTCTTGGGCCATTGGAATACTCAACATCTTACACACAAATGCATAAATACATACATAGACATGCACACCAAGAACAAATATTCACTCCTGTTTTGGATTAGATTCTCAATACAAAAACCTAATTGTATATGTGAAAGTGTTAGGAACTACATTTCTACCATCTATATATGTGTCTTGTCTCCCTGCTGGACATTTCATTATCTATACCAGTAAGTCTACCTGACTGGCAACATTAACTTCCCTGGGGCAGAGAGATCTTTCACTCTGACTTTACTGCATTCTGTGTTCCTGGCCATTCGCCAAATTTCCTGCCAAGCCACAGATTCTTTTTCCTAAATAAGAAGAGAGAAACCAGTTTTTTAAAAAAAAAAAAACATAATAGCTATAACAGTTCCAATTATTAGTCAGAAAACTATAGCAAGGCAAGAATTGCAGTTCCAATGACAGTGTGCCATGTGAAAGAGAAAAAAAGCAATAGAGGCAATTTTTCTTTTGAGTTGAATTAGCAAATAACATTGTTCTTAGAAATATACCCATTATGGATGACCTGGATGTTTCCAGTATTAATCCCTACTGCTAGACCAAGTTATAAAAACTTTTAAACTTTTCACCACAGAGCAAGGCAATTTCATGACAGAAAAAACTATTGTATTAGCTTCATTGATACTCATAGCAACTCTGAGATATTCTGTCCCATCAACATAATATATATGATTTACAATTTTGGATGCTGCCCACTAACTAAATAATTTTACACACACACCCATTTAACAATTATTCATCAAAATCCACATACCAGTACTTGCTTTCTTATATTCTAATTCATGTGGCCTATATTTTTAAAAGATTATTTTCCACCATAGTAAAGGGCAGCAAAAAGGACATACAGTATATGTTCATGTCCAAAATACTAAGGTGCTGGAACAGAGACAAAGAGTTGTTTTTCTTTAAGTACTGCATTCCCATATGAATTATTTTATCCAGGGGGCTATAGTCAGAGCCAGTGGTAGGCAGGATGAAAACAAAACAGAACCCACTTCTTTTTTCTCTCTCTCTACTTCTCTTCTCCCCCCTCTCTTTAAATATGTCTTTTATCTTTCTGATGTTTCCTTCTGTATGTTTCTCTCTCAGGCTACAGGAAAAGGAATATAGCTCAGTGTCGCCAAGGGTCACTTTAAAATTGAACTTGTTATTCATTTCTCAGTTAAGGACACACATTACAGACTGAAAAGAAGCATGAACTACATCTCATGTGCATTTTAGGTACACACCCCACAATGTGGAAAGTTACTGCAGCTAATCAACATTGTGTGTGGAAATGGAGTCACCCTTTTTGCTAGTCCTAAACAAGCAAGTTGTTTCTAGTATTTTTCTTTGTTCCGGGAAATTTGCTAAGCTTTCTTTGGAAATATTTTTTATAAATATGAAACTATGTATTTAATGCAGGTCACACGTGAATTTATATTTGCAATATGCAAATCTGATAATGAAGCAACTGTTTTGATTTGGTTATGTATGTGCTCAAACAGGCCAAACTAAACATTCAAGAAAGTGATGCCACAACATGATGTAACTCAAAGCACAGCAATTATTTCTAAAAAAAATATTGGCTGAAAGCATTATAAAATCCTCTCAGAAAGAGCATCATATAATTCCTAGTTAATTTCAGGGTTTATTTTTAATACAAATACAGTATAACTTGATAGTACTTTTTGGTCTTAGAAACAGTCACTGGTTTTAACAAAAACACAAAATATATTTGCATATCATTCCTCTTAGCATCCTAAATAGCTACATATTTCCAGACCATTAACAGGTGCTAAAACTACATTAGATACTTTTTCTCTGCACAGAGGAATTATTTACAGGCTACAGAACTGACTATAGGAAATTGCTATATAACTGAACGAAGTACCCAAATCCCAGAAATCATTTCATAAAATAATTTGGTTTCTCCTTCCAGGAGAGGAGAAAGTAATTCCAAACTTTCCGACATCATGCCTTTTACGATGGGTTACAAAGGGTAATGCCACCACGCTTGTAACTATGCCGAGCGTTACGGCGGTGGCGTGATGCTGAAAGTAGCTCTTCCTAAATAATGTCAATCAATCTGCAATTAGATAAACCTTAACACTGATCCCCTACGCTCCTCACCTCTTATCACATTAGTACAGAAAGAAACCCTGCAAATCATAGGCAGGCAATTAGTCCAAAATGGAATGAAAATAATCTACTCTGCAGCCTTTTAAAGATGCATTCTATAATCCCCAAAGATTCAAAAGCATTACCTCACCGCTGCTTTGAGACAAACTGAGCATTCACTCTGGGCTCTTCCCAGCATTCCCTGGTTCACACAAAGACAACAGAGGTGTGACCAATCACATTGTGGCAAGCAGGCACTGTTTGAAAGCTCCCTCCCTGCACTGCCCATTGACATGCTCGCTGGCAGCCTGCTGAACTTGTTGTCATGGCAACACATCTTAGCTGCTCTCCACTGAGGTTTGTTATATTATTCAGCCCCTCTCCCTTTTCACCATTCACTTTTGCTAATTAAAAATTTAGGCCCACGTTTTGCGTTTTGGAGCAAACAGAAAGAAACAGACTCCTTGGTCTTGAAAAAGCTGAAAGTGCATAATTAAAAAATTAATTACAGGATCTGTTCTAACCTATCAAAGGTCCGCTACTCGGTCCTGGACAGATGAACTCCTCATACAAGCCCGTCTTTGTTTTACAGCAAACAAGCTCAGACCAAAAGCATCCCCTTCTACATCTTGCAGACCACGCTGAGACAGAGACAGCCTTCTCCTTAAAATCATGGCTTCTATACTATCGGCTGGCTAAAATACTTTCTCAACAGTGCTCTGAGTGCTCTTGTGAAGTGAGGCTAAACAGTACATTGTCAAGGAGCGATGTTATTATATTGAATATGCAGAGCCCACATGGTCCCTCAAATGACCTCATGGAGCTTTCCTTTGAATTGCAATGATGGGTAAAGTCATAAAAAAAAGAGAAAGGACCTAAAAATGAATTACAACTCAGGATTAAAGCTATATTGTCACAATGATATGCTTAAATAGTGAGACAACCATAGCTGACCAAATAGGAGAGGTCATAAATAGCAAACTTGTGAATGCAAACCTGTGTATCTTTGGGGTTACAATTCCAATGTGCTGGTGCTGGGTTTCTTTGAAGAAATTCAAGGGTTTTAAAAGTGAAGCAGTTAACTACTTTTAAGGACATTATTTGCTTTTTATTGGAAATTATTTGATTCCGTCCTTGAAAGAAAAACAATTTATGACAATATGTTTTGATGGCCACATCATTTTGTAACTTCTTTTTGATTTAAAAATAAAGGTTCCCTTCGTACATATGTGGTAGTCGTTCCTGACTCTAGGGGACGGTGCTCATCTCTGTTTCAAAGCCGAAGAGCCAGCGCTGGCTGAAGACGTCTCCATAGTCATGTGGTCAGCCTGACTAAACGTTGAAGGTGCCCAGAACATTATTACCTTCCCACCAAAGGTGGTCCCTATTTTTTCTACTTGCATTTTTACATGCTTTCAAACTGCTAGGTTGACAGAAGCTAGAACAAGTAATGGGAGCTCACTACATTATGTGGCACTATGGATTCAAACCGCTGAACTGTGAGTTTCAGAGAGATTGTACAGTATATAACTGTTCACTAAGGTTTAACCTTCCTCTTGACTACTTAACAAATTAACCTCAAAGTTTATGGGTTCCTTCCCTGTCAACAGATCAGATAATAGCTTTCCATCTGTAATTGCCCATCTCAATAAAAGTACAATTCACTTTTCTGTGATTGTATGAAAGTCGTCTCCTTATTCCTTAGGATCAGGGCCTTCCCTTTCCCCATTTCTTATAGATGGAAAGGGAGATAAAGTATATTCTGGAGTCCTGACTTACAGGACTTTGCTAAGATTTGCACCAGTGGTGGGTTCCGGATTCCCCCGGCGTCATCCACATGGACATGCATGACATGTGCGCACATCATACTTGCCTATGATGCTTCTGCAGGCCTCCACGATGCTCCAGCTGCTCAGTGGAGCGTCTCACAGGCGCCGTACATGCCATACACGTGCGTGGAAGGGCCAAAGGCTTAAAGCACAGGTAAGAAGCTTGGGCGGGCCCTCCGGAGCACCGTACCGGAAAGGTATCAGGTGCTCCGGGCAGGATCCGGTACGCTCATACCGGGGCGTAACGCCTGCAACCCACCACTGATTTGCATCCTTTGAAGGTCTCCACTGACATTAGTACCAAAAAGGCTTCTATCCATTCCATTCAATAGTGTTTGACTTTTCGGAAACTGCCTAGACAAGTCCCTGCAGTTTTCTTAGCAAGTTTTTTCAGAAGCGGTTTGTCATTGCCTCTTTCCTAGGACGGAGAGAAAATGATTACTGAAGAACTGAAGAAGCTTCTTGGATGAGAAGTGAAACATTTTCAAGGAAAACCCAAGAAGATCTAGTTGCTTTTTGAAAAGCACCTTTGGGACAACTATGACCTGGATGATTGAATGTCTCCATAGATATTTGACTGATTCAAGGTCACTAGGTGGGTTCATGCCTAAAGTGGAACTAGAACTGATAATTTTCTGGTTTCTAGGCTGATGCTTTAACCACTACAGCAAACTGGCATAAAAGGCATAATGGCTGTATTTTTTGCACAACTTTCTATTAATCTGTCAGTAACAAGGACTAGAAAACTACAGAAACAGAAAGATAAAACTGAATAATTTATAAAGCACTGATACATCATCTCTATTACTAGACTAGTTATGCATTCATCCCTATATTCATTTATAACACAGCAATTGTCAGAAGAAAATACCAGTTCACAGACTGATAGCCTGTAAATAGCCTTACTTTCGCCAGATAATTCAAGAAGTGATTGTAAACAAAACTAACCTTAGTATTTGTGAAGTATAGATAGCTAATGTGAGATCTACAACATGATTTCTCAGGGTCAGTATAGGAGGCATATAAATGTAACAAATAAATAAATAGCTAAAGTTAATTAGGTATTAAAATTAAGACATCTGTTAATAATATTACCATATGTTATATATTGTATTGTATTGCATTGTATATTAATTATATTATATTATATATTACTATGACATATACAATATATACAATATATAGAGGAATGGCTCCCAATCTCTTAGTACGAGGGTCTGGTTCCATGGACAGAGGTTTTTCTGCAGACTGGAGGGAGCGTGGTTTCGCATGCTTTCTGCATCCCACGGATGGGGTTTGCTTGTTTGCTCTGGCATGCCATGGTCCGATGCCAGTCCATTGACCAGGGGTTGGGTACCCTTGACCTAGAGTAGCCCCAGGGCAAAACAGGTGGTAAATTTGTGTCTCTATGTGTATATGTGTGACATTTTCCATCTCTTTTCCTAAGCAATCTCAAGCTGTGCAGATCTTAAACATGTAGCAATATTTGTTAGATGGGTGCTAAAATCAGGTATAATATCTTTAATAGGGTAAAATATATAACTTCATAAATTGCATATCAAATATAATTTTTTTAAATCACCACACAACTCAAACACCGTCAAATTATAACTTTCAACACATTATAATAAGGGATTCCTTAAGGATAAAAATTAATAACAGTGGAAATGTATCTCTAGAGATACTTTTCATCTGTTCTACCAAGAACACACACAACAGAATGATACATGAATTCTAAAAAGGAATACTTTAAGTTATGAAGATCAGATGTCTGGATATCAACAGAAACTCTGCGACATGCTGCAGTTGCCAGTCTCAGTTGTGATCACTAAGCAAGGACTATCTGTACACAGGTTTTTCTCACTGCCTTTTCTTATCTGAGATATTTGGAAAGTCTTTATTTATTTGACTTCTATGCGATCTATTTTGTCTCTAAGTGGCTTATAGTCATGCAATAAATGAGAACTATATATTTACATAAAAATCTTTTTTGTAATGATGTGACCAAAACTGGAAGCAGTATTCCAGTTTACTAAGCGGTACTAATACTTAACATGATTTTTTTTCCCTATGCCTCTGTTTATACAACCAAGGATTGTATTAGCTGTTCTGTCTGCTGCTGCACACTGCTGCCTCATTTTTAATTGATCATCCATTAGAACTCCAAGGTCCTTCTCACAGTTACTGTTTTTGAGCCAGGTTTCACCTAATCAGTACTTGTACCTTCGGTTGTTCCTACCTAAGTGTAAAACCTTGCTTTTCTCCACATTACATTTCATTTTGTTGTATAGGATCCATTGTTCAAGTATCAAAATCTTTTTGGATCCAGAGCTTGTTGGCTATTCTTGCCAGTTTAATATCATCTGCAAATTTGATGAATTCCCTTTCTATTCCTTCATCTAGGTTATTTATGAAGACATTGAAGTGTACTGGGCCCCAGATGGAACATTGTGATACTCCACTGCATCCTTCCTTCCATGGAGATGTAGTACCATTAAGGACTACTCGTTGAGTATGGTTTGTCAACCAGTTATAAATCCATTTGGTGGTTATGCTGTCTATCCTACATTTTTCTAGTTTATCAAGAAGTAGGTTGTGGTCTACTTTGTTGAGTGTCTTACTGTTGAGACTTTGGAAAAAGAAAAATAAGAACAACTAAGATTATTAAAAGCCTGGAGACCCCAACATATGAAGAACAGTTGCAGGATTTAGATATGGCTAGTCCAGAGGAAAGAAGGACTCGGGGTGACATGATAGCAGAATTCCAGAAGTTGAGGGCTGCCACATAGAAGACGGGGTCAACTTATTTTCCAAAGTACCAGAGGGTAGGACAAGAAACAATGGATGGAAACTGATCAAGGAGAGAAGCAACCTTGAATTAAGGAAAACAGTTAACCAGTGGAAATTGTGGGGCTGAGCAGGGGGTGGACTAGAAGATCTCCAAGATCTCTTCCAGCTCTATTCTGAATTGAAAGTTACTAAAATTGTTTTTGTTTATTGAAATGAAGGAGAAAGTCATTCCCTTATAGATTTTTTCTTTATTATATTATTATTTTTCTATTTTTTAAAATTTGTATTATTTTTAATGCTGCAGTAATTTTTAGTAAAATTATCATAAAAAGAAGTTAAAATAGAAAGTTTCCACATGTGCTCTGCTTAAAAAGATGCGCTTTTAATTCTATCCACTAAATATATTGTAGTATGTATTCAAAGTTCTACCAATTTTGACAAAGATAGACTGGCTTAACTGAAACATGTGCAATTTCCACAGTAATCTTCTTCATTGTTTATTTGCCATTTTTTATGATGCCCTTGAGCATCCCCCCATTTTTTAAATAGCACTCAATTATTGTAGTTCATTCCATCTGGATGGGAGGTAAATGTAAAATGCACTAAACTCTATCAGCAACTATTTGGCACTCCTACAAATCTACATAAGAAGTTTTTTGTTCCAGTTCTGACATATCATAGGCAGAGCAGCTCTGATAACTGTGCAAAAGAGTAATGACTTTAGTTTGTTTCCTTTTTTGTCAACACCCTATTTCATTAAAATACAATGAAGTATCATATTTGGCAAATATGATATGCCTGCATTAATAAAATATTACTTTTAAGATAACGATAACCCAAAATAGATAACAGTATACAGAGAATTAGAGAAATAAATGTCTTAAAACATCTGGGAGCATTAACTTGAAGGAAACTGGGAGAGACAAATATACTGTTGTTTTAGCTGGCAGTGACTGGAGACAGTTTCATACTGAGGGACTTCTTTTTCCCCCCTAAAGTTTTTTATTTTTTCATTTTCATAACATATAACCACATGTATACCGTTACATAGCCAATATTGTATTATTAAATGTTTACATCAATTCATCTTACCATCAACTTCCAAAAATAATTATTGGCTCTTCTGCTCTCCATACACCATATTTGTCACTTTCTTCTCCCTCTCTCCTCCCCCTCCCTCCCTCTTTTCTTGCCTCTGTCACCCTTCTCTTCTCTACTTCCCCTTCTTCTCTCTCCCCTTTCCACTCCTCCTTTCTCTCCTCCTCTTCCCCCCGCCCTCTCTCCTATCCCTCTCTTCTTCACTTACTTCTCTCCTCTACTTCATACTCTTCATCTCATTTACTTGGTGTATTTCAGTTTCTGTGTGAGCTCCATTTTATGCTGATGGTATTTATAATTCCTTTTCAGTATACTTATTTAATTTTAACATATATCTTCCTCCTTCTTTTTTTAAAAGAAAACCAAAAGGTATACATATATAGTCATTATACTTTTAAACCACCACCACCCCGCCTAAATTTGGCCAAGATGTAGACCTGGTTACAATTCCCAGCTATTCTCATCATTATGTTGATATAATTATACATCCTTACATATCCTTTGTAATTCTGTCGTTAAATCTCAATAGTTTCCCATTGTAAGTATATTTCATGTTCCCTCTCCATTTTTCCATATCTTGGTTTAGATTACCCTTAATTGTCTATAAATGGCAATCCTTACTGTTCAATGTACATTCAATTCCCTTAATCTACTATATAGAATTTCAGTACACATCTCACTTTGTTCATCATCTCAAAAGTTCTCTATATGTCCATGTTTCATATACTTTAACCCATGCTTAATTGCCCTTCTATTGTCATCAATCAATTAGCAACTCAGTTTAATTATCATGTATAAAAGTGAAACACAAATGCTCTGCTTTACAATCTCCCCATATCAGTTTCATATTTGTCCATATTCCATATATTTAACCTTTATTTAATTATCTTTCCATTATCATATTCAGTCAATTAGCAATTCCATTTTATTGTCATATTTAGGAATAAACCCCTAATCTTAGCTTTATATTTTTCTATATAACAATTTCTAGTTGTCTGATTTTTTTCCTAATAAGTCTTTTGTCCCACTTCTCTATTCCTGCCTTCTCCCTTTTCTTTGGTATGACATGTCCACCCTCTTCAATTTTCCCCAAGCCTCCGTCAAGAAGATCTTTTATATTTCCCTTTGTTGGGGCATAACCTCCTATTTCAATTTTCCTTATGCCATTGTCAACCTCCAAAACATCTTTTGCCTGCTTTTTATTCCCTTTTGTTGGGACAGATCCCCCCTTTACAATTTTCCCTATACCACTGCCAAGCCCTACAGAGTTTTTTGTCTGCTTTTTATTTCCCACCGTTTCTACCCCTTCACTGTCTCTCCCCACTACTTCCTTCTCTTCTTCCTTAAATACTTGCTTCTCTGGATTCAGAATTCTATTTAGGCTTGATTTTAATGATTTATGCATATTTTTTATAATTTCACATAGTTCTTCAAATTCCCACATTTCCATAATCTCCAGTCCCAAAGTTACAGTTAGTTATACAATTCTTATTTCGGAGTTCTGATCCACCTTAAATTTATCTATTTCAGCTGTTGTGGGAAAGAGTGACAGGAGCCATCTTGGTCTTTTGTTCTTCCTTAATGTCTAGTTCCAAAATTGTAGTTAGTTATACCAATCTTGTTTCAAAATTCTGGTCCAACTTAAATTTAGTTAATTCAACTACTGTGAAAACAGAAGAGAAGCTGGAGCCATCTTGATCTTTTGCAGACAAAAAAGAAAAAAAGACTTCGTATTTCCCCCGTTCTTGATTTTGTTATTATTTTTTCCTTGGTACTTTCCACTTCTCGTTGGTTATAATTGCTCAAAATATATTATTTGGAACAAACTTGCATACAGCCATATTTGGGTATGTTTCTCTTCCCTCCTGCTTTTCCAAGTTCTGATTTATGGCAGTTGGTTAACTAAAATTTCCCATACAGGGAAGATTAGGTTATCAGTTGTCAGTAAGGAGATAGTGCTTTTTTTTAATCTTTCTCCCTTGTTGCATTCCAGTTCTCATTAATTGGAATTGCTTAAGATATGTTAGTTGAAAGACACTTCGATGAAGCAAATCTTTATGCTCCTAGACCCCTTTAAAAACACAAACTTTTCAAGTCCAAAACCAAATTTAGAATTTGTGTTTAAGTGGGTTTGTCACTTCTCTTCTTTCTCCTTTCTGTCCAAATTATTTCAAGCAAATGGCTCTCTTTGGGGCTAGTGATTCAACCCTCCATTTTTCCCTTTCTTTCTTTTTGCAAAAATCCTGATCTGTCCATCAATATTATTTATGCTCTCAGGGTTCTTTGCCTTTTCCAAATTATGATTTATAAGTGTGGATTAATAGGGCTTACCAGGCTTTCATCTCGCCTCTGCACGCTTCTGTTCAGCTGCTTTGGCCTGGATCCAGCTCTTGTGGAGCCAAGGTGGCGCAGTGGTTAAATGCAGCACTGCAGGCTACTGCTAGATCAGCAGGTCAGCGGTTCAAATCTCACCGGCTCAGGGTTGACTCAGCCTTCCATCCTTCCGAGGTGGGTAAAATGAGGACCCAGATTGTTGTTGGGGGCAATATGCTGACTCTCTGTAAACCGCTTAGAGAGGCCTGAAAGGCCTATGAAGCGGTATATAAGTCCACTGCTATTACTGCTATTGCTTGTGCAGCCATGTTGCCATGCTGCCGCCTTGGGGGCAAATCTCTGACCTATGAAGGACCTGTTGCACTCCCTCTGGGTCTGATGAGATGCTGCCGCTTCTTCACCCCAACCCCCACAGGGAGGTTCTGATCCGAAAACGGATCTGGGAGATAGTTTGTCAGACAGGATTCATGTGAGACTCTTCAGAGCTCACATCCCTGTCTGTCCAGCTGGAGAACTTCAAGTCGACTTCCATACTGAGGGACTTCTGACTTGATCCAGCAAGTGATTTGCATTTTAAAAATAAATTTTTGGTATCCTAGAATACTTATGGTAATTTGCTTTAAATTCAAACTTCCTAGATCAGTAAGTGAATTTCAAGATGCAAGCACAAAATTCCTGCACTGAGCCTACAGCTGGACTAGGTAAAATATATAATCCTTTCCAATCCTCCCAATGTATTATTATGAGCATATTATTACTGACATTGCTATTAATATTTTATTTTCCACAAAAATCTTGATCTAAGGGCAAAATCTGACTTGGAGTACATTATATTGTAAATAGGCACTTAATAAGGAACACTTTAAAGCAGCTGCATCTTTTCCAAGACTTGCACAGCTTCCCTGTGCAGCTGACATAGAATCCTGGAAAAAAGCACATTTGCTTTAAGATACTCCCAACAGATGCTATGTTTAGTTACACCCATACATGTTCCAAATCACACTTTGCTGTTTGTATGTAGATCTACATACAGCCCTAAAGCTTATGATCAACTGAAAAAGTTAGTCATAGGAAAACAATTTAACCCTAACCCTAACATCATATAAGCTTGCACTTGTAATTCCCTTAGGAATGCTCTATGCCAGTGTTGGCGAACTTTTTCAGGACCATGTGGCAAAACGGGAGCCTCCTTGGGTAGGGAGGGAGGGAAACCGCCTGTCTTGTCCAACAGCGCTGCTGCCCTAGGAAGCAACAGCCAGGATCCCCTCTCTGCATCTTTGGGCATGCGAGCTGTCCCCTGTTGGTCTTCTGGGTAACAGTGTGCTGGCAACCTGGTCTTCATGTGCGTATGTCTGCGCCGGAAACCAAAAGATCATTTTCCCAGTGTGCACATGTGCACTGTGTGGCTTCTCTTCCAGTTTTCGGTGCTCCCATGCAAGTGAAAACCACCTGGCTGGCACATTGTAACACAGAAGAGCAACGGACAATAGGTCCTGTGACTGGATAGATGGCTTTGCGCTCCACTTCCAGCACACGTGCCATAGGTTTGCCATCACGGCTCTAGAGCATAGAGGCCGGTCCTTTGCTGTCTCCAGGGCAGCTCTGTGGGCCAACTCTAGCTACATTGCTGGCCGGATTTGGCCCATGGGCATTGAATTTGACACCTCTGATTTAGGCTATTAAATATCAGCAAAGGCTTATCTGAGGCAGCCCCTAATATGTATATGTTATATATGTTAATATGTATAAACTTTGTTTTATTTTTTTAATAAAGGTTTTTTTTCATTGCTGTCCGTATTAAACTGATTTTTGCACACTACAGTATATTAACAGTAGTTTTAGCTAACTTTATTTCAATATGCCTTAATAATGTTCAGTTCTATTATTATCTTATTGGCTTATAACCTTTATTATGTCCTTTCTGCATTGTTATTCTTTGAGAGTACAGATTCCCAGAAAGGGGGCTTGGAAAACAGGTCAGGCTAAATATAATCTGCTGGATAAGGACACACCAACCAACTCTGTTATTTTCCCTTCCTTTTTTCTTTTGTTTATCATGGTTTTTCTTTCTTTTGTTTGTTAGATGGTCTTCATTTGTATTTGGGGCTTCTGGGGGAGGAATATTTTTGCATGTTTTTTAAAAAGCTGTAATAAAATAACTTTTAATATATTATTATAATGTAACACCCCACCCCAAATCTTACTAATTATAGGAGACTGGAATGCTGAAGTTGGAAGAATAAACAAGTTGTAAATAAATACTATGAACAATGAAAATTGGGCTCAGAATACCACATAAAGCTGAGTAAATTTGCTTTTCTTAATGTCATTGTGCAAAAAACAGCTGATAGCAAATAATGGGTTTATTTAATAACTGTGGCATTTGCTTACTGGCCATCACAAAAAAGTCGTAAAATCAGACACAGTCATGTGGTGACACCCTTTATGATTGACACAACTTACCACCAAAATTGTGGGCTCAATTACGATTGTTAAAAATACAGTTAGTTGTCAGGTTATGTGACTTGTCAGGAATTTTTTTTAATTGCAGGGCATAGAAATAGGTTTAATTAATCTATAAATACGTTGCAAGCAAAGACAGCTTTATTCTGTCAGTTAAAACAAAGCCTGATGATTGCAACTCAAATCACAAATTTCTTGCAAAGTGGTTACTTTAAATAAAAGAATATTATCAGTACATCACAATACTAGCTCAGCAATATTCCATATACTTATATAGAGGAGGAAATAAATATAATGGATTAAACACAGTATGTGGACTTAAATTTGTGATATCATTAAATATAAAGTAAACAAATACACCCTGAAAGGCAATTTAAGAAAAACAGTATGCAAGTGACACAGAAAAACTTTATACTGACTTATTATTCTTAAAGAAACTGGCAATAAACAGCTGAATGGAAAATCAAGAGATTTATTTAAGAAATGATGGGAAATCAAGGGAAACTTTTTTGTAAACATGGGAACGACAGAAGATGGAAAACATCTATTAGAGATAGATATAAAAAAGAGATGGTGTAAACATGCAAAAAACTGATGATACTTATATAAGTAATACTTGGGTTATGATGCAGGGGTTCGGTAGCAATTTGAGGGCGCACGCGCTTTGCCTACATGTGCCACCTCCACGCATGCATAGGACCTTCCACGCATGCCACAGAGCATCAAAATGAGATCCAGGCGGAGCCTGCTACTGAGCGCGTCTGCAAAGGCAAGTAGATCAGTGGGGGGGGGGGGAATCCACTGTGCCACATGATATAGATCAGCTAGAAAGAAGAAAATCTTGCTTTCTAGCTAATATAAATCATGCAACACAGCTGATCATTGGAAAAACTGGTTCACCTGAACTGGTAGTATTTTTTTTACTACTGGTTCGGGCAAACAGCTGGCGTCTTTGCTACGGGTGAACCAGTCCAAACTGGTATCATTTCATCCCTGTTATGATGGCAATTGGGATCAGGATTGTCATTGCTAAGAAATGTGGTTGTGAAGTACAGGTAGTTCTCAACCTACATCAACAATTGAGGGAAAAAATTTCAGTTGTTAAGTGAGACATTTGTTAAGTGAATTTTGCCCCATTTTAAGACCTTTCTTGCCTCAGTTAAGTGAATCACTGCAGTTGATAAATTAGTAACCCAGTTGTTAAGTGAATCTGGCTTGTCCATTGACTTTGCTTATCAAAAGGTTGGAAAAGGTCATACCATGATCTTGGGACACAACAGTGGTCATAAATATGAACCAGTTGCCAAGCATTGATCACATGATCATGGGGCTGTTACAAAGACCATAAGTGTGAAAAACGGTCATGTCACTTTTTTCAGTGGTGTTGTAACTTTGAATGGTCACCAAGTGAACTGTTGTAAGTCGAGGACTACCTGCACTAGTGGGATTCAATGGGTGTAACAACTGGTTCGCTGAGCGGGCGCATGACTGCTTCGCTCGCACATGTGCTCCCCGTGCATGCAGTGGGTTTGAAAACAGCTCAAAAACTTACCTTCTACTGCAGCCCCGGTGAGTAAAACAGCTGAGGCGCAGCAATCCGCTCTGCCGCGCCTATCAGCTGGGCTTCAAACAAAGGAAATATAGGTCAGTATAGCGCAGGGGTGGGTGGGCCCACCTGATTGTTGAACAAACTGGTTCACTCTCAGATGATTGCCGGAGCTACCAGTCCGAACCAGCTGAATCCTACCCCCGACTACAATCTATCAGTCCCAGTTGCCCAGATCAGGCTGTGAATGACTGGGGAGGCCAGGAGGTGTAGCACTGCACAAGCATAAAAGGCATGGGTAATGAATGGCACGGTGCCACATGAACACAGGGTGACAGGTGAATGTATGGTGAATCAATACTTGAGTGTAGGCTTAACAGAACAACTTGAGACCTTCCCTGCTGCCTTCCCCATTAACTTTCTGTTTAGGAAGCTGTCAAGGAAGGTCACAAAGTGATCACATAAGCGCAGGGTGCTACAATTGTGAGCTGGTTGCAAAGTCCAAACATGCGACTATGGGGGTGACACAACAGCCAGTACTTCGAGGATCGGTTGTAAGTATCAGTTTTCAGAATCATGACAATTTGGGTCAGTCAGAAAGCACTATTAGTACATAGATTACTGAAGTTCTGGAAAGTAAAGTAAAATGGACCCTAAAAAAAATCAAACAATGAAACTGCAGAAATTGATAATAACATAGAACTGTTTAAAATCTTGCAATACAATGCTACGTATGATTTATAAATGCACACAGAAAGCACAACAGTGGGCACGGGACTAGAAAAAAATCAATCTATATTCCAATAATGAAAGTGCTTAAGGATGCTCATGGTATCAAACAACACATCCTAATAAAATAGCTTAGATGTTAGTGAAATAATATTCTATGTTTCTGTAATCAAGATTTCAAAAATACATGACATGAGAATGCTCAGATATATAATGCAAGCTGGATTTAAAAGAGGCACAAAGAGGCAAAATCAGAATAGGATATAAAGCAACTTAATGGTTAAAAATTGAGAAAGGATTTTTTAAATAAAAACCCTAACCATTTTTATCCTTGATAGAAATTACAATAGAACAGTGGTTCTCAACCTTCCCAATGCCGCGACCCTTTAATACAGTTCCTCATGTTGTGGTGACCCCCAACCATAACATTGGTGTCTCGGTTCCTAAGACCATTGAAAAAGAATGTTGATCTTACCTGAACGTGTCTTTTCAGGGGAAGAGAGGGAGGGGTTACACGTGGGTATTCTCACAGCCTGATTGGTCCAAAGACTGAGGGAAACTTCTTAAATACTCTTCCTTTCCCATTATCTCCCAGTTTCCTCGATAGCGAAGACTGCACCTGTAACTAAACACAAGAGACCCCAGGAACCTCCCGGTCCTCCCCTTGGCCCCCCCTACACTAACTAGGGTGGGTCGTAACCCCTCCCTTTCTTCCCCTGAAAAGACATGTTCAGGTAAGACCAACATTCTTTTTCCAGTGGAAGAGAGGGAGGGGTTACATGTGGGACGTACCCAAGCTTAGTCCCAGGGAGGGAAATTAGGGCCCAAGGGGAGAGTCAGCTGCCACCCGCTGTAGGACCCTACGACCAAAGGATACGTCCGCCGAGGCGAACGTGCCGTCGGTAATGACAGATGAAGGGAGTCGGGGGCGACCAAGCTGCTGCCCAGCCGATGTCTTCGAATGGGTCTCTGGTGGCCCATGCCACCATAGTAGCAACACTCTAGTGGAGTGGGCCGTGATACCCGTGGGAGCAGACCGACCTGCTGCCTCATAGGCCGTTGCAATGGGCTGACATAGCCACCTGCCGATGGTGGCCGAGGATACCCTGGCTCCCAGAGACCCCAGCTGAAAGGAGACAAAGAGAGCCTCCGACCTGCGCACCCCCGCCTGAGATAGATGCTCAAGGCGCAGTGGACGTCCAACCGGTGCCAGAGACGTTCCCTATCACTAGACGGGGCCGGGCAAAAGTTAGGCAAAACAATTTCCTGCGCCCTGTGGAACAGGGTGTTCACCTTTGGGAGAAAGGTGGGGTCCAGGCGAAGGACCACCCTATCTTGGTGAAATTGACAGAGATCATCCTTAGAGGACAGGGCGCTCAGTTCCAAAATACATCTGGCGGACGTAACGGCCACTAGAAATGTCACCTTAAGGGATAGGAATCTAAGGTGAACTGACCAAAGAGGCTCAAACGGAGCCCCCGTCAAGGCTCTGAGGACCAGAGCAAGATCCCAGGTTGGAAATCTGTAAACAGGAGGGGGCCTGAGATTTGCCGCCCACTTCAGAAAACATTTGATTAGGGGAAGGTGAGAGAGGGCGTAATGGTCCTCCCCCCCCCCAGGATGGAAGACAATGCTGCCATCTGGCGGTGCAGGGTGTCATCCAATCCTTTTTGTAGGAAATCCAGGACGTTGGGAATCATGGCCCTGGCTGGATTGATGGCCAGTGGGGAACACCACCTGACAAATGCTGACCAGGTGGAGTTATAGATCTGGGTGGTTGACGGGTGCCTAGAGGCCACAATGGTTTGTATGACTTTTGGAGGACAGGTTAGCCTTCCTCAGGAGTCCTGCTCAAGTGCCAGGCGGTCAGCTGGAGCCACTGGGGCTCTGGGTGGATCAGGACTCCCTGGCAAAAGATGATCTCCTCCTGAGGAATCCTTCATGATTGGGAGGCTGGAAGCAGTACCAGGTCCACAAACCAGGGTCTCCTGGGCCAATAAGAGGCTAGCATGATGACCTCTCTGTCACTACCTTCCTGAGGGCCCCCGGGATAAGGGAATGGGAGGGAAGGCATAGAGGAGGCCCAGAGGCTGTCTGCTCCTGAGGGCATCGGTGCCCTCCACGGCCCAATTCTGGAAACGGGAGAAGAACCTCGGCAGCTGCGAGCTCGCTGGAGTGGCAAACAGGTCCACCTGTGGGATGCCGAACCTCCGGCATATAAATAGCTCAGGGAGGAGCTGCCACTTACCGTTGTTGAGGGTTGTCCGGCTCAGCCAGTCCACCTGGTGATTGGACTCATCTGATATGTGCTCCAACACCAGTGATGACAGGTGTCTCTCCGACCAAGAGCCAAACTTCAGAGACTCTAGCCAGAGGGCTCAGGAGTGTGTTCCCTCCTGGCGGTTTATGTGGGCCTTTGTGGTGACATTGTCTGTCAGGAGGAGCACGTGGCGGCCCTTCACAAAGTCCCTGAAATGTCGGATGGCCAGGCGCGCTGCTTTCAGCTCCAACCAATTGATGTTGTGTTTGAGATCTGAGGCAGTCCAGCGGCCCTGTGCCAGTCTGGAGTCCATCAGGGCCCCCCAACCGAACAAACTCGCATCTGTTGTAACAGTCACTCTGTCCAGCTCCCAGAACGAGCAGCCCCATCTCAGGGCCCCATCTCAGGGCCGTGGAAAGCCACCACTGGAGGGACATCCGGGAGATGGAGGGTCCAGAGAGAGTTGCTCATCTTCCTTTTCTGAAAGGAAATCAGCGTCCACTGGAGGGGCCGGAGGTGAAGTCGGGTCCATGGGATTATCCCGATGCATGATACCATCTTGCCAAGTAACTAAGACAAGATCAGGATGGAAACTGACCGACTTCTGTGAACTATGTTTGCTAGTTGATGGAGGCTGGACCAATGGTCCGGGGAACGCTGAACTATCCCTGTCACTGAATCTATGACCATCCCTAAGTGAAGGATTCGTGTGGATGGGGAGAGATGACTTTTTGGGAAGTTAACGGAAAACCCCAGAGACTGCAGGCACTGGATGGTGAGTTGAAGGTCTGCTACTGCCTGGGGAAGGGACCCTGCCTGAACTGAACTAGAACGTCGTCTGGGTAGCATTGGAGGCTCACCGGAATCAATCGGAGGTGAGCCGCCAATGCCGTCAGGACCTTTGTGAACGTGCGAGGAGCCGAAGCCAGGCCGAAGGAGAGCCCTGTATTGATAGTGAAGGCCCTCGTGGGAAAATCTTAGGTACCTGTGATGAGCTGGCAGAATTGGTATGTGAAGGTAGGCCTCTGTCAGGTCTACCGAGGCCATGAAGTCCCCCCCTCCGAATGCCCTGAAGGATGGATTTGAGGGAGGACATCTTGAAGCGCCTGTAGACCAGGAAGCGGTTCAAGTGCTTGAGATCCAGAATCGTTCTCCAGCCCCCCCCCCCCCCGAACTCTTCGGAACCACAAACAGGTTGGAGTAATGACCTTGCTTGTGTTCCATTGGCGGGATCGCTTCCACCACCTGGGTCTTGAGATGTTTTATGGCTAGATCCATCAGGTGGCGGTGTTATGGGCATCACAAAGGGGAGAACGTTCTGAAGAGTTTCAGGGTGGTGGTGGAGAGGAACTCCAGCCTCAGACCGTGCCTGACGGTGGATCTGACCCAGGCATCTGAGGTGATCTCGTCCCAACAATCCGCATAGTGGGACAGGTGGCCGCCTATGGGAAGGCTCGGGTTCGAGTCATTTCCCCCTGTGGAAGGGGCAGCCGCCTCCACCTCGAAAGGGCCATCTAGATTGGCTTTGGTATCTGTTACGGTCCTGATAGGATGGGCGAGGGAACTTCCTGTCTGTTCTAAAGGAGTTGAACCTTTGCTGATGGTCGTGCTCGGGAGCCCTGTACGAGGGTCTGCGATAAGGAGTAGGATGGGACTCGGTCTTTTTAGCACTGGAAGGAAGCACCTTCTTCTTATCATTATTTTCAACCAAGATGGGGTCTAGGGCCTCCCCAAAGAGGTTGGGACCAGTAGAGGGAGCGGCCGCCAGATTCCATTTGGCCTTATTGTCCATCTGCCAATTGCGAAGCCACAGTAACCGACGTGAGGTGACCGATGTGGCCAAGGCGCTGGAGGCAAATTTTACCACGTCCAGAGTTGCGTCAGCCGAAAATTGGGAAGCAGCTATGATTTTTGTTATGTCCTGGTGGAGGCGCTCATCCTGGATCGGGATGCAACACATCCCGTTGTGCGATTAAAGTAAGAGGCCACTGTCGCCACTTTGACTGCCCAGGCGGATGCATTAAAATTCTTTTTGCAAGTTAAGTTCTGTCCACTTGTCTTCTGGTTTCAATTTATCAGCGGCATCCTCGGAAACTACCGGGGATGATGCGAACAGGGCTGCAACTGGAGTGTCGACTGTTGGCAACTGTAGGGCCTGAGCAAAGACCTGTTCTACATTGTAGAAGCGGTGGTCGTTGCTGCCCGGATTGGAAAAATTGGAATGGTGGGGCCCACTGGTTCTTTAATACCTCCAGGAACGGGGGGGGGGAGCAGGGATCTCCTCCTTGTTCGTGGCGGTCTTAGAAAACATGGCCATATCTGGATCCCTAGGTTGGGGAACCGAAGGGTCCCCAGTCCCAATCTTAGTGGTTTTCCTTGCCTTATGTAATAGAGTCTTGAACATCGCTGGAGGAAAAAGACCCATAGAGAAGGGGGGATCAGGAGGGACAGAATCCTCGTCATCCGAAAACCCCATGTCATGTTGGTTGTCCTCACCCAGGGTGGAGCCCTCACTGACCATGGATGGAGACGGAGCCCTGGGATGCTGCTGACTATGACCACTCGGGGCCCTGCCAGGGTGGGGAACCCTGTCTCTCTGGGCAATGCCTCAAGAGATGGCTGCAGATATAAGCCTCTTGATGCTTTCAGGCAGGAGATCTAGTTCCTCGAGATCCTCCTGGCATGGGCCCGGATCCTGTGGGGCTAACCTCCTTGTGGGATGGCAAGCCCTAGAGGTACCCTCCAATGGGTCCGCATCCTGCCCCCCCCTTACTGGCTCAGGGGAAGCAGAGAGGGAAGGGGACACTCCTTGTCTGGAGTATCTATGAGATCTGGAAGGGGAGACTGAAGGGGAGGATGGGCTGAAGCCCCTGGGAGAAGCCGAATGGCTGGATGGGCCGCCAAGGGCTTGGCTGTAGCAGCCCTGATTCTGGGCCTATCGGATTGGTCCTCCCCAACTTCTATAGAGGTCTCTACATGACCTTGAGGGAGATCAGATCTTGCCGCCATCGCCCCACTCACTTGTCCAAATTCAGGCCTCTGTAGGTTCCACCAGTGCTTGGGCCTGTGGGAGCTTGTGATGACTGTCGGCCCCAATTGGTTTCTCCGGGGTCTGCAGCTGGAAACGACCATGCAGCTGTTTGCGGCCTTCGGCACATGGCACCTTAAAATGGCCATCGGGCTTCTAGTCGCGCTGGTTGAGTTTAGCACGGCTGTGGCTGGCTTTTAAACACTGCGGCTCGCCTCCTTTGTCTCTGGCCCGGGGAATATGAGCTCTTGCGGCTTTAAGATTTCCATGTCATGGGTCGCCTTTGAAGTCCGTGGTCCCTTTGAGGCTGGGACGGCACAGTGGCAGGCAGCTGTTTAAAATTGGGCGGGCGGCTCAGCGGCCTCTGCGTGTGCTTCCCTGCAAGCACCGGCAAGGATCGCTTCACTCTAAAGTTTAGTCAGCGTTCTACAAGCTCACAGAGCTGCGCTACGAAGCCCATCACCCCCGCTGGCCCGGGGATATGAGCAGGGCTCCAGGCCGCAGAGAGGGAGGACAATGCCCCACGGGGCTCTCCCAACCGCGCGAGGCAGAAAAGACTGTCCCTTGAGGCCGCAGCAAGTAAATTTGGAATTTAGAATCTCCAATTAGTCAAAACACAGAGTCCAATATTGAAAAATGAGAAATTCCTACCTAAGACTCAAATTCAACAGTGCTTGGACCAAAAGACTGAGAGGAAACTAGGAGATAATGGGAAAGCAGGAGTATTTAAGAAGTTTCCCTCAGTCTTTGGACCAATCAGGCTGTGAGAATACCCACAGGTAACCCCTCCCTCTCTTCCACTGGAAAATATGTGTTTTCCGATGTTCTTAGGCGACCCCTGTGAAAGGGTCATTCGACCCCCAAAGGGGACCCAACCCACAGGTTGAGAACCACTACAATAGAATAACACTAAACCATCGGAAAAATAAACTTTGTGAGTGGACCGTTCTGATGCATACAATTGGAAATCTCAAGGAGTTGCAGTCTGTCAAATATAGCAGGTATTTGGTTTGGCCATCCTTCTACATATCATCACTGTCTTTGAAAATCAAAGTGAGCCTTGTAGGCAAGAGTGCTATTGCCAGCTTTAGCCAGTATGCCATCTAACGCTTTGCTGAACAGGTAAGACCTAGTTATAGTTGTTAAACTATGGATATGTCACATTTAGATTATTGTATACAGAATCCAAAGCCATAGCTAATGTAAACAGTATGAATGTAACTGATCATATTAACCTGAAGCAATTTAGAAATCCTAAATAATTTGGAAAAGGAATGGAATGACAGATGAGTGACATTATTTTGTTTTTTTCTTATTCTTCCATCTTTTAAATAAATATATTTTATAATATTATATTATATTAATAATATTGAAAAGAAATATTGGGGTAGCAATTCTGTTGCTAAGTCACATGGTCATTAAGCAAAACATTATGAGATTGTGACAGATTTACAACCTGACCTCCTATGGTTCATAAATCATCCTGGTCATTAAGTGAGACATCATGTGACTGTTCTATTGACTCTGATTGTCCAAAGTCAACTGTCAAGTATGCAATTAGTGCTCACATAACCTTAGGATGATTATCTGATGGTTATAAACATCCACTGGCTGTGAAGCATTCATCTTTTGATCACGAGACCACAGGGATGCTGTCACATGTGAGGATTGGTCATAAAGTTACTTTATTGCTTTTCAAAACCATAACAACTGGTTGTTAAACAGGGCAGTAATTAAGCAAACTCTACTTGTACAGAATCCTTCAAATATAGAAATTATTTAATGCAAAATTGCAAGGGCTCAAATAAGAACATCTACAAGCTTTAACTGAATAAATAGATGTGAAAGTTCTGCCAGTAACAAGTTGGACAAAGCTGTATACACTGCTGCTTTTTTTTCAATTACAAGGCAAAATATGTTAGTCTATGATACCTCCATCAACTGGAGAACAAACAGTATTTTTATTTTGTTGATAGGGTAAGCCAAAACAATACTGAGATGGCCAAATGGAGAGAAATCATTCCTTTTAAGATGAACTTAATTCAGTTAAAAAAAAAACCCCTACTAAAAGCATTATTCCTCTACACTAACAATATCTGATACAGCTTATGTTCTCCTGTGAAGAAACTTGTGTACTGCAGACTGTGGAAATTTTACACCTAGCTCTGAAATCCTTTCATTTATCTATGAAACTGAAATAGTATATTCAATAAAGTGGAAATTCCAGGTAGTATTTTTCATGACTAGTATGACTGTGTGACAGTAGTAAAAGACAACGACTGTACTCCTTATGTTTACAACATATAGAGCACCAATTCAAAGCAGTATCAAGATGCTTACTTTACAGATTGGAAAAATAAACGCTATGAATCAGTGGTAGTAGTTACTGTTAGTTTTTTTATATATACAATTACTTTAACACAGAGAGAAATTACAGAATTAAACTACATTATAACTATTAAAATTCATTTGGAAACGTCAACAGTTTAGATAAAGACAAAGTGTATTAACAAATCAGGCAACAATACCCAGTTTCAAAATATCTATATCTATCTTAAACAATTCAGCAATTCATTTTAAAAATTAAAATAATTAGAAGCTTTCCTATAGTAAACAAACAGCAAAAGCAAAAATAAAACTTTTAAATATTATATTGCTTTAAAGAGATACAAACAAGGCATTACAGCTCCTTCAAATATAGCACAGTGAACAGTGATGGACAATAGATCTTGTTGAGTAACCTTCAAAAATTCTGAATACCATACACAATTGTATTAATGGATCATGTTGTTGTCCTTTCCCCAACCAGAGAAAAGATACATTTAGACCAGTTACCCAACTGGAATCAGCAAACAGATCAGAGCGGTGGAAGATAGGAGCTCCACGTGGTCTGGGCTCGCCTGGGCCCTTGCCGCAATATCTGGCGGTGAACTAGGCTCATCTGGGCCTGTCCCACAATGCTCAGTGTCGGATTGGGCTCACCTGAGCCCGTTCTGAGATTGGCTCACCGCTACTGTCTTCACAAAATGGCAGCTAACCTCGTATTGTTGTCCAAAATGGTGGTCATCACCTTTGCACCTGATAAAATGGCATTGAAGATCGGGGCATCCGAAATGGAAGTCTGCAGCCAAAATAGAGGGCAGGAACCCGCCGCCAAGCTATCAGCATGTGAGTGGGTCTCATTGGTGCGGCCCCAGCCACTTGATTGGCTCTTAGATCACAGCCATGCTGCATGCTTCGCCACCATGCAGCGCTTCCCCCCCCCCTCAATTCTCTAAGACTGCAGTTGTTAAAGGAGCAGTCCAATAAGACAAACCAAGAAATGTGAAAAGAAAAACAATAAAAGAATAGTGGTAAAATTGAATAGATTTCCTAAGAATAGAGAATTAAACACATCCAGTCTCTTGGACTGATTGAGTCATAAAGCTGGGTGGAGCTACCAGAGGAGGAGGGACATTAAAGTTTCAGACTCCGTCCGATTGGATAACAGGTGAGGATAAGCCATATGTGAATGCTATCTCCACCAACATTGGAGAATAACCTTTGACTGATGCCTTACATTTGGAAAACACTAATCACTTGAAGGAATCAGACAAAAATTGTAAACCAGAACAACTTGATCAGAAAAATAAAAGGAACAAGCCAAAATATGATATAGTATATGATAATGGCACAATCATTAGTGTTCTGACCCCCTCCTCCGTCCAGTAATGAAAGCCGAGACACGCTTAATGAGAATGTCCTTTAATAACAAGACCAGGCTCTCGGTGGCTGAAAGCCAAGTAAACAAACAGATAAGGACGTTGGCAGCAAGGCCGACAAACCATGGCAGCAATTCAGACAAACTCTGGCAGCAATCCAGCCTGCCAAGTTTGTTTCTCTTTAGTCCAAGCGTTGACTTCTGCAAGAAGGGCGTGGCACAAGCAGTCTCTTTTATAGTCTGGAGAGGAGCTTAATGACCATCAGCTGAGCATAATTACCTCCTGTAATTACGTAGTTGTTCTTGATGCCGAGGAGCCCTTCGACGGCATGCATCCCGGAACAACTCACTGTTGGTTTCTGGATCACTCTGTCTTGTCTCCTCCCCACTGATCCAAGGCTCAGGCGCCACCTGGTAGTCAACCAGTCTCTCTGCGCCCTGCTCGGAGTCGGAACCCTGTCCAGGGTCCTCCACATCCTCCAGGGCTGACTCATAGGGCCCCTCGCTGTCTGAGTCTGGTGGCAGCTCCAACGGCTCCTGACGGGCCACAACACATTAGTATACTCTGTTGCCAAATACTGCACACCTGAATGAAGAAGTTGTCATACCAACAAGATTGATGTTCATCTTAATGACACATTGAGAATAATATCTGAAACCCTTAAATCTACACTGCTCATCGGTCCCTGTTCTTTCTAACATTGTCCCTCTTGAGTGTGTATTTTCCAATATTGTACTCTTGGGTCTTTTTGCCTATATTTTCAATTATGAGGCAACACATTGCTATTTTACTTATGAAATGTAAGAAAATGGCACATGAGATTTTACATCCTATCATTGAGTAGTATATGTATCTTCTGTCCTTTGTAACAGGATTGATACAGAGATGCTGTTCACATAATAATACTAATCAGTACATTGCACGCAGCTCTCATCGCAAGATTTGTGGCTACAAATGTTTGCTCACTCTTCCTGTAATACAACGTAAACTAAGTTCCTACCAATTACCATATGGCTTCTTTAAGGAGAAGTCTTTGACATAGTTTTCCAAAAAAATTATGGAAAATATACTTTTTATAAAACAACTCAGAAATAGACAAAGTAATCAGAAGTATTTAACACATTTCACACACAAATCAGAAGTTTATACATTGAAAACTCCATCACTCTGCAAATTTATTAAGAGCAACTCAATGCATCCTTATTTTTTGCTATGCTAAAAGTGAATTATCGGAATTGTAGTGGGAGGGAAAGAGGGAGATGGAAAGGGAAAGAAGGAAATATTCCTGCAATTAAGAGCTGATAGTTCTGTATATCCCCCAAACCAAAAAAGCCATCTGCTTGACATATCTCATTACAACTCTAAGTTTCAAAAATGTGGGACAATTTAAATCTTTAAGCCATTCAATTTTATTGGGAGACATAATAAAAGATGAGGTATACTTTTTATATTTATGACTGTATAAAATAATTTCATATGCAGGACAATTATTATTCAAAAACTCAGTGATTTCTCCTAGACATGTTTTCCTTTCTATAGTTACATTCTTTTAAGATTTATCTTACTCAGCATTATTACTATTCCAAAATAAATATATTTCAATTCTAAGTATCAGACTAACTGGCAATAGAAAATACACAAGTATAACACATTGTCCAAAAACAATGAAGTACAATGAAGTACAATATTCCCACTGAAATGAATTATTAAAAAATAATATTTAACTAAAAACAGATAGGGGTGTAAACATTTGTTCATCCTGGAAAAGTCAGATCCTGAGAATGCTAGAATGTTCCATTTTTCCCAAGACCAGGTCAAATCTCTTTTTAAGAAAGCAAAATAATAATAATAATGATAAATAGCAAGAAAAAAATCACAATATACCGGGACTTGCAAATTGAGGCTGAACGACTGTGGAAAAAGAAATCATGTATTTCCCAATTTTAATTGGAGCCCTTGGAGCAATATCTAAAGGGCTACCTTGTTATTTGAAAATTCTAAATTTACCTGACTTGAACATTCTGACTCTACAAAAATCCTCCAACATTATCTTAACAGTTCCTAGGTCTTTGGTTAGGACTTGAGCTACCAACCAGTCCCAAAGGCTGTGAATCTCACCAAAGATCAACCAAATAATAATAATAATAATAATAATAATAACAACAACAACAATAATAATAACATCAACTCCTGCCAACCCATACAACATGGTGAAAGAAACGAATAAAAATTTTATACCGCATCGGTCGTCGCGCGGGTTAACAAGGGCTGCGGCGGATGTTGGGGTCCTGGACATCTGTCGACAAGTGGGCTTCAAGTGGACCAGCCAACAAAATGACAAAAATATAGTGCAGATGAAAATCATGCCATAATGGCCTGTTACTACAACTCAGAGCCACAAAAAAGAGGTTATTTAAAGCGAATGTATGAATTATGGAAACAACAATATCCAGATTCAAATGTTAGTGAACAATGACTAGCAGATCAAAGGTGATTTATTATACGAAATAAAGTGTTTAGTGAAGTTGAACTTGAGGAAATTCAGGCATATTGCAAAACTAAAAAAACAACATCACAAACGGAAATAACTGATAACTAAAGACATTGTAGTAGAACTCCCAGAAGAAGCTCTCGGGGAGGAAATAACATCACCACCACTAGAACCAGTTATCATTGAACCAACTGATGAACTAACTCAAAAACAAAAAGAATTGAAGGACAAGATCATGGAGCATTTTCTGTCTAATGAGGAAAGGCAGCGTTTACCATCATTAAAAACTGTGCCTAAGAAAATTTTGGCTTCTATCATGAAAATGGTTAATGCAGTATTTTCAACAATTGAATCGGGATCCATCTTGGAAACGAACCAGTTAATGTACAGTGCAGCTGTAATAGTCACTAATGAACTAGGCATTAAAATCAAAGCACCTAGTCACAAAAGGGAAAAAGCATCGAAGCTAAAGTGGAAAATCTGATTAGAACAAAAAGTCAAAAAATTAAGGGCAGATGCTAGCAACTTAAAGAACATGCATGAGCAACGGCTTAAAAACAGTAAAATCATAGATCAGCTAATCAGAAGATATAGATTGGATACAAGAAACATCAATGAAGCTGTAAAGATTGTAAAACAGCAGATAACAGCAACAGCTAGAAAAATTGAAAGATATGAGGCACGAATCATCCGATATAAACAAAATCAGCAATTTCAATCAGACCAACGGCATTTTTATCAAAGTCTTATTGTGAATGGTGACACCAAAAGTGAAAAACCAGAAAAGCAGGCCACAGTTGAATTCTGGAAAGAATTGTAGGAAAATGCAAAGGACTACAATAAGGAAGCAAAGTGGATACATGACTTTGAGAAAAGCATTGGCAACAAACAAATGCAAGTATTAGAAATAACAACTGAGACAATCAAAAATTGAGTAAAAAAAGTAAAGAATTGGACATCACCTGGAAATGACCAATTACATGGTTTCTGGCTCAAATATCTGACCAGTTTACATGCAATATTGGCCAGGCAACTGAATGAAATTTTACAAAATGGTCAAATTGATGAATGATTGACAACTGGAAAAACATACTTGATTTAGAAAGATGCAACTAAAGGAACAACACCTGAAAACTACAAACCAATAACATGCTTGCCAACAACTTTCAAATTACTCACAGGCATTATTGCAGATAACATTATGGATTATTTGGAAACAAATAACATCTTGCCAGTAGAGTGAAAAGGCAACAAAAGAAGGAGCAGGGGCACAAAAGATCAGCTCCTAATTGATAAAATGATATTAGAAAATAAGAACAGAAAAACAAATTTGAATATGGTCTGGATTGATTACAAAAAGGCATTCGACTCATTGCCACATAGTTGGATCATAAAATGCTTAGAAACAACTGGCATTAGGAAAAATATTACATCCTTTACTGAAAAGGCGATGAAACAATGGAGAACTGAGTTGGCAGTAGGGAATGAGAACTATGGAATGGTTAATATCAAGCGAGGAATTTTCCAGGGTGATTCACTTTCACCTCTTCTCTTCATCATCACGATGATCCCACTATCAGTAATCTTAAAAAAATGAAATTAGGCTACCAAACAGCCAAAGAAGCTGAAAAAAATTATTATATATGGATGATTTGAAACTCTATGGAAAGTCAGAAATAGAAATTCAATCACTGACAAACACAGTCCGAGTATTCAGCACTGATATTTCAATGCAGTTTGGCATGGAAAAATGCGCCACTGTATCCATAAAAGGGGCAAAATCACTACATGTGAGGGAATTGAAACGCCCAATGGCCAACTAATTAAATGCAACGAAAATGAAGCCTATAAATACTTAGGCATTCTGCAGTTGGATAACATCAAGCATGGAGAAGTAAAAACTATTGTCAGGAGAGAGTACACCAACAGAGTTAGGAAAATACCAGTGGAACTGTAAAAAACTGTGCTACTCGGAACATCATACATCTTAAAAAAGTACTTGGTTTATATCTAGGACTCTGGCAGCAACGATCAGCACCAGTCAATGGTATTTGTGAGGCATTTTTGAATGTTCAGTTTACTGAGTTTCATGTTTAATGTATAAAATGATGATGATGATGTTTCTTTCTTAGGGTTAATAGAATTGGACTGCAATCATCCAGAGGACCATAGATGGCAGCAAAGAGACAGAGAACCCACTTTGTTTCCATCCAAATTTGATCTAAATTTCTGTGGTCAGCAGTAGCATGCCAGCTATTTTGCAAATGCTTTCTTAAGTGGCCACTGGTTGAAGGCTGATGTAGTGGCTGGCTTGGAGGAGAGGCCTTTGTGTTCAATATTCATATCTATGTAACATTGTTATATGAAACAAAGCTTATGGGAAGTTGCTAATAGACAGAAAAATAATCCTAGATTTGCAGAGCAATGAAAATTATTTAAACCGAATATGGACAGACAAGAAACCTACACACTTTCTGGGAGGAGAACCTTGGATAATAAGTAAGTCAGTTCAGCATAAACAATAATACAAAGGAACAAAGTTGATTTTCAGTCAATGAAGAAATGCCTAGTACAAGAGTTTTTCTTGCATGCAGAACAAAAAGTAATTAGGTATTTTCATCAGCTCATCATTATGTTCTTCGGAGTAGTTGTACTTGACACAACACATCAAAATAGCATTCTATCAGCTACTAAATGAAAATAAAATTTCTACTTCTTCATATATTAATTCTATAATTTTGAGTCAATACCATTTAGAGTAGAACTGGACAGTATTACATATGTTCACACACAATGCTATTCCCTTAAAAGTAGATTTACATTCTTGTGGTTATGAGCAAATAGTTATTACAGTGACACACTCACAAAATCAATGACTTAATTAAATGTCCAAACATAAATTTATTCACCCTGCCATCATATATAAAATCTTTAACATGGCTTTGTCTGTATGTCTTAAAAGGTTAGATATTCTTTGGCATATCCTGAAATACCTCCCATCTACAGATTCTTAGGAAATTATGTAATTCTTCAGTAATATGTTTTCCATACCAAAATCCAGAAAACTTAGAAAAAACTTTTTCAGGGCTTCACTTCCAATCAATCTCCTATTCAGAACAGGAATCTCAATTAAAACATCCAAAAAATTATCATGTAAACTAAAAATCATTATATCCAGTGAAGGATAGTATATCTCATTGTATAACTGGTTCCACTCCTGAACTGAGCATGCTATTGAAAATTTTTCTAACATTCCATAGGAATCTTAAAATTTGAAGATTTTTAAAAACTTTAAAAAATTTGTATCTTATACTCTGGAATGATGGGGAACACGTTTACAGGTAAAGTACTATTAGATCCCCCTGTGGTTTCAAGGAAAATTATGTCCAATTGCTTCAGTCTCTTTTCATAGGATTTAGTATCTTTCTTCGGTTCACACTTGTTGCCTTTGTTTGAAGCTATTTCAATTGCACTGATTTTTTCTTATAGTGCCACCCCTAGTCTGACCAGTGTAAAATGAGATGAAATTATTACTTTCTTTAACTTGAAAATCAGATTTCTATGGATGAAACCTAAAACAGGATATATAACACTGCTGATTCATTCAACACCATTCCAAGATATTTTTCACAAGTGTCCTAGACAAACACTTATCTCCTTTTACACCAGTGCAACTTCTTTCCATTTCCTAAGTCCGTGATGGTGATCCTATGGCATGTGTGCCACATGTGGCACACGGAGCTCTCTCTGCAGGTACGTGAGCCATTGGCCAACTCAGCTCCACCATGCATATGCATGTGTCTCCTGCTGCCCACTGTTTAGGTGTCTGCTGCGCATGTGGGAGAGGCGTGTGCATGCACAGGGGGCGCATGTGCATGGGTGGGGTGGTGATGGGGAGCACGCCCCCCCCCATTTTTGGTCATAGGAGGCTTCAGGCAGTCCTCCTAGGCCCAAAACTGGCTGCGAGGAGGGGAGTGTGGCATCCCCCCTGCGCCTCGCTTTTGATCTCAGGAGGTTTCAGAGAGGCCTGCTAGGTACAAAATGGGCCACAGGGGGGGTTAAGTGCTCCCACGGCCTGTTTTTCTCCCAGGAGGCTTCAGGTGGACCTGCTAGGCCCAAAACAGGGTCCAGGGGTATGGCACCCCCATGGCCCGTTTTTGATTCCAGGAGGCTGCAGGGAGTCCTGCTATACCCAAAATAGGGTATGTGGGTGTGTGGCGCCCCCTGTGGCCCATTTCTGGTTCCAGGAGGCTTATAGGGGGGTCTGCTAGGCCCAAAATGAGGCACAGGGGGTTGTGCACACATGTGCGGGGAATGCAGGGGGGTCATGCACACATGCGCAGGGCATGCAGGGGGGAATGCATTGCATTATGGGTGCGTACACGCGTACACATACTTTCACCATGCAAGGACAAAAAGGTTAGCCATCACTGTCCTAAGTGAAGAAATCTACATTTTCTCTGTGTATGTGTATGTATATGCATATTTGATTTTTAAAAAATTCTGGAAGTTTCTCTCCTCTCCATCTTTGTGTGATCTATAAAATTAATGAGCGTTCATACCAACTCCAATTACAAATTACTAATAACATTGAAAACCAGAAGTCCCAGGAGAGAATTTTGTAGCCCCTATTCAATTTGATGAGGAACCACTGATAGAAGACAGATTTATCAATCTTGCTGTCACTTGGTTTAGGAGAATAAATGGCAGAAGTGTTCTCAATTTAACCAATTTCCAATACCTTACTCCCAGTAAGTTTTGCGAAAGAATGGCAGTGAAGGCACAAGTGGTTGAATCAGTTATTCCTGGCACATCTAAAATGGTGCTAGAGTAGGCAAATGGCACTACCTCATTCCAAAAGTAATAAAACAGTAAACAATTTGACCATGCAAACACCTTGCTGGGGATGAGCAATCAGAGTAAATGAGAATTAGACTAAACTCTATTTTATTAGCCAGATTAATACCCTGGGCTATTTCCTTTCTTTTGATTTGTGTTTGAGATTTTTAATTGTACAATTAAACTTTTAATGCACTCATCTGAAGTAAAACCAGCTACACATCTGTTTTCTAGTTTGAATCAAACAGTGAAAGCTATGAACTGTATAAGTCAATGTTCAGTTATATCTTTTGTGATTAGGCTCATTATGCTTTGGGCAAACACCTTTTTTACTAGCTCTTTGTGCAACCTAGAAACCAAATCCCTCCCTTGGGTACCATTTGCACAGCTGGTCATTCACTTGCAGTGGATGTCTTCTATGGACTGGAGGAATGAATGAGCATTCCCATCTGAGTCTAAGGACTTCAACTTTCCCTCCAAAATCCATAGGATCTACCTGTAGCTTTTCTTTAAAGTAGTATTTGTCCCAACACAGTCAACAGTAATAATGTTAGTATGCCACCCCCACTCTATTTTTCACAATAAAATTGAAAATACTATAGGACCAAATGAAGAAAGAAAAAACGCAAAGCTAAAGAATAAACAAACTGCTCCTTTGGAGTATGCACAATTTCACTAAATAGAGAATGTCTGACTCTCTGACTGCTATAAATATATATGATATGGGTGTTTGGAAAGCTTTATGCTGTAGTTGCAGGGAAGTTGAAGGCTGATTACAGAACTGAGTTTACAAACTAATTCACTGCAATGTGAAATTTAAAAATGAAATATTTCAGATATATTATTTTTAGCCAGAATATATTTATGGGATATCCATACTCTCTGTCGAGAAAAAGAAATAACAACAATAATAATTCTTTTGAACTGAGAATTTTTCAGAGTGAAATTTCTTGTCATATATTGGATTACATAACTTGAAACAATAGAAATAAAACCTTAAATGACTCTGACAGGAAAATCTAAAACAACCTTATAGCTACAACAAAGAGAATATGCAAACACATGGAGGAAATGCATGGCTTATACAGAATTATGCGCTAAAATATCTTAAGGACATGTATATATGTAAATGGACTGAATCCAAAATACTTATTAACCTAATAAATGCATTACTTATTAAGGTACAAGATCAACTGAACATGTTCAGTGGACAAAGAACAGCAAGAGTTTTAGAAAACATTCCTCCCTTTTGCAAGGTTGCCACTGCTACTGATTGTTAGTGTGTGTGCATGTGCAAGTATCTGTAGGTTTCATGCTTTTGGACATGGAATAAGTCAGCAGGTTCTTAAATAGGTGAAGATTTCATCCAATCACATCAAATGAAGCCAATTCATATTTTTGGGCAAATGCATGATTGAAATAGTGTGCTCTTTTTAGTTTGTAATTTTTTAGGTTTTTTTTTTAATTGTATGAATCCTACTACACTGTCCATGTCTCAAAAAAATCCCAAATGTGTATGCATTTTTGCATAAACAGAAATGTCTATTTTTATAGAAATTATCAATTGTTCATTTAAATAGAGATACTCTGGGAAAATGTTACCCTCTTGGAGGACTGAAGATCTCTTTCAATTTAAGAGAGCCTCTTAGCTATTTTTCATCATTTCACCTAATGAAAGACTTCTATACTGAGGAATGCAATTTATACATCAGGAAAATGGCAATAGAATTTATCTGATGACTCTTAAGGAATCTGCTTAAAAAACAAATATCCTTCAGGTTCAGTTTTACTCATAGAGAATAAATTGACATTCGACTCATCAAATGAGGTACAGAAGTTGGTTATTAGGAAAAAGATGACTGGCTGTATTCTAGCTGTGCAATGTCTTTCCTGAAATACTTGATTGGCATTTTACAGGCATCAAATCAATGCCTTTGTTAATTCTTTCAAACATTTTTTCTATTTTTAAGTATTTTAACAAAGGCTTTGGGCAGTTTTGAGGGTTCAGGAGTCTTCTGAAGGGCTACAGAAAACAATGACAGCATCTCAACAAATTTAGCCAAAATTCTTAAGCCTATTTTTTTCAGAAGCAGAAGAACTTTAGGAGGCAACTGTGACCATTCTTCAGCCTTGAAACTTCCAATATCCCAACATAAGGACCAAAGTCGCACTACCGACTGACATTTGATGATTTTGTCCAGTAATTTTGAGAAAGCACCTTGGGATAGCTGGGAACTATAGGTAAGTTGACTGACCATTTTAATTGTAAGGGGAAGTTTGATACTAATTTTTCTTCACCCTGATTTTAGGTTTTTATTTATGCTGACCTAGGGCTGTAATAAAGACTTGATTTATTTTTGATTTTATTCAGATTCTATTTTCTTCTTAGGTTTTATGTTAATTCCAGACTATATCATAATTGGTGATATAAAATATGGAAAATATATTTCCTTTTTAATAGTAAAAGATTTCTTTGGCCTTTAATGTAGCATTATGTTATAATATCTAATATTAATCTATTAATCTTTCACATAATTTAGTTAATTAATCCTGTGAAGCTCAAGGATACATAGCAAAAGATTTTAAAATAACCCTTATGATACAATTGTCCTGCCAGTATGATATGAACTATGTGTGAATAGTCTTTCACTTAGGAAGTGTACAATATCAAAACAGATTCTGCATTAGAATCAGAAGGTTTGATTCAATTTCTGCTCCCTTTCTTTGAGCAAGCAATGGTCCCATGAACAGAGTACAGGTAGTCCTTGACTTACTGCCAGGTTGCTGCAGGAGGCTGCCCAGACCAAAAATGTTTTGGGTGGAAGAGGATTATCAAAACTAAAATAAAAAACAAAAGGAAAAATGTTTCCCCTTTTGCATTTGAGCATGCAAGAAGGTGCGGGAAAGAAGAAAAAGAAAGAGAAAGAAAAGATGAGAAGAGAACAAAGAAGAAAAAGGAAAGAGGGGAAGGAATAAGAAATTTAGAATGAAGAGGGAGGAAAAAGAAGGGAGAGAGGAAGGAAGAAAGATATAATGAGTGAGAAAAGTTCTGCCTTAGGACTTGGCCATCACAGGTGCCCCCCCCAACATGAGTCCTGTCATGCCCACCCTGGCCACGCCCATCCAAGCCTCACTCACCATGACCACGCCTACCCTGGCCACACACCACACACACCCCAGCCCTCTGTGGTCAAACACAACCCTGATGCAGTCCTCAATGAAATTGAGTTTGACACCCCTGCTCTTCTCAAGTTGCTGCTGGCTGGAACATGGCTCTTATCTTTCAACCAATCTGGATATGTGGAGGAAGGAGAGACCAAAAGAGAAGGAAAAATGGACACTGCTCTTCTTTCTTGTAAGTGAGTCCCCAAGAGGGAAAACTGCTCATCTGACTGGCTGTTAGGCATTTTATTTCCCAGGCTTTGGATTTTCTGTCCATTAACTGGACTGATGGGTTGTCACTTTTCATTAACCTTTTCAGTCGTTGAACTTGAAATGGAAGTTCTGCATATTCACTACAATATGCAAGTCTACTTAAGGCTTGGATAACAGTTAGCTTGTTTTTAATCTACGTCAAAGGGGCTCTCAGGTCTTTAACAAAGGAAGTAAAAAATAGGCTATTCACTCCTTGTTTAAATCAAGTCCTACAGTCTGTTAATAAACCAACAGGCAATATTTTGGCACTAGTCTCTCAAATATGCTTCAGAACCTCATCACAGAAAAAGATTAGAGCTGTATTTGATACAATTAAGTTTACAAGACCTTATGTAAGGTATATAAATAATCCTATGAATAAGTTCCCTTTTTATTAATTTATACTATTCCTAGCTGTTTATTGTGCAACAGCTCTCTAGTATATTAAAGTTTATGTAATGGCAGAAAGTATACTATGGAAATTCTGCTAACATACAACTCTGACAAATTTCTACTCTCAGTAACTCATAGGACTATGATTTTTTCTTAAAAAATATGTTTTGCAGGTTGAAATAGTGCCTGTTCTTCAACTGTAGTCCTAACTCAAGAATTCACCCAAATATGTGTGAATTGTCACCATGTACTCTTTGCCAGTACTTTTCCACCCAGAGTATGTTTAACATGAAGGAAGAAGATTTTTATATCCTCAACTGAACAACACAGAAAGCTCTAGTAGCAGGGAACCTTGAACTGAAGACGTTCAGAACAAAAACCTCGCTTATGCAAGTCAAACAAAATTGTAATTATGAGCATTCCAATAGTTTAATAGAATGGAACAAACATGTAGCCAAATTCTGCTTGTTCTTTAAAAAAGATTCAGCTGAAAAGTTATATTCTCCTCTATTAAGAGGTCTGTGTGTGTGTGTGTGTGTGTGTGTGTGTGTGTATGTGTGTGTGTAGGATATACCTCAAGGTCTTCAAACCTGTTGTGGAATAAGAAATAAGCAAGTCAGATCCATTTAAAAAATATTAATAGATATTTTGAAAATAAGATTGCCTTTATCAACTATTACAATCCAATTAAAAATCACCTAGATGTATTACGTAATTGTTTTGCCCATATTTTAGTTTAGAGAACAGTTAATTACAGTTAGTGATCTGTCTCAATTACTTCAATAAAAAGTTCTTTTGCTATTTGACATTAGTATATGAATGCAACTTTATTAAAATATTCATTTTTTATAAATCAGATGAAACAATATTTTAATTATTTTTACATAAACATACTGTATTCTGCAAAATTAAAAATTGAAAATATTGCTTATGCTTCATGAAAAAGAAACAAAAATTGATATATAATGATTTGGCAATTAAAATTAAGGAATTATGATTAATTATGCAAAACATCCTAGGTTAGAATCACACAATATTTTTATATCTGCTTAAATAGAATTTATCCATTGACTTACAGTCATAAACAATGTTGATAAAAGAATAGTATTACAATAATAAAGGCTTCTCAGAGTACAATATCTATTGGTTACATTCAGCAGAACAACTATTTTTTAAAATGCCCAAGTTTCTCCAATAGATTCAAGAGTCTTAGCTCAATTAAATACTTTTGGGGTAAAATAAATCTCCTCCAATCTGACCAAACTGCGTATTTAGATGCAATCTCATCCCTTCAAAAACTGTTAAATTATAACTATTAAATTAATGAAAAATGCTGATGCTCTTTCAACAAATTTGTATGAAATATGTACTAAAGCATTGGTGAACAATCTTGGCAATTTAAAGTCTTGTGGACTTCAACTCCCAAAATTCCCCAGCCAGCCATCTTAAAGTAGTCAAGGTTGAATACCTCTGTAGTAAAGGATATTATTGATTATCTTATCTCTTATCCTTATTGCCCCCAAGGATTCATATCACCTTATCTATTGTATTTTATACATATAATAATATAATATGCAACACTGAAGGTTTTAAAGAAACAATTGCACAACCATTTGTCTGAAATAGTATGGGGTTTCCCTGTTTGTGCAGGGGATGGATTAGAAGCTCTCCAAGATACCTTTCAACTCTGTTTTTCTGTTATTCTAGTATTCAATGTTACAATGATATCACTGGAAAATGATATTTCCTTTAATTCTGCTCTTAACTATCCAATATAAGGATATAGCTACAGGACACAATAAACTGTAATTAGAATTGGAAATCAGCAGGAAAAAATGGACGAAATTGCAAGAAGAAAGGAATTTTGATGAACCTGAAATGGAGAATCTAAAACTAGTATTTAAGAGGTGTGTCCTTATGACTGACCTCGCTTCCTCAGACATAAACATTCTGATGAAAGGCCTTTCCTTTGTTTCAGCCATGCTAGAAAACTGTTAAAGAAAAACAGGTGGCCTCACCTACACTTGTACTTTACATTGTTAGCAATCAAGAACTACCATTTAGGAATGGTTTCAAATAAATATGTAAATATTTATGATGATCAAAAAAGTTCAACAATACAATTTGGGATAAAACCATCTTGTTCTAAAAGTCACCTCCTTATTTTTGAGGGGGGGGGGACCAGGCATCACATTTTAAACTATCTCAAGGAACTAGTGCTCACATTCAGCCTAGAACTTGCCTAGCCCTGCAATAAATCAACTTCATTCACCTGTCAGACATTTAGATGAGTATTCTTAGACTCAAATCCTTCAGAAAATACCTTGCTTTTTGTTTTAGTGTCATCCCTCCCTCCACCAGTTGCTGCCTGATCTACTTGCAGCATAATTGTCTAGTGAGTTCAATAATATTCATGGAAATTCAAATAGACTTTATATAGGATATTTTATTTCTTATGATTGTTAAGTTGTATCTCAACACTTGTTTGACAGGCTCTCAGTTGCTACATCCATACAGACCAGTAAGAGAAACAAGCCAAGAACAAGCCATTAATATTGTTAAATGCAAACATTTATTGGTAAGCAAGTGATTGATATACTAAAAATAATTATACCAGTACTTAGCAACAGTAATTTTACATCATCCTCAGAAATTCTGGAGGGGCAAAATTTTTATATTGTATAGTCATCAGGAAGAAGAAAAGATAAAATCCTGAAAAATGTCATGGAGGAGGCAGCATGTAATCTTTGAGTCAATGTCAATGCACAGACAGCAAAATCCTGAACTTCAAATATCATACTTTTTCTTCCTTGCAATCGTATCTGATTCTTGGAGGTTGCCTCAACAGATCCCTGGGGTTTTCCAGAAGTGGTTTGCCATTGCTTTCTTCCTAGGGATGAGAAAGTGACAGGCTCCAAAGTCACCCAGCGGGCTTTGTGCTCAAGAGGAGATTAGAACTCATGGTCTCCCAGTTTCTAGCCTGATGCCTTAGCCAGTCTACCAGACTGGCTCTTCTAAATATCATGTATAGATTATCATATTAAAAATATTCACACTGTTTGTCTATGGAGATTCTCAGTCATCCAGGTCATAGTTGTCCCAACAGTGGTTTTTCAAGAGGCAACTGGATTTTTTGTTTTTCTTGGAAGACATTTTGCTTCTTATTCAAGAAGCTTCTTCAGCTCTTCAAGAAACTTCTTGAATAAGAAGCAAAACGTCTTTCAAGAAAAACCAGAAAGTCCAGTTGCCTCTTGAAAAAGCACCTTTGGGGCATTCATACTGTTCCCCAACACATTTAGAAGTGTTATCATCATTGCATTAGTCGAAGAGAAAATGTTTATTCATGTTGGCCCAAAGTATACTTCTAAATAGAATAGCTTATTTTTATTTATGGAAGCAAAAAATTTAAAATTAGATAATGAAAGGAAGGAAAAAAGACCAATGTATTTTAAGCTCTTACAATGTGTAAAAAATCCATCAACTGATATAACAGTAACCAGATTATTAAGAAACTATAGAACATTATAATAAAAACCATTTGCTCAATGGCATGAAATAATACAGTTAAAATAGATGGGGGAGTCACGGGCTACAATTATAGTTCCCAGCCTATCTCATAATTTGAACACACTTCCTGAGATATCATTGATCAAATAACCATATATTCTTCAAAGTATATATGTGAACACACTTGAGTTCTCATTCAAGTCACCTTTAAAAACAGAAGATATTAACTTTTTAATATTATACTTAAATACCCTTATCCTATGGATTCTGTCCTCTAATTTACTATTCCAATAAGGCCATTATGCAACATGTTTGTTTCAGTCTCTAAAAAGAAGAAGGCAGAGTCAATACCCATACTTTGGATTTTCATATCAGCACGTCGGAGAACACCACCTCCCACCAACACTGACAGAGCAGCCCACTGTATATAAACAGAGAGCAAACCCCACCCACTTCTACCACTGACAATGTTAGCTATTTGGGTAATGAAATATCTTCAAGAAAAAAACCCAAGCTCAGAGAACACCAAAGTCCCTACCATTCATTTTCACTATAAAACTAAATATTACTCCACAAAATATATTCCTTATAAGCTACATAAGGCAAGAAGGGAGGGGGGAATAAGCACTGAGTGGTTAAATCTAGATTCATCATGTATCTACCAGTAAGCTTCCCGATAGTAATACTCTACCTTTCTAACCAAAGACCTACTGGCTAGAAACAAATTAAGAGGTATTTATTTTCACATCCTTAAACCTTCCCAACAGAAGATTAGAATACTTTTAGATCTACTTCATCAATTACTGTAATTCCCAAGTGAATTTTTCAGCATAACTTCTTTTATTAACTTTAGTTAATGCATTTGTTCTAATTGTCTCCTGGAATGAGATAATCCTTCACAATTATCCTGCTATGGAATTATCCAATCAGGGATACTAAAACATTATACATTAGGTGAGTTTTGAAAAGCACCGGGCATTTCAACTTGTTCAAAATAGGACATCAAAGCTGTTAACTCAAACATACATCTTACTAGAATTCAAAAATCTGCTGTAATGTGTAGGGTCACCTGTTCTGAGGCCACAATATTTGAAAGACTATTTTTTCCCATATGATATGGTCAATCATAAACTGTCTACTGTGGACCTTACCCCATTCCTAAGAGGTCTGTAAAGGGGGTGTGCATAAGCGCACCAGGGTGCCTAACGTCCCTGTCCTACTATCCCCATCTATTTGTATTCATTTCTTTCATTTATATCCATGTTTATATTTATACCTGCTATCTTGTACATGTTTGACAAATTAATAAATAACAAATAAATACAAACTATCATAAGCTCTGTTACAGACTTGCCTTTTCAGACAATAAATTACTATGGATCAGGCTACAATTGTAATTCTTATCCAGTAACATTTGTTTGTGTTCATTCTCTTATTTTGCATTTTTTTTGTTTTAATTGTTTTTCTGTCCAGACTTTGATTTTTTAAAAAGTGTTTTTCCTTTGTCACTTCACTGCATACTGTACTTTTCTACACACACACAAATAGAGACACATCATTGTAACAAAGGCAATTCGCCAGCAAGCTGTTTGCCCAAGGCAACTTCAAGTCATCCTAGAAGAGCATATACTCACTTTGCAAGTTATACAGCTAAACTAAGCAAAATGTGGAAAGAGGATAATTTCCAACATTAGATAATAGACCAGGTGCACAGGAAGCATTCATTTTTATTCTATCCTATGGGTTATGCCTTACCTAGCTTTCAACTTGGAATAAAGAATAGGTGATGTCTAGAATCAGTAATTATAATTAAAGCTATCAAGCAAGACTAATGCCCCTTTTAAGTAACATTTTTATTGACTTATTTGTATTCATCCTTCCTTCATGGAGCTGTAGCACTATACATATTCCTTCTTTATTCTAACAATGACTGAGAGATTGGGCAGGCTTACAGCAAAAAACTGATTAAAATATCACCAACAATGATTTGGAGGTGACAAGTGTATCTAATTCTCCATCTGACAATCTAACCACAAAACTATTCATACTTTCACTCTCGGAAGTGGAATCTTGGTGAGATAATTTTAATTTGGTGCTTGCTTTTTCTTCATTATAGTATCTTTCTTTAATGCAGGGGATTCTGTAGTACTTATATTAAAGATCTGTTAATGTATTATTTCTATCGTACTCCTCATCATGAATACATTTAGTGATTCACAACCTTCCACAATAAAGGTAACTTCTGTCATACAAAATATGCTGAATCCCTCATTTCTGATTAACTGGTTTTATTCAAATGCATGCATTACACAGCTGTAGAATAAAATGGATACCAACTTTTTATTTTGATTTAAAGTAAAATGTTTATTAAACTTTTTTCTATTGTCCAGATAAATATTCCAAAATCTGGAAGGTTAGACAATAATTTATTCCTTAAATTGAGCACCAGCATTTCCACATTTTAACTGAGGTAAACCCTTTTTCACCTCAAACCCTAGCTTCTTGTTTTAAAACAAAACAAAACTATCTGAATGGACCTTATGTTCCAAATAAGTCTTTAATGGAACTAATAGCCAATAACCGGATACCAATACTTGGTATAGATATGAGAAAGAACAAAGAAAATAAAAGATATATATATATATATATATATATATATATATATATATATATATATATATATATATATATATATATATATATATATATTACTAGATTTAAGTTATACAATTAATGAGACTATTCAAAATTTGTCTCAAAATACAAAAACCAAACATGTTGATTGTTCTACTCTTTATTCCTTTGAAAAAGTAAAGCCAGTGAGTTTTTCTATGGAAAATTTCTATTTCCAACATAAAATAAACATGAATAAGCTCTACAAAGTGGTTGCTCAGAACGGCACTGAAAAATGTGACTTATGATCATTTTACACACATTTGTTGCAGCATCTCCGTGGTCACATGATCAAAATTTGGACGTTTGGCAACTGGCATGCATTCATATGACCACCTTTTGTGACGTTCTGACAAGCAAAGTCAATGGGGAAGCCAGATTCACTTAACAACCATGTTATTAACTTAACTACAGTGATTCACTTAACAATGGTGGCAAGAAAGGTCATAAAATGGGGCAAAAGTCCTCAACTTACAATAATTCATTTAATGGCAGTTCAAAGTCACATAATTCACTGGAAAAAGTGACATGATTGTTTTTCACATTTATGACCACTGCAGCATCCCCATGGTCACAGGATCAAAATTCAGATGCTCGGCAACTGATTCATGATGGTTGCAGTGTCCTGGGGACATGAGAGCAGCTTTTGCAACCTTCTGACAAGCAAAGTCAATGGGGAAGCCAGATTCACTTAACAACTGTGTTACTAATTTAACAAGTGCAGTGATTCACTGCACTGTATTAGGAAAGGTTGCAAAATGGGCCAAAACTCACTTAACAAGTATCCCGGTTAGCAACAGAAATATTGGGCTCATTGGCCATCGTAATGACTACGTGTGCTTTCTATTGTTTTTCTGAAAAGGCATCAAAACGTTATTATCGAATATTTACCTTATCACAACATTCAGATATCTATATTAGTGAAAGGAAAACCATGTTTAAAAATGAAATGTTACCAAATGCTAATTGAAAATCATAACCTATCAGAACACATATCTTAGATATTTCTATATTCACTACCTTTATAAGGTATTCTAGGGCTGTTCCTGTTTAAAAAAAATCTCACAGATAGAATGACTTGGAGATTTAGGGAAAAGAAAAAATGATTTGCATGTATATTTTAACATTATTGACCTACCTAACGATCACTCCCTAACTATCTTTTTTTTCTTCTTCCAAGAACTTTCTGAAATAAAATTGCAATCATATTAATAGCAATTAGGCTAAGTAACAGGACAAACACAATTTGGAAGTCTGAAAAATCAAGACCCTCCCTTTTGTATAACATTTTGAGTGACAAAGAAAACATTTGTATTCAGTCTGTCAATTTTATGCAAGGCATCTTCCTATATATTTCCTGCCCCAAAGAGGCCTATAAAAATGGCCAGGATTTAGAACATTAATTCATTCCTCCACAACCAATATACAGAAAGACAAAAGACACAAGTAAATTCAGAATGAGGCTAAAATTACTTTTTCAGTTACAGCATCATATATTAAGTTTGCTTTATATAATTTCTGATATACTCTTAACAATTATAGAGTATTACTCATAGTTGATGTGTCACCTGCTCTTTTCTCACCCACCCCCCCAGACACCATATATTTTTGCACTGTTAATTTTGCAGGCTTTGCCACCAGGCTAGGGAGATGGAACATTCTATTTTACAATGTCCTGACCCAACACAAGTAACTCTAGCACCCCCAAAGAAATTCATATCAGTTTCATTATCGATGATTAGATTAAATCATTTTGCAATGTTGTACTATTTCAAAAATATAACCTTTTTTTATAATCTGTTAACATCCTAGGGATTTTGCATAAGTAATATGAGTTAAACACATATGATAAACTTACCAACAATACAGATTTGCAGAAAAAATATGAAATTGTAATTCCAGTGACACAAAACCAGATCACAATGCAATTATATATTAGTTACTCTAAACTATTTTTAAAAAATAACTGCATAATGAATTAGTAAACTCCCATTCAAATTTTAGGAATATACAGCATGGGCCAAATGCACTATTAAATATACTAAAGCAACAATATTCCAAACAGTGTGGCTGGTTTTTATTTTTTATACAGATTTGGCATTTTACTGAATGCATTCCTATGTGGCAGCCTAAAAGCTTGTAGACCAAAACTCATTCAAGCAAGATTCCCATAAAATATATTTCCTCTATGTTTACAGCTACTGACAAAAGGCTGTTAACAATCTATTCTTACCTTTAAAGATTAGTGCTTAGTAGAAAAACATAATCATTAACAAAAGAAAACAAGTTAAGTAAGCAAGTTATTCACAACCACTAACTTTAAGAACTGGGCCAGAACAGAAGAGAAAAGCTAACCTCTGCCAAGTAATAAAGGTTCATGTTTTTATGCTGAAGCGAGTTTAATTCCCAATAATAAAAGAAAATGTAATATTGTACTAGTGAAACCTGATCTCAGACTAAATCCAATAATTAAAACAATAAAAAGATTTCCATATTATGTCCTTTCCAGTAGGATTCTTATAAAATATTCCTTTTGGTCTCTCTTTAAAGTTTGAAATTTAAAAACCATCAGTTAAGCAAACATGCATTATCGCAAAAAGGCATTTCCTTCTATAATTCTTGACTGAAAGATCAAGTTGCCCTGATACATAGCTTTCTGCAGCACTCCTGTCACATTTTGTTGTGCTCTGATCTTGTTATGCATGCACAAACATGTTAATGCAGTATCCATTATTACTAAGGAGCTTGCGCTGAAGCAATAGATAGGGAAAGGCACACATATGATACACACCCCCAGACACTCTTCCCTTCCTACCCACTATTGTTTACATATGTACTCATCTTTATCAGCAAAACAAAACTCCCTCCTCAACCCGCCCCACCCGCCCCCAGCCAAATGGATACTGGAGACAATATCCACAATAAGGCCACGATGGCAGGGCCACTTCCAGATGGAAAATGCAATTCAGAAATGCCTTTAGGGATGATTGCATTTAGGTAAAACAAGAGATAATATATGGTTTGATCATCCTTAGACAGCCCAGCGGTGGGGATGATACTTGTGCTCTCACAAAGGGGTGCAACGTTCCAAACGCGGGTTAGAGCATTTCCTCCTCTCCCCATTTATTTTAAGGGAGCTGGAAGGTTTTAAATTCCATATTGAGAAGGCCCTGCTTCAAATAAATCTTCCTGAGGTACAAAATGGTGGATGCGAGCTTTAAAAGAAATTGCCTCCTTCATTGCAACCTATGCTAATCAGTCGCAACCCTTAACACGGCGCGGGGGAGATAAACAAACACACCAAGACCAGCCCTTTGAAACAGGCAGATTTGCATGTACGTGTGTACACCTACCCACCATCCCCACAGACACTGATGTTACAGACCTGATGTCATGTAGCCCCGTGATGCTTGGGAGAGGAACGCTGGTGGGAAATGTTTGTGCAGGCGGTAGTCCTTCTCGCTGCGGGACCTCATGCGGTCCGAAGCCCGGTCAGAGAAATCCGAGCTCGGCCAGGCTCGCCGTAAGGTGATACTTCGGGTCTTCTTCATGTTGAGGCTCCCCGCAAGCTAATTCCGCACGAGCCGCCGCGGCGGCATGAACCAGGCAGGCCTCCCGGCTCGCTTTATCTCAGCCTCCTCACAGGCAGCGCTCGGGCTGGCAGCGCAGCGCGCAACCTGGAGCCCCTGCCTCCTCCATCGCGGTTCCTCCGTGCCTGGTTTCCCTCCCGCGAAACAGCCTGCGTTACGCGCGCCCCACAACGCATCCCCCTTCACGGGCACTCCAACCAGCTTCCATCCCGAGTCATGTGGAGGAAAGGCAAATGGGGCGGCTTCGAAGGCGGCGGCGGCGGGGGAAGAGCAGAGCCCTCGACGGCGTGGAAGAAGCGCGGCGGTTCCAAAACAATAGCTCGATTCGGCGCGGAAGGGCTCAGCCAGCGGTGAGCCGGGGCACCCAAGGCCCGAGCAAATCAGGCAGCGCGCTCGGCCTGGGGGCGCTGACCCCGAAGGCTGCGGGGAAAAAAGCAAGGAAACCTCCGAGCTGTAAAGCCATAGGAATCGCCCGAAGGGCTGGCAGCGGCCAAAGGCTGGCTTCCCCCCCTCCCTCCGTCGACCTATCAGAATCCAAGCAAACCATCAAGGAGGCAGCCTAAAAAGCATGGCTGCAGCAACCATTCTTCCCGTTCGCAGCACCCACTGCCTCTCCTCCCGCCCTGGCCGCGCATATTCCTCCTTCGCGCACTCCAGTTGCCTAAACCTACAAGCGGCGGCAACAGTAACAATCGCCTTCACTGCAGATAGCTGAGGCGCCCATCTCCATCGCGCTCCCGCAGCAGCGGCAGCATCCCTCGCCAGCCGTTCCTCCCTCTTGCTCGCCTGCAAGGTTATTCTCCTCTTCCCTTCATTGAGCGCGCGCTTACGTCTCTCTGTTAATCGCGCCAGCAGCTAAAACCCGAAAGCGTCCGGACTGCGAGATTAATCCGAAATGTTTTTCTCTCCGAAAATCCGCCTCGGATCGTCTGCTCGCTTTGCCCCTGCTGCTGCTTGCTGCTGTTGCTCCTCCCCTCCGAAAATGGTGAATAGCTACTGAAGGGCAGGAAAGAAAGCAACAAACCAGCCTTATGCTAATCGAGAAGCTGTCTTAGGTTACACGCGCTGAGCGAGTCAGCCTACAAACTTTCATAGAACCCAGGCTAGAGCTTCTCCAGACCTTGGCTTGTGCTCCGACCACCATCAGATTTGTGGATTTACCGCACATATTTGTTATTCTATTTCAATGGGCAATATCTTCTACACCATTTTCTCACAAAGAAAGGGCAGCACAATAAATGTCTTAAACTGGTTAAACTAAACCAGCCTTTTCAATTATTTCCAAATGCTATTTTGGAAACTAATACTCAAAACCAATGGACAGGAATCCATTGGAGCTGGACTAATGAGGGGAACCTGCAATCTTCTCTACTTGCCTTGAAAGACAAAATCCATCCTCTTTTCTATATACTTGCTGTCCAACAGCCTGTATTGTCTATAATTTTTGTACCAAAAGAAAGAAAAGAAAAACAAGGCCAATCACCCAACTAGATAGTGACAGTGATAAAAGAGGTCCACTTTCATTTATATTATAAGATAAACTTGAAATCATTTAAACTGGGACACCAGAATTGAGGAAAAACCTCTCCTTTTTGCTCAAAGACTTAAAGAAAATCCCCATTTTCTCCAATGCACTATTAAAAGACATATAATTATGGATCTCTTGAAACAAAAAAAGCCAGGGAAATTCTGTCTCTGTCTGTCTGTCTGTCTGTCTGTCTGTCTATCTATCTATCTATCTATTATCTATTTATCTACCTACCTACCTACCTTTCATCTATCTATTATCTATTGTTTGTCTGTTTGTCTGTCTGTCTGTCTGTCTGTCTGTCTATCTATCTATCTATCTGATCCCCTCGCACATATGTGCTAGTCACTCCCAACTCTAGGCGGCGGTGCTCATTTCCATTTCAAAACCGAAGAGCCAGCGCTGTCCAAAGACATCTCTGTGCTCATGTGGCCAGCATGACTAAACGGCAAAGGCGCACGGAGCACTGTTACCTTCCCACCAAAGGTGGTTCCTATTTTTCTACTTGCATTTTTACATGCTTTCGAACTGCTAGGTTGGCAGAAGCTGGGACAAGTAATAGGGATTCGAACTGCCGAACTGCTGACCTTTCTGATCGACAAACTCAGTGTCTTAGCCACTGAGCCACTACATGTATATAAAACTTTGAACTCTTTGATTATTGACCTGCCTGTATTTTAACTTTTTTAAAATATAAACACTAGCAGCACAGAGCTGACCATCAAATTTTAGATGGGTTGCTCTGTGTGGAAGATGAAAGAGTAAATTTGCCACTGCAATTTAATCAGACTGGAAATGTTTTCTTTTCACCATTGGACTCCTTGATCATTACAAAACTTTTGCTCACAATAATTTTTTTTTCAAAGGATAGGATTTCCATTTGTTGAGAAACATTTTTAAAATAAAATTGTATTTCCAGGAATATTTTGTACTATATATGCATACTTTATATGTATAGAAATAACATAAATCTCATCTACATTACCAAAGACACTTAGCACATTCCTCAGAATTGTTGTTCACCAAAACTCATAGAATACTGTAGTGATTAAAGTAATGGATTGGCACTGCGGAGACCCAAGTTCACTTCTCAATTATGGAAGCTTACTGGCTAACTTTCAGCCAATTATTCTCTCTTAAACCAACAATCACATGGTTGTTGTGGGAAAAATGGCAGATGAGAGCAGTTCTGCCATCTTAAGCCTTTATAGGAAGGTAGAATGAATGAATGAATGAATGAATGAATGAATGAATGAATGAATGAATGAATGAATGTATGTATGTATGTATGTAATCAGGGGTGGGTTCCTGCCAGTTCTAACCTCTTCTATAGAAGAGGTTCTACAAATGTACCGTGCCATTTAGAACCGGTTCCAGCTCCCTCCCCTTGCCCGTCCGCACATCATCAAGATGAAGAACAAGACGAGGAATTCTGGGAGTTGAAGTCCACAAGTCTTAAAGCTGTCAAGTTTGAACATCCCTGCGGTTTTTTTTAACACCTTGGCTTGTTTTGAACTAAGATTTATACTCTCCAGATCCAGACAAAATGGAAACTATGGTTAACTGAAAGCGCTCTAATTAATTGCAGGATAAAGAAAAGAAACCAGCAAAAGCCTCACAGATTATTTTAGCTATTTCCAGCTAATAATAAAGCTAATTTATTGCCATCCTACCTCATTCGGAGTGGATGTGCTGTCCTATGATAATTCTCCCATCCTGGTACCATCCAGATGAGTTCAACTATTACATAGGTAGTCAATCCTCATCAATCACGCAAACTAACAAGGGACCCCCAAATAAGGACTTAGGACATGGATTCAAAAGTCCAACAGTTGTCTCTCTTCACAGTCACATGGTCACATTTTGGACAGCATTTATGGCTATTTGCAGCATCCCACAGTAATGTGACCATAATTTGCAACATTTTTTGTTGGAAACCAGTGTTTACTTCCAGATTCTAGTAAAAACAGATATTAATATAGACAGTGAGTTTGCTTAGTGACCATAGCAAAAAAATATCATAAAATCAGGTAATTCACATGACGACCATTTAACATTTTGCATGACACATGGCCATAATTCCAGGTTCAATTATGATCATAAGTTGAAGACTAGGACATAGCCAAAGGGAACCAACCTGCCCCGAAGGTTTTTAAAAACTTTTTTTAAAACTTGCTTCTATGACTAAATCTTTTAGCTTTATCATTGTATTAGGAAAAACAGCCACACTGCCTCCTGACCCCCCTGAACAGGAGAAAGCAACTGTTTTAAACAAATGTTTGTTAAATCATCTTTTCCCTTCAAATTGTACCAAATTGCCAATAAAAACTTGTATTGTGTAGTCTTTAAATAAATAGACCAGTTCTCCAAGCAGGCTCATTTTGTAGTATGTATCGACCTTCCATCTGCTAGACTCCATGGCATCCCCAAAAAGATAATTTCAGATGGGAGAGTGCAATTCACTGCCCGATTCTGGCGCAGATTTGTGGCAATGGTGGGGTCTTCACAGGGACTTAGTATGGCCTTCTACCCTGCGACCAATGGTGCCTCAGAGAGGGCAAAAACGATGGTGGAGCGCTGCTTAAGGTGTTAAATCCAGTACCAAGAGACTGATTGGGCTGAACTCCTCCCCTTTGCATAAGTTGCATATAACAATGCAGTGCACAAAAGTATGGGGTTTACCCCATTTCATGTGGCTACGGGGGGGGGGAGTTCATCCCAATTCCGGAGTGTTCTCAAGTGCGCCCAGATGACACAACCTCGCAGGAGTGGATAGCCTGGTTGCAAAAGTTTGTTCCAGGGACCCTGCCGCAATATCTCTCCAACCACTGGCACGTCCATTATCTCAGAAGCCCACTGCCCCAAACATTTCCTGCAGTATCTGTAGGGCTTGGCTGCCCACCGCGGTGGAGTAACTCCAATCGTCGTCTGAGCCGTGCCTTTCATGCCATTGGGCGAAATGGGTTCCAGAAGGGGGAGCATGGAATGGAAAGCTTCTGTGATCCTGAGCCTCTGGTGAGCCCAGACACCAATCCCGTGTCATTTCTGCATGGGCCTGCCCCACATTGGCTTCTAGAGGTTCTGCTGTAAGCTTCCATGCCACAAAGTAGTCCTTAGGCCTTACATCTGGTGCCTCTCCTGCTGGTCCTGACACAACCTCCAGCACAGTTGTATCAGTTGCCATAGCAGACTCCTCCAAGTCCACAGCCTCCAACCCACAGACTGTACCTTCAGTCATGATGTGAGCTCTGGTGGGAGCTCTGACAAAAGCATAGCACCAGTCAGACTGGAAATTATGAACTAGGTAGCACCAATTGGAATTACAGACCAAGAAAACTAGACTCCAGCTTGAGGAAAGCTACTATGTAGAATTTTAATTTCCATCCTCTAGCACAGTGGTCCCCAACCTTTTTATCGCCGCGGACCAGTCAGCCTTTGATAATTTTACCGTGGCCCGCTGAGCGCGCGCAGGGGGGGGGCATTGTTCGCGACGACACATTGATTGCGTACCTGCGCGGGGCTCTCTTCCCTGGAGCCTTTGCGCACGGCCCAGGAGCTTTTGCGCACGGCCCAGGAGCCTTTGCGCTGCAGCGATCATGTCCCCCGGCCGCTGCAGCGATCATGGTCCCCGGCTGCTGCGCGGCCCGGTGCCAGGTACTCCACGGCCCGGCACCGGTCCGTGGACCGGGGGTTGGGGACCACTGCTCTAGCAGACAATTTGGCCACTATTTGTATAATTATTCACATAGCAAATAAATAAAGACTCATTAAGGATGTGGAACTGCCTTTATTCAAATCTGATTTGCCCATGATAACATAAACAAGTGAGAAGTTGAAGAAAGTTCAGATTATTAATTCTAAATCAAGCATGTCTGGTGCAAGGAAATCCTTTGCCTTCCTTAGATTTATCCATGCCTATCAATTTACTATACAAGCCAAGAAGTACATTTACCCATCACTTAAGTAACAATAACAATCATCACATAGTCTGTCTTCTTTACAATGAAAAAACATGTCAAATCCTTCCTTCTCTCTTCTTTCTTTCAATACATTAAACCTCTAGAGAATACAACCATTCTTTAAATATACTTTTGAAATCTTAAATCCCAGAGTGGGGAGAAGAAGGAAGGGGCTTGTTTGTTTACAGTCAAGCAAATAATTCAAATATGGAACTGACAATTGATCATCTATCAATTTCCCATTTAAACAGTACAAAGTCCTGGCAATTATTTTTTTTAAAGCCATCTATAATAGCATGGTGAGTGAATACATCATGCCATTTCAGATCTGTAATGTTTAATTGCCTGGGAAAAGCTCCAAGAAACTTTCAGAAATTGGTATCAAGCTGTATTTTTAATGGGGAAGAAGGAAATTTATTTATTTATTTCATTAAATATTTTAAGCCACCCTCTCCCCTACAAGATGACTGTGGGCAGCTATAGGTTATAAAAAAAGCAAGAAATGGTTAAAATATTAAAACAACACAGTTAAAAAAAATATTAAGAACTAAAACCGAACTAAGAGAGCTAAGAGCCAGATAGGATGGAGATAAGGTCTTTTTATCCCTCAGCCATATTCTCAGCAATAACCGCTCCCTTCACGGTCCCAACCCAGTTGTCAAAGCCAAGTTTTGATATCCTTCCAGAAGGTCCAAAGGGAGAGGGCAGTTTTCATTTCCAGTAATAGAATGTTCTATAGGGATGGGACCACAAAGGAAACGGCTCTTCTGCTTGACCCTGCCTGCTTCAATTCCTTAGCAGATAGGATTCATAGCAGGGCTCTTCCACTAGCATGAGTGAGGCAGGCTTGCCCCATTGGGGAGAGGCGATAATGAAATATATAACTGGAAACTAATCATATCAACTAGATGTAATACTATCCAAGCATCTAGATATGAAGCTAAGTTTTATTCTGCTCTAATTCCAATCATATGTGGTGAGGAGCGTGACCCGTCAAAACCGCGCTCGACTAAGCCGCGCCCGATTAAACCGCGTCACTGACGTCATCAACAGGGCGACAACAGCGAGCACAGAGAAAGAAGGGCTCTTTAAATAGCGCTTTGAAAGCAAGCCGATTCAACTTAAGGTAAGGGTTAGGTTTAGGGTTAGCTTTAGGGTTAGCTTTAGGGTTAGGTTAAGGGTTAGGGTTAGGTTAAGGGTTAGGGTTAGGTTAAGGGTTAGGATTAGGTTTAGAATTAGGTTAAGGGTTAGGGTTAGGGTTAGGTTAAGGGTTAGGTTTAGGGTTAGGTTTAGGATTAGGTTTAGGGGGGTTAGGTTTAGGTTTAGGGGTTAATTTTAGGTTTAGCGTTTATAGTGTGCTTCTGTCTCCGCGCTGTTGTCGCCCTGTTGATGACGTCAGCTACGCGGTTTCGTCGAGCGCAGTTTAGTCGAACGCGGTTTTGTGGTGGAACCGGTGAGGAGACCATTCAAAGGCCACTTGGGTGCTCATCCCCTAAAATATTATGTATTTAATCCCAAACCAAACACCTTTTTCTTGTGAATATATTTCTTGTAAATTAAAAATAATGAAACATAAATATTAAAATTGAATTGATGTTTTATGTAAGAATCAATTACCTAAATATCAAAGAACATTTAAAAAAAATCAAAGACATCATGGACTGGATGCCCCTATTCAGATGAACACAATCCCTGGGTGACTTCCTGCTATTTTCTTCAGCCTTTCAAATAGAGCTAGAAGGCACTAGTGGGCCATCACCAGTGTTTCCACCCTGGAAATATAATCTCTTGCCCTGAGATCAAAGGCTCGGCTCAGCAATAACGAAAATGCAGCATTTCAGCGTCCAGTGCAAATACCTTTTGAAACCTTACAGAGTTCATGAGTTCAGGGTATGTTTTTTAGTTTCTGTAAACAGATGAAGACCTGAAAATGTTTTGCTCAAGTTGAAATAATAAGAAAATGAGGGTCAGAAATTATATACCTGTTTCACAAAGTAAAAACAACTGAGTGTGTCATAGCAGAAACTGTTATGGTAGAACACTAAAATATACATGATGTCATTTGTAGCAAGTATTTCCATTATCTCTTTTCAGGTCTGTTTCAGAAGATCTGTTTGTGAGACTGGAATCTGGTGGCAGCTATCATTTATTCTAAAGGAGACCTTCAATCTATCACCAACTGGCAAAGATGGCAACTTTTGGCTGCCTATATATGATTACTGATAATGGTATAAATTAGCACTTCAGCTTCTATTTGGCTTACTTAAGATATACATTTGTGAACATCACACTAGCAAAAATATTGTTAAAGCATTTTTTTTAAATGATAGAATGAAAATAGATAATTCATAGCCTGACAGAATAAAAACAAGGCTCTCCAAAATGTGAAGACAAGAACCATTCAAGTATCTTCAGGCTAAGTCTGCTGCTTACCAAGAAGGCGGAAAGTACTTTATGCTGATAATTACAGAACTTCTTAAGCTTATTCCAGATCATATTTCTCTTATTTTTTTACAATTCTGGAATGCAGAATTTCCCCCACCTTTACTTTAGTCTATAATAGATTTGTTTTTCAGTCAACTTGGAGCCCCCCCCCTCCCCCCCAATCACAGAACAGTCGGCAGTTTACACCATAGGATCTAAACATTTTTTTAAAAGTTAAAAAAAGAAAAAAAACATGATTGACAACAGTTGAACCACAATCTTAATTTCCTGAAAAGTCTATTTGGAGAAGAAATATTTACCAGTGTACCTTACTCCAATTCTTCTGAAACTGTAGATTTTTTTTAGTTCATAACTCCATTGCAACATCTAAATAGGCTGGATGAGTCAGCGCAAAAGTTTCTATATCAGTTAGATACAAAGCTTGATGCTCATAGGCACATATTTCACAGGTTACAAGCTTTATATAAACTTATGCAAGCTTATAGTCTGTTTTAGTATGCAGAAAATATAGTACATAGTACCTCAAATTCTAAATATCCAATAATGTATTTGCCAGTTTAAGAACACTTCTTAAGTGTTCTTAAACTGTTCTTAAGTGTTCTTAAAATAAAATATACATTAGTTTACTCTCAGGATAAAGCTGTATACCAGAAAGAAATAGAAGCCTAAACTTATTGTATAGACTCCTATCTTGTTCATAGCAAAAACCCCAAGACTCACCTGCACATTGAATCCTTTTTTTCCTCCACAAACAGTGGTACCAGAAAACATTTAGGTTTACTGGGCTGGTATAAGATTTAGATTTCATCACAAGCATATCATACTACAGAAATCATGCAAGACTCTATGGATTAATGTTATCAGTGCATTTATATGCAGCAATTTGTCTGTGTCACATGTTGCAATTCAGAGGATATCAGAGCAAAACCTAAATTCCCAAAGGGACCAGATATTTTCTTACACAACAGTCTATTTGTATCTAACCTATATCTGAACTGTTTTTAAAAAAATGTTTATATGTAAGGGTCTGAACCAGAAAAAAATAAAACTACAGTTTAGAGAAAGAGAATCCAAACACTCTATTTAACATTTAGTGCATGGTCACAGGCTGTCAAGATGGTAACCACTTTTGAGTTGGGTTCCTTAATTTTTGAATTGCACATATGAACAATGATCAGGATGAATTTGGATAGCAATTTTTCTTGACTAGCAAAGTTTATTAACAGACATAACCTTTGTGGGACTCCATGCATCTGATGAAGTCACTCAAAGTTCATGAAAACGTAATGCTTTTTAATGGTATTTGTTAGTCAAAAAGGATGATATTAGGCTGGTCCAGATTTTGCGCTCCCATAAAATAATATGACTTTTTATGCTATCTACATATGAACAATGATCAATTTAGTAGGAATGTATGATGGGAGTATCAATACAACAGAGTAATTTTAACCAAAGAGAAGAGAATCAAAGAATTATTGCCTTTTCTTCCAATTCAGAACTGTAAGACTGACAAGTGTCCCACTCTGGGGAACTGAAAATCTCCAACCTGTGATTTTCCTGCAGAGATGTTTATGAGTTATAAATGATTGCAAATATTTACTCTACTTACCATTTGAAAATGGTCAGCAGAGCAGCAACAACAGGAGACAACAACCACTATAGTGATATATGGAGAACCAAGAGGAAAGGACAATCCAATCAGCTGAAGAGGCAGACAAGATAGCATTATGGTCTTTATCTGGTCTGCAGACCACCTGTTGAGCCTTTTGCTTTATATCATTTCTCTACCATTTCTAGACTAAAACACATTACTGTTTTAAATGCATGGTGCTAAATGCTAAAACATTCAACAGCTGCACTCCTGTTACAGAACAGATACTGCAGACGGTAGCTTTAAAAAGCATAGTGTAACTTGCCCTTATTTGCCAATGTGTTCTTTGATGAAGATGGGGGGAAGCCAAACAGGTGCCTACTGTTATATTTGGACAACAGATTTTAAAATGTGTAATGGTATTTGCTAGAAGAAATGTATTATCTTCTTCCGTTTAACAGGCTGTCATTCAATATAATATACAGCGCAGCTGGCTTCAGCATGTCAATGTATGCCCTTTTGCTGCGAATCTTTAGACAAAGTTTGACGTGAATGTTCATTCCAGACTAAATAATTGCAGCTATTCCAATTTTATTTTAAAGTTAACACAGGACTTTATTATTTCTTAAAACTAAGTGTTTTATTTGACGGACAAGTTGTGCATACTTTACAGCGGTCATGCCCAAGCCCAGAGACAACACAATGAAAGTCAATCAAGTTCAATCATTTATTTGTTTATACTTAATGGAGAAAATTTTACCAACTCAAGTTACAACCTTCTAAGCTAGAAGATAGACATATCCTGAGAGATTCTAGTATGTGGTGGTTACCCCGAACAAGCTCTTTGTTGAGCTTTCTCTCCCTCCAGGTGCACAGTCCATCAAATCAGCTAATTTTCTTATCACATACACAAAAAACCCACTGTTACACATTCCTGTGTAGGAATTAGAAAAAACACATGGCACCGTATTGTAAGAATTACATTTTTGAAGACATTTTTGAATTCTGGATACTCACTATTCTGCAAATTGATTTTCCTTTTACTACAAAAAGCAAAGAAGCCACATAAACTGAAAATTCATCTTAAGACCCTCAAATTAAGGTATAGACAATGATACATTAGACAAGAAAATTTAAAGTCAGCTTTCTACTTGACATTTTGGAGAACACAAAGCTGAGGATGATTTCTTTTAGGTTAATACAATAAGGATTGGTGGTGCAGTAGTTAAAGTGCAAGCTTTGCCCACAGTCAGGAGTTCGATCCTGATGAGGCTCAAGATTGACTCAGCGTTCCATCCTTCTGAGGTGGGTAAAATGAGGATTGTTCAAGGCAATATGTAAACAATGCTTATATTGTAAACCACCCAGAAAGTGCATTAAAGCAGTATGCGGCGGTATATAAGTCTAAATGCTATTGCTACAAGAATTGGAAATTCTGTGCTAGACTACCACAAAACACAAGTATTGCCTAATACTTAGAATACTCAAATACAGCCCAAAATACAGACTTATTTTCAAAGCCCAAAAAGTAGCTTCCCTCCTCCCCCAAAAGTAATGAAAGGAATTTATTAATGCTGAACACAGAAATATTCTGGTAAAGCAACAGACTTTGGATTTAAATGTTGATAATTTCTCTATTACAATAAATTATTTTTCTCCACCAATGCTATTTATATTTTGGGGTTATATACTTGCAAGTACAAGTTGTTGTTTGTCGCGAAGTCATGTCCAACCCATCGCAACCCCATGGACAACATTCTGCCAGGCCTTCCTGTCCTCTATCATTCCCATTGTCCATTTAATTTCACAACGCCATCTCCAATGACTCCATCCAGCCACCTCATTCTCTGACGTCCTGTTTTTCTTTTGCCCATTACTTTTAGCATGTACCAACTCGTACTTTAAGCCGAAAGTACAAGTTAGTACATGCTAAAGTAATGGGAAGCACTAGGCATTCCAATTATTCAATTTAAAACTTCGTTTCAATTCTGTTTTGTGACAGTTATATTGTTCTGCCATACAGAGAGACTTCTCCAGAGACTTCACTGTGATGATTTCACACTTTTGTACGTAAGATTTGCTTCTGGAATGGTATATAGTGAAATTGTGGACAAGTAAAGTATGCAATGCTCCCAAATATAATTTTTGGCAGTATCATCAAATTATAATTACAAAGTTCTGTCGATTTTCTGTATGTTGGCCCACTTTATCTATTTATAATCACTTCCAGTTGCAAAGAATTGTGGGTAACACATAAGAACAGAAAACAGTTAGAGAATCAACAAAAGCTAGTCAAAACTTATGATTCGTGGCCTCAGTCAATGTCCCCACTGAGCCCTATGGGATCAACACAACAGGTTTATGGAATATTTAGAGAATAGAGTGTAGACATACTTTCGAGACATGGTATTTCAGAGAGTGGGGGTTACCACAGAGAAAGCAAGCGGTGATTGCTTATATTAAAGTTCCCTAACTTTATTTTCCAAATTTTCTCATTTAGATTGCTATTCATATTGTTCTATGAACAATATAAACAGCTCAGTCACCATTATATAAACATTTTGCATATACATACATATACACACACTATAACACACACATATACACACACATACACATATACGTATATACACACACATACACATATACATATATACACACAGATACAGTGTGTGTGTGTGTGTGTGTATGTATGTGTATAAAGAGATAAATATAAACAAAACTTTTAATTTATACAATTAATTTATCCAATCAACATACAAGTTAAGTCAGGAACTGGTCTGATGTAGAGTGGAAAAAAAGATTATATATTCTTCTCGTGAAAAATATGGATTGTTGCTATATAGCCATCAAATTTAACTTCAACATATAAACTTGTAGCATTTTCCAAGTAAAAAGCTAAATTCATCTGGAATATATCACACAATAACAAAGGAACTAAAAAATAATTAAAATATAGAACTATAATTATTCAATCCACAACTAAACTAAAAACTAAACCCCAGCATAAAGAAATCTGGATGGTCCTTCTATACTACTATGTAGTAATGTATAAATGTAACATAATTATTAACATTTAATCACCAGTATTAGAAAAATCCATTCCAAGTTACTTGTTTCTTATTCTGCTACATACGTTTTAAGAGGAGTTATTATTACAACAATTTCTGTTAAGTGAGTTTTGCCCCACGTTACGACCTTTCTTGCCACAGTTGTTAAGTGAATCATTGCAGTTGTTAAGCTACTAACATGAAAAGCAAATCTGGCTCCCCCATTGACTTTGCTTGTTAGAAGGTCACCAAAGATGGTCACACGACCTTGGGACACAGCAATGGTCTTAAGTATGAACCAGTTGCCAAGCATCTGAATTTTGATCACATGATCCTGGGGATGCTGCAAAGGTCACAAGTCACTTTTTCCAATGCCATTTTAACTTTGAACAGTCAATAAACAAGCTGTTGTAAGTCAAAGACTACCTGTATTTCTAACAGATTTTGAACTTCCATTAATAAGATTTTGGGTTTTCACTGATCCATCTTCTAGATAATCTTCCTCTTGTAAAAGGGAGCGAATTCTGTGACTAAAGCAACATTAGGTTTTAAATTACCCAATTTTGTCTCTGTCTCCTTTGGAAGGAAGTTTATGGCATTTTGCATTCCACAAAGAACTTAAATAAAAGGAGGGGAGCAGATTGTTTTTTTTTAAAGTATTTCAGGGATCAAGAAAAAAATATTTAGACACACTTTATAAAGAATTATAAACAAAAAAGCCAAATAGAAAAAAGAAGAGAAATCATGGAATAAAAATACCAAAAACAGTAAGACAACAAAAGGTCTGAAATAAAAATCTAAAGTATAAACAAGCAAATAACTAAAAAACATCCCACAAAAACAATGCTAAAGGGAACTCTGGATCAGAGGTACTGTACATATATGACACTATGCTAGTATATGGCGGTAATAAAGATTTGACTGACAGTATAGTAATCCTTGATTTAGAACATTTTTTGTAGTGACTGTTCAAAGTTACAATGTCACTGAAAAAAGTGACTTCTCTTTTTAACAGTTACTCCATTGCAGCATTCCGGTCACATGATCAAAACTCAGATACTTGGCAACTGGTTCATATTTATGACAGTTGCAGTGTCCTGGGGTCATGTGATCAGCTTTTGCAACCTTCTGACAAGCAAATTCAATGGAGAAGCAGGATTCCCTTCACAGCCGTCCTTCTAGCTTAATAACTGCAGTAATTCTCTTAATAAGTGTGGCAAGAAAGGGGCACAATAAAATGGGGCAAAATTCACTTAGCAATGGAAATTTGGAAGTCAATTGTAAGTCAAGAACTACCTGTACAGAAACTCCCACTAAAATATGTGAAAAGCCTAAAATATAAAAAAGACTGCCACTTCATTGTTTTCTTTGATCCAATAAACTGTTTTGTGACATCTGAGTCAAAGAATTTCACATCAAAATCCAGGAAAGAAAATATTTATTTTGCTTTTGTTTTGCTACAAACGAGCTTTATATTTAAACCAGTTGTTCTCAACCTTGTCTTCACCATAGATCTCTTTTCAATATTTTTATGGCCACAGACCATGGCCATGGACCACCAAGACTTAAGATTTGAATCATAACATTTCTTCTTCATGGATTCCCTGTGATGACATCATGGATCCCCCAGGAGTCTGCTGACCACAGGTTGAGAACCACCGTTTAAACTATTTGTAGAAGATTTGGAAGAATCATTATATTCTTTGTATTCCATTCCTGCAGTTGTTTTTTGAGATAATGCAGGATATTGTAGAACTTAAAAACTGTTCACAGCAGTTTTCCTTATTGGAAAGAAACAGAAAATGATAAGTAATTTTAATTTCCAGGTTACATTCCAGAAAATCCAGATGCAGTAAGTCATTCTCACCTCTACACTTTTCCATGAAAAATACCATGGGCTGAATTTGCTCACTAAACATTTAATTTTTAAAATTATTTCTACAAAACTAATCCTATAGACAGGTGCCTCTTGAACATTTTTATTTTCAACATTGCTTCACTAGTTGTGTCATGCTGCTTTTCAGAATTTTAAAACTGGAGGATTCCTGTTTCATGTGAGCTGATCTCTAAGAATTTTAATTGTTCCATTTTTGATCTAAAGAATTATGATTGGTTGCACAGTTAGCCAAATGTTTAGACTGCACTTGGTGTTTTTATCCACCTGGTGAGTCCTTCCAGTGACCTGGGATAAGCAGATGTTGTTTGATGGTGTTAGAGGAATTGATGATTCAGAACTTAAGCTGTTCCAAGTGAAGTTTCCTTTTGCAACTGACTGACGGATTTTGTCAATACAGATGGTATTCAAATGTGCTCCTGATGTCACAGTTCTTATTTGACCTGCAGGTCTTCATATTTTGTGGTTTTCTCTTCTCTTCTGCTGTCTCCATGTAGTGCAACATGTACTATCCAGACTTCTTTTGTCTTTCTTATAGCAATTGTTAAGTCTGGGGTGTTATACGGCAGGTATTTGTCTATTTGAATTACAGGTAGTCCTCAACTTACAACAGTTCATTTAGTGACCATTCTAATTTACAAGAGCACTGAAAAAAGTGACTTATGACTAAAAGTCTCTAGAGAGTCTCAGTCATCCAGTTCATGGTTGTCGCAAAGGTGCTTTTCAGGAAGCAACTGGACTTTCTTGTTTTTTTCTTTTGAAGGCGTTTTGCTTATCCAAAAAGCTTCTTCAGCTCTGACAGGATAGTGGGGAATGGATTGATTTATATTCCTTGCAGATAGCTGGTCATTTGCATCCTTTTAGAGGGTCGTTGAACCAGGAGCCCTCTACACCAGGAACTCTTAGAGGGTCACTGAACCCTCCTTTTAGAGGGTTGGTGAACTACAGGAACCAGGAGCACTACTCAGGCGACCCTGTGGAAAAGTAGACCTTCAAGTGCTTCAGCAACCCTCTAAAATAGTGGTCTCCAACCTTGGGTGGCTGATGAACTCTGGGAGTTGAAGTCCACAGGTCTTAAAGTTGCCAAGGTTGGAGACCACTGCTCTAAAAGGATGCAAATGACCAGCTATCTGCAAGGAATATAAATCCTTCCATTTCCCACTATCCTGTCAGAGCTGAAAAAATCTCTTGGATGAGAAGTGAAACATCTTCAAAAGAAAAAAAAGATCCAGTTGCCTCCTGAAAAAGCACCTTTGGGACTTATGACTGTTTTTCACACTTACGACCACTGCAGCATCCCCTTAGTCACGTGATCAAAATTCAGATGCCTAGCAACTGACTCATATTTATGATGGTTGCAGTGTCCCAGGGTCACGTGATCCCCTTTTGTGTCCTTCTGACAAGCAAAGTCAATGGGGCATCCAGATTCATTTAACAACTATGTTACTAACTGCAATGACACACTTAACTGTGTCAAGCAAAGTTGTAAAATGGGACAAACTCACTTAACAAATGTTTTACTTAGCAACATAACTGTTGGGCTCAATTGTATGGTCATAAGTCAAAGACTACCTGTATAAAGTCCGAGAGCATTATAGATTCATGTTCTATTACCATTATATTTTATCCTGCCTTTTACCGGTTGGTATATATGCAGAGAGAAGTGTGTGTGACTGTACGTGTGTTAGAGGGAGGGAGGGAGGGAGGGAGGGAGAGAGCGCTAGTTACCTAAAACTCCTGCCTCCAATTTTTCCTCAGAAACAATCCTTGAAATGGCTTGAGCTGAGAGTCAACAACTGACCCAAAATCACCCACGTGGCTTTCATGCCTAACACAGGCCTAGAACTCACAAACTCCTGGTTCCTAGAGCAGCATGCAGCAACTACTTTGCCTTCTTGACTTTAGATTCACAACTGATTGCCATACAGCAGAAGTGTAAATGCAGAGTGAAAATGAGTTTTCTGTTTATTAATTAAGCAATAAAATAGCTAAAAGATCACACAGGCAGGCAGAAGATAATAAATTCAGCACGTCATCATATCAACCAGATTATTCTGTATGGGTAGACATGGGTAGGTGATAGTGGCAGTGTTTTAACAAGCTATCCAAATGTATTCCTTTCAAAAGCACATAACAGGAATATTATAGTAATCAACGAAAGCAGGGAAATTAAAATATCATGTGTTCAGGTTTTGTCAGTAAAACTTTTAAAAATAGTTGCATTTCTATACCCACCCAAATTATGCTGGAAATGGTATGTTAATGGTATGTTCTGATTTCTAATAAGGGGATGAATTGATATTGTTTTTCAGTTGGCTAAAAGCAACAGCCTGCTAGCCCACTTTCAATACATTTTCAGTCTAATTAATTGGAACATAGTTTTAATTAAATGTAATATGATTAAAATGGTCTGAGAATAAAGTTTGTGGATTCTAAAGGTTTTGAATCCTTGATTACATAAATTTTGAAGTACGAAATATTAAAACTTGGGGCCAGGGTGGATAAAAATCAATGATTTTTTTTTTAAAAAATCAGATTTTCTAAAATTTAAATCGGGTTTTTAATATTTAAATCGGACTTTTTAAATTTAAATCTTTTTTATTTTTATAAAATTTATTTTAATAAAATACTTTTGGAGTAAAAATGTATCTAAAGATAGTTTTCTATTTAAGATACATTAATAATTTAGTTTATTCGGCATCAAATGGAGCCTAATTATGTAGCATGAGGCTGTATATTCTGCAATATTTACATTTTTTGGTAAACTCATTTAATGAATCCAAGCCCTGCAAGCTGAGATAACATGCACTACATTGATGCATTCACACAATTTCACAGTAACCATGACATAAATCATAAAACAAAGTTCCGGAATATTCCTTTAACCCATTGTTTTGCAAATCTATGTACACTACAAACTGTATGATTGTTTGAAGAGAAATGCATCTGTATCACAAGGCTCTAAGTGTGAGGAGGAAGGGCAAGCAGTTAAAAATCAAAGTGAAACTTTCTAAACAGCTTATAAATATAATATTAAAGAGCACTTGTCATTTCAGATCCATAATGGCAGTGCCTCTTAGCGGCCATCCACTCACCTGCTGCCCGCCACGTCCCTCATCTTCTTGCATCATCAGCCGTCCCATTAAAGCGGGTCAGGGGAGGAGCCACTGCGGGACAGAGATGACAGTTGCTCTTTAAAAATTATGATTTAAATTGAATTGATTTAAATCAAGTCTTTTTACTAGTGATTTAAATCGTGATTTAAATCAACTTGTAGGCTTGGGGCCTACACTTACTTATTATAGCTAGACTGGTATTTGCCATAGTGTATTGTCAAACTGGGTACTCACACTGTGCAAAATTCTAACATGGTTTGTTATGTTCTGGTTCATGAGGTCGTGAGGCCTAAACAAATTCTAGTTTCTTCAGGACAGCAAGATTTATGCAATATATGAACTAGGCAGCATATACAGCACAGAATATAAATTGGTTTGCAATTTGCAACCATGCAATCTGTTCTATGCAGATGTGAAACTGCACCATGGGTAATGTGAAACAAAAACAACAACAAAAAGGGATGATCTCAGTAAAATCACTGTGCAATCCTCTAGAACAGTGTTTTTCAACCTTTTTTGTGCAAAGGCACACTTTTTTCATGAAAAAAATCACGAGGCACACCACCATTAGAAAATGTTAAAAAAATTTAACTCTGTGCCTATATTGACTATATATAAAGTAATTTTCCCACAGCACACCTTACACTATGTCATGGCACACTAGTGTGCCGCGGCACAGTGGTTGAAAAACACTGCTCTAGAACACAGATTATATCCACACACAGTAAAAATTCTAAGAGCAAAATTATAGCAAAACAGACATTTAAGATACAGAATATTTTAAAACATGAGATAGTATGTATGCTCACACTTTTAATTCTTTGTAAAAGAAACAAAAATATTATAATAATGCTGATTTAATAACAATTTCCTCCTCATATAATTTTATGTTATTTTCCTGGCAGTCAAGTATTCTTACACAAAAGAGAATGAGAATAATAAGTATAAATAATCTTACAGCAAAAATACTTAAAACAGATATAGTCTTTGATTTACGACCACAATTAAACCAAAACTTTTGTTGCTAAGTGACATATTTGTTAAGTAAATTTTGCCCCATTTTATGATTCTTCTTGCCATAGTTGTTAAATAAATCACTGCAGTTGTTAAGTTAATAATATGGTTGTTAAGTGAATCTGGCTTCCACATTGACTTTGCTTGTCAGAAGGTCGCAAAAATAGATCACGTGGCTCCAGGACATAGTAATCGTCGTAAATATCAGTCAGTTACCAAGCATCTGAATTTTAATAATATGATCCTGGGGATGTTTCCATGGTCGTAAGTGTGAAAAACTTGCATATGTCACTTTTTCAGTGTCATTGTAACTTAAAATGATCACTAAATGAACTGTTAGAAGTTGAGGACTACCTGTAAAAATGTGTTTCAAGTCTCAAATAATTTTCTGCAGATAAGTATTACCCAAAATGGAATACTAGAAACATGTAGAATGAAGATATCTGAAGGAAAAATTATATCAGTCTTCACACAGTCGTAATATAAAGGAGGCTACAGGGTTATCCAATGGTAAGTTTGCAAATAGAAAGAATTCAGGTTAGGCACCCATGTAATCTCTTCTCTCTATATACCAATGACTGCATCTCAAATGATCCATCTGTTAAACTACTGAGGTTTGCAGATGATACAACAATGATTGGTTTTATTCGAGACAACGATGAATCCGCATACAGACGGGAGGTTGAACAACTAGCCTCGTGGTGCGACTGGAACAATCTGGAACTGAACACACTCAAAACTGTAGAAATGGTGGTAGACTTTAAGAGAAACCCTCCCATACTACCACCTCTTACAATACTAGACAACACAGTATCAACAGTAGAGACCTTCAAATTTCTAGGTTCTATCACGTCTCAAGATCTGAAATGGAGACCTAACATCAAAAATGTCATCAAAAAAGCACAACATATAATGTTCTTTCCAACTCAGGAAGCTCAAACTACCCAAGGAGCTGCCGATGCAGTTCTACAGAGGAATTATTGAGTCTGTCATCTGCATTTCTATAACCCTCTGGTTTGGTTCTGCAACCCAACAAGACAGACACAGATTTCAGAGGATAATTAGAACTGCAGAAAAAAAAATTACTACCAACCTGCCTTCCATTGAGGAGGTGTACACTGCATGAGTCAAAAAGGCGGCTGTGAAAATATTTACAGACCCCTCACATCCTGGACATAAATTGTTTCAACTTCTACCCTCAAAACGACGCTATAGTGCATTGCACACCAAGACAACTAGACACAAGAACAGTTATTTTCTGAACTCCGTCACAATTATTACAAATAATTCCCTCAACATTGCTGCATTACTATTATTATTAGTCTTCTCATCGTTCCTATCACTCATCTCCTCCCATTTATGACTGCATGACTATAACTTTGTTGCTTGTATCCTTATGATTTATATTGATATTGTTTCCTGATTGCTTATTTGTACCCTATGACTATCATTAAGTGTTGTACCTTATGATTCTTGACGAATGTAATCTTGTCTTTTTATGTACCCTGAGAACATATGCACCAAAGACAAATTCCTTGTGTGTCCAATCATACTTGGCCAATAAAGAATTCAATTCTATTCTAGTCTATAAGAAATAAAAGTTATCCCAAATTTAATTCTCTCTTTTCTCCAAAGAGTTCGGTACAGCACACATAGAATTATTTTGCTATTACCCACAGCCAATCTTCAACTAATTATATGATGACTTAGGATTCAGATCGATGCCCCCCCCCTCCTGAAATATAAAGATGGGATTCAGATTTGACTGCTGACTTTTTGCAAGGCCTTGCAGACCTAGTTTTGCCATCAAGCCTGGGGCCCTGATAGTTGTGTAGGCCTGATACTTGGCTGTATTGATTGAGTATGTTTGTTAGTGCTGTTGCTCAACTGCTGTTTTATGTTATTTATAATTTTGCTTATTACTTTTATTGTTTTTAATTGTTAGTACCCCAGAGTTATGTACTTGAAATGGAACGCCATATAATGAAAGGCTATATAATTTAATAAATGAATATTATATACCAGGCAAAACTTATATACACTCTGTGTCTGAAGAAGTCAGGTTCTTCTCCTTTCAGATTCAAATATTTTATTGTAATCTTTAAATAAGTGAGTTTTAAACTACAGTTACAGTTCATTCAGTGACCATTCAAAGTTACATCATCACTGAAAAAAGTGACTTATGACATTTTTCACACTTACAAATAACAGCATTTTCATGGACATGTGCTCAGCATGCTTGGCAACCGACTCATATTTATGACGGTTGCCATGAACTGTTGTCACATGATCCCCTTTTACGACTTTCTGACAAGCAAAGTCAATGGGGAATCAAGATCCACTTAACAACAATGTTACTAATTTAACAAGTGCAGTGATTCACTTAACAATCACTGGCAAGAAAGGACGCAAAATGGGGCAAAACTCACTTAACAAATGTCTCACTTAGCAACAGAAATTTGGGGCTCAATTGTGGTCGTAAGTCAAGCAATACCTATAGACTATAAGAAGACCAATAAAAACAATGCTTTTCCAGGTACTCATGACTTGTCAAAACATCTTTTTTATATTTTGAGGCTGAAGCTGACTGAAGTGTGACCTGGACTCCCGTCTGAAAATGAGAAAGAGGTAAGTCTAGTTGAAGGTGAGCAAGCATCCTTTTTGAAGCTATTTTACTGAACCAGTTACAAGCTTGTCTGAAGTAAAAGAAGACTCTATAACTTGAAACTATATTAGGGCTGGTATCTTTTAACGAGTTTATTTCTGCTGTTGTGATTCATTTTATATTTTATAAATATTTATATATGAATACAAAGATGACACGTAGCACTAAGTTAGGATTTTTAACTAGTTTGCTAAACAAACCCTAAAATCGTGACTCACATCCAGTGCTAAGCTCTGACTGACAGTTGTAGACACTCAAACACACTAAGCTCAAAATAAACAAACCACATTATGGTTTGCATGATGTGTGAACCCATCAATTAAGTCTTTCAAAAAAACCAATATGTATTCATTTTACTCCAAGAACACAAGTTTACAACATTTGAAATTTTTCACTAACTTTGTTACATCTTAATACCAGCTGGATACCCATGCTCCACTATGATACTATGAGATTGGGCTTGCTAAACCGACATTTACAGCTCAAAAATTAATGATTGGCCTCTCCCCTTCTCTCCCTCAGGCTGGCCCCACTCATCCTCTCCTATCTTATCTCCTGCTCTCCCTCAGTCTAACTCTTTAGCATCAGAGCATTTTTCAGGTGGGTAGGGGGAGTAGAATGTGTAAACTCGCAGCCTGCAGGCCGGATGAGTCACATGCTGGCCACGCCCATGCCCAAGTGGCAGTTGGAACACAGTTATTTTCAGGTGGGGAGGAGAACGTCTAACTCCTTAGCATCAGAGCGTGTTAATAATAATATAAGAAATATTAATGATCGGATGGTCATTTCAAAAAATCCTTTTATAGCGAGCACCTGAAAGCCAAAAGGAACATACATACAAAATTTCACGTTTGTTCAATAATATTGTGATTTAACCCTAAGTGCATTTAAAATTTGAATTCTGGCAATGATTTTTTTCAACTGTATCTTTTATTATTTCCTTTCCCCTTATAACCTGCCATTCAAAACCGGTTTAAGCTAAATTTTGAGCTCATGCAGTGAGCATACTCAAAAATGGCTCCCATGGAAGATTTGCGAATACACCGAATGGCTGTCGTAGTACAGGTAGTCCTCAATATATGTCCACAATTGAGCCCAAAATTTATATTGTTAGGTGAGACATTAGTTAAGTGAACTTTGCCTCATTTTATGACTTTTCTTGCCACATTTGTTAAGTGAATCCTGAAGTTGTTAAGTCAGTAACATGGTCGTTAAGTGAATCTGGCTTCCCCATTGTCTTTGCTTGTCAGAAGGTTGCAAAAGGTGATCACATGACTCTGGGACACTGCAATCATCATAAATATGAACCAGCTGTCAAGCATCCAAATGTAAATCATGTGACCATGTGGATGCTGTAACAGTCATGTGAAAAATGGTCATAAGTACCTAAAAAAATAGGTACAAGTAGTCCTTGATTTACAACAGTTCATTTCAGTGCCATTGTAACTTTAAACAGTCACTAAATGAACTGTTGTAAATTGAGGACTACCTATACTATTTTCCCCCCTTCCATTCAATTGCATCTGATTGCAAGACACAATTCAATTCAGAGACTGCCTCGATAAGTCTCTGCAGTTTTCTTGGCAAGGTTTTTCAGAAGTGGTTTGCATTGCTTTCTTTCTGGGGATGAGAGAAAGTTACTGACCCAAGATCACCTAGCCAGTGTCATGCCTAAGGCAGGACTAGAATTCATAATCTCCCAGTTTCAAGCCTGATGCATCTCCTAGTACGCATAACCAGTCACAATAAAACTCCATTTATCTGAAGGTGAATGTAGCCCCATCTCACTACCACAAATAGTATCACACTGGAACATGTCAAGCTATCTGTGAAAATCTTTTTAAAAGACAAGGTGGGACAGAGAACTTGATGGACACTAAGGAAGCTGTCCATGTTAACTACGCTGTGAGTAAGTCACAAGTGTTCATGAGCAATGTTGAGCTTAGTGGACTGTACAAAAAAGACTTCAATAGTTCTGCATCGTTATTTGACTCAAAAAAAATCAACTGAAACACTTCTCTATTGTTCAAGATGGCTCAGAAGTTGAAAGAATAATAAAATAAAATATAATATAATACAAAAAGAAAAATAAACAGTGAAATGGTCCTTCATAAAGATTGGGGGGAAATCAGCAGATATACTTTATATGCTTTTTTCCTTTCTGGTTTCTTATAAAAACAGTTACGGTAACTGTAAAAACAAGTTGAAGTAGACTATACTAAATATTTCAGGCATTAGAAACTTATTCTCAACTGGGGTTTGAAATCTTTCTGCTATGTAAGATTTCATTCTCATAAAGAATATACTTAAATTTATGTTTCGCTACAGATAAGATCAATTACGATAAATTTAATGCAAATAAATTATTCTCCTTAACAATGGGATCCCTCTGCCTTTAAATTAATACCAAGAGGCCTTTCTCTACTTTTTCCCACCATCTGAAGAACAGCAAGAAGAAACACAGCTCAACATGTTTCTGTTGCACATGCATCCAACTGCCTAAGCCTTCTCCAACAACACCCATCAATTTCAGCCAATTTGGCCAGTAATGGGTGGGAGTGATGGGAACAATAGTTGAATGCATCTGGTGGGCTCACTGGGGAAATCTGCTATAGATTGAAGTCTTCTGCCATGCTGTCAAGACCCCACTTTTTCATAAGACGCTTGGGAGAAGCTGATAGCATGAATCGTGGCTGCTGGCCAAGCTCATTATGTGTTGTTGCTGCTTCTGTTTTGATACTCAGTTTGATTTGTGGGTGCATGTGGGGAGATGGGGGAGGGCTCTATTGGCACTTTCTATGCCTGGGAAACAGTTTTAAAAAGCAACTTTCAAATGGCATTCAGTGAACAAAGCCACCTTTCACACATCAGCTTTTGACATTACACAGTGCCCTCTGTTGTATACATGATGAACAGCACCATCTCACAATGGCTTTAATGATGAAAGCTAATATTGTATTGTAATATGGTATGGCTTGTTACAGGTGTTACACACCTCCCACAATTCTTTGCCACTGGTCATCTAGCTTGACTTTTGGAAGTCAAGTCCAAAACTTCTGAAGGCCATTAGATTGCTCATCCCTACACGCCAAGCAATATTTTCCTCAGTTTATACTTTTAATGTATAATACTAGCTTCCAAATAGTCTCCCAAACCTTTTCATTTATCAAAGTTTATTCCATCAGGTAGCAACAATGATTTTCTAGTAACGATTTTTTTTATTGCTACTTGGGAATCTGAAATAAAAATCCTTTTATGCAGCAAACCGTCTAGCCATACCATTCATTGACTAGGGAGGCTGTTCTTATGTTAAACACTCAGGAGAATCACAATAAAGACCACATCACATGACATCCTTTATGACAAAGGAAGTACATGAATAAATCTGTCCACATTGTCCTAAAGAGCTGCCTTTAAATGCAGATGTTGAACTGTCTCTAACTTCAGATGCAAATCTACGTTAATACCAAGTAAAACATTATTTTATCCATTTTAAAATTTAACACTGTAAACAACTCCAATTGTTGGGTTTATAAAGGAAACAAATTCACACAATTGGAAATGAATGGAAGGCAGAGACAGAAATACAAAGCACCTGAAGAAACCTATTTATCATCATATAGAGCCAGGGAGTTCTGTTACATAGAACACCAACATTCAACATGATTAGGAAATCTTAGCTACTCTCTTTAAGAACCTTAACGTAATATTCACTACAACAAATTCTGACTAGCTAATGAAGTGATGCATTTCCAAAAGACTTAAAACCAACTGTCCTAAGGTTACAAGGTCTGAGCTACAAAAATCCAGATGATCACTAGCTGGCCACAAAGAGATACAGAAAATTCTAATGTGTGCTGCATTTAGCAATCACCCGGATTTTTTATTCCCATATTGCCCAAAATTGGTCAAATACAGACAAAAGAGGACAGAGGATGAAGCAAGAGGTATGTAGTTAAACACCAAGCAAGGCAAGAAAAAATTCTAACTCTGCATACATTTAGGTACATTTAGACGCTACTGTATGCTAATTGAATCAGAGATGCAAAGTATGCAGAACTATCAAATTAAATATGTTTAATAAACATAAACACATTTATATTTAGAAAATGAGGAATTTTTTGTTATATTCTTGGGCTTCAGTAAAATTGGAACTCTTGCTAGATGGTGAAGAGCTCTAAGTTGATCCAAAAGATAGACTCTAAAGCACTTACGATGGTGAATAGTCCCCTTTGTGAATAGGGAGACTCTACCCTGAGTATCTAAAAGAGGAAGAAACTTACAGTAAGAACAGAAGCAGGCATAAATCTAGTCTGCCATAGATTACCGGCTGTATCCCATTCCACATCCTTCACGAAGAGGTTTGGGCCAGAAAATCCATTAATTTACAGAAAACATTAGGCACACCCCAGCTATCCATAACAGCCCTCATATTGCCACAAGGGCTATGTCTAGACTAGGATTTACAGGCTACATTAGCTTATCCGAGCATCTAACTCAATCAGTGTTAAGTATGCTGAAGTATGTATACATTAGGCTTTTTAAACAATGGCTCGCACAATCTACTTAAATTAGCAAGCAGACTTTTTAAAAGCGGCTGAGTAAAAATTAAAATGCCAGGAGCCCTGGCTAATTCTGTAAAGGGTACAGATATAACCTAGAGCTGCTCAGGAGGCTGGTGACAAGGGCACAATAAGCTTCTTGCAGCTGGGCCTAAACTCAGAAGCTGCTTCTGGCACCACAGTTGCCCCAAACGGTGTCCCAGGACATAGCCCCCTGCATTGTGTGAAATAGATATTGCTGGAGTCAAAGTGACCTTTTGACAAATGATTCTTTGATTCATCAGAACAACCCAAGAACCATGATGCATTGCTGAAGATTTCAAACTGAGAACTTTTCTCTTAAGATTATTATAATCTGCTATTATCTAATTACAAGCAGCAATCCTAAACCATCTTTTCAAATTTTACTACATTTTTTAAAAAGCTTTAAAAAGGATCTCAAATATTCACACCTTCTTTAAAAGTGTGACAAATGGTGAGCCATTTTTGGCTCTTTAGTTATCACAAAAACTGCCATCAATTTTGCACAAAGGTCTTTAAAAAGTTCAATTTCCTATGTCATGTTTCATTTAACCTATGTTTTAAAAGGGTAATGACTACTATTATTTTTCATGTAGTTCTATACATTTATTAATTAGTTTACATTTTTTAAGGCAAGCTACCTAATGAGGAATGCAGTGGCTCAGTGGCTAAGACACTGAGCTTGTCGATCAGAAAGGTCGGCAGTTCGGTGGTTCAAATCCCTAGCGCCACGGAACAGAGTGAGCTTCCATTACTTGTCCCAGCTTCTGCCAAACTAGCAGTTCAAAAGCATGTAAAAATGCAAGTAGAAAAATAGGGACCACATTCGGTGGGAAGGTAACAGTGCTCTGTGTGCCTTTGGCATTTAGTCATGCCGGCCAGATGACCACAGAGACGAGCGCTGGCTTTTCAGCTTTGAAACGGAGATGAGCTCCACCCTCTAGAGTTGGAAATGACTAGCACATATGTGCGAAGGATACCTTTACCTTTTTACCTAATGAGGAAGGAATTATTTCTTTATTTTAAAAGCAGATCTGAAAATTAATAAGTTCATAAACTGAGTGAATCTGTCCAGGGTACTGTGAAGTTCCTGGGGGAGAGGAGGAGAAATTGTAGAAGTTGCTTAATAAATATCTCTTCTTCACAGGCACATGTTCTTTCCTCATTCATTTTCTCATAATCTTATTTACAAAACCTCTACACGATTAGGGAGCCTTTGAACAAATTAACCAATCTCAATCTTAGAACCAGTATCTAATTTTTAATAACCAAATATTTTGCATGTGCTTATGATTAACTAGAAGAAAAAGCGATAATGTAGTCCAGCACCTACTTTCCAAGCAAAGGACTTCAGATTCAATGTTTCAATGCTAGGCAGATGTGGAAAAGAGGCTCTTCTCAAAGTCTGGGAAATTATCACCAATGAGAGAAGGTAATAATATTGGTAGTACTTGATTTACAACCACAACTGAGCTCCAAATTGAGCTCAGTTGCTAAGCAAGACACATGTTGAGTGAAATGTTGACACCATTTTACCTGTTTTGCCACAGTTTTTAAGCAAATCACTGCAGTTGTTAAGTGAATCATGCAGTTATTAAGAGAATCTGGTTGCCCCATTGGCTTTGTTGTTGGAAACCAGCTGGGAAGATCACAAATGGTGATCACATAACCTCGAGACACTGCAGCTGTCAAATACAGGCTAGTTGCAAATTGCCCAAATTCTGATCACATGACAATAGGGATGGCTGCAGTGGTTGCAAGTGTGAAAATTGGTCTTAGGTCATAAGGCACCTTTTTCAGTGCTGTTATAACTTTCAGCGGTCACTAAATGAATAGCTCTAAACTGAGGACTACCTGTATTGTCCTAAATTAATAATTGTTTGACTGGTACCCAATCCATATTAGCAGAGCTCCTTTATAGAAATAAACTCCTATGTAGGGACTATTTTCCCTTTGGCATTTTGGAATTCATTAAGAAAAACCACAAACAAACAAACAAAGTTTATAATTCACAGCATAACAAATACTTTTTTCACGCAAACTTTGGCATATTTTATTTAGTCATCAAATGTATATAGCTGCCTATCTCACAAGAAATTATTCTGGATGGTGTGCAGCAAAAATATAAAAAATATAAACATACCAAAAGTAGACAAATTAAAAAGTAAACACACACAAACAAAATAGATCAGCAAGGGAACCACCTTAAGATTTCACCAGTTCCCTGAGCCACCTCCTCATCCCTAGCAATATGACAGCCAGGTCTTGAAGGACTTCACAGAAAATAAGTAGGGATGAAGATGAGCTAACTTGGGGCAGAATATGTTCTGATAGAGAGTGGTAGGTGCCACAATGAAAAGGGGAACGGGAAATAATCTTGTCAGAAGTTTATTCTAAATGGGGAAACATAATTCTTTCATCACTGCGTAGCTTTGTCATCTTTAAGAATGTCTATGGGACTTAGAGGTAGCCTAGAACTAGTCCCACAAATTTCTGTTTTAAAAGAGTAATAAGCATTGTATTTTATTGTTACTGGTTGCAATACATATGTAGGTAACCACAATATTCTTTGTTTACTTATCTGTTGTTTCTTAAATATTTCTAAAGTACTTTCTTTTTGGAAGTAACATTTTTTTATTATGCAGGAATTATAAAATCTCTCAAAAAAGGTAAGGCAGAATTTTACAATCACCTAATGATTAGTTCAACGCCTAACTCAATATACAATATCCCGAGTATACTTGTTCCATTGAAACTATAGAGCTGAATAGTCAAGATGTTTAATACTGATCATTCCCAATTACTGCACTGAGATTTAACACTGAATCCTAAGGGAATGTGTGGGTGGAGGGCTATGCACAGAGAATGGTTTGTTATAATATATTACTAAAAAAAACTCAGCATTGGATAAGGGCCTGGAACCAATTTTTGTTGGGAAGTTTCCATAGAAAAACAGTGGAGATTTTGGTCAGTGGGATATTGCAACATACTATCCCCAGAACTGTATATTTATGGATTATTAGTGGTGAACGCTCAATTCTATGCCAATACCTTACCAGCAATTCATCACTGTGTTTAAATGCAAAGAAAAAAAATTAACCATTACATGCCTGGCTGGAGAATTCTTAAGAGTTGAAGCCTATAGTTCATATTTGCTGAGTTGTGAAACACTGATCTAAAGGACACGAGAAATGACAATACCACAGAGGGATCTTAGGCATGTTTGAAAACATGTTCCCAATGAGGGGTGTATTTTTCTTGAAGGCTCAAATCCAAAATTTTGTGATGGATTCATTTTTATTAGTTGTTATTCTGACTTAAGCAATTTGTTTCTCCAGGTATTTGAAAAATCAATATAACCTGTTGTTTTTAGTTGCAAAGTCATGTCCAACCCATCGCGACCCCATGGACAACATTCCTCCAGGCCTTCCTGTCCTCTACCAGCCTCTGGAGTCCATTTAAGATCACGTCTACTGCTCCAGTAGTCAGGTGGCTGACTCCATCCAGCCACCTAATTCTTTGCTGTCCCCTTCTTCTTTTGCAGTTCAGTATTTGCCCCCGTTGGCTTGCAAGCACTCTTTGGCCGTATCTGGTACAGGCCTCAATTTGCAGGAAACAGAGGCTTAAAGTAATGTGAAATCACGCAAAAGAGGCCTGCAAAAGATTCACTGCAAAAAACTTTGCAAACTGAGGGAAGGGCTCTTCGTTTGCACAGTCTTTTGCCATGGATCTCGTGCAGGCCTCATTTTGTAGAGAACAGAGGCTTACAGTAGTGTAGCTTACTGTACTGTGGTCACATGAGATAAGTAGTGCCAGATCTCACACTAATCTGCTACTAATTCTGCATGTTCTTTCACCTACAGTACTTTAGGCCTCTATTCTCCGCAAATGGAGGTCTTTACCAGATACAGCCAAAGAGCGCTTGCAAGCAACAAGACTTTGGGGCAGCGAAATTGCCTTGCTTCAAACCTCCCATCCAGTAGTGGGATTCAAATAATTTAATAACTGGTTCGCCCCAGGTCAGGTTGGCCATCGTGGGAGGTGTGGCCCATCCCTATCTTCCAGCTCCGCCGCACATGTGGGATGATGTCTTATCTGACGCTGGGTGAACCAATGGTTAAATTACCCCCACCTGTTATCAAAGGGGATCCTGGGCGCTGCGCTGCACTGCAATAGAGAAAAGGGAAATGGAGCGGCTGGCACGAGGGAAGGAGGTGCAGAGAGAAGAAAGAAGAAAAGCGGCTTCCTTCCCTCGTGCCGGCCGCCCTGTTGCCTAGAGAGCCGAGGTGGCGCAGTGGTTAGGGTGCAGTACTGCCGGCCACTTCAGCTGACTGTTATCTGCAGTTCAGCGGTTCTAATCTCACCGGCTCAAGGTTGACTCAGCCTTCCATCCTTCCGAGGTGGGTGAAATGAGGACCCAGACTGTGGGGGCGATATGCTGACTCTGTAAACCGCTTAGAGAGGGCTGAAAGCCCTATGAAGGGGTATATAAGTCTAACTGCTATTGCTATTGCTAACTGCTATTTCTCCATTGCAGTGCGGTGCCATGGAGCTTGTCCCACCCACCACCACCAAAATGCCCTGTAACAGGGTCACAGTTACCGGTTATTTTTTTTGTTGGTAATAGAAAATTGTTGCTGAGGTATTACAGGTTTTATACGGCCATTCGGAACACATCATACACCAACCAAAATGGTGCAGGAAAATCACCAAGAGCAAGTTTAATAGATTATGGTTGTATAAACTATTGCCGCCTACCTTCTGCTTAAAAGTCAGGGGAAGAGAGAAGGTAGAGCCTTTGGTAAAAATCGTGGCTGTCTTGAAAGGTCATTGAACTCAGCCTTTGTCATTTTTGGAGACAACCAGATCAGTCCAGCTAGCAACAGTACTGAAAGTGCAGACCTCACCCAGATGCCCAGGCCCACTGGAGGGAAGGCCAGCACTTAAACCAGTGTTTCTCAACCTTGGCAACTTGAAGATGTCCGGACTTCAACTCCCAGAATTCCCCAGCCAGTCGCTGGCTGGGGAATTCTGGGAGTTGAAGTCCGGACATCTTCAAGTTGCCAAGGTTGAGAAACACTGACTTAAACACAGCAACAGTCTAGCTCTGGACGGAAAGGGGCAACTAGCAGTGCTGCAGGCAACATATCCACTTGCTTCACCACCTTTCTCCCACCCTCTGGCGCTGCTTTGGCTGTCTTATGCGCAGGCTCTGCCCCGCCTTGCCGCTTGCTGTAAAGTAAGACAGTTTTCACATGAGGGACATGATCGAAGGTTTCCGTCTCTCCTGTCTTGGACCTTTGGGGAGGTTTTATTTCTCCCCTGGCCTTGAAGGAAGTTGAACATAAACAAGATGTGTTCCAGAAAATACAGATTTTTTTGGAACACATCTAACTAGCTCAACGAACTCAGCAAAAAAACCTCAGCTACTGGTTCTACCAAACTGGTGCAAACCAGCTGAATCCCATCACTGCTCCCATCAGCTTGTAAATGCTCTTCGCACCATAATGTAACCAGGTAAAGAAACTGTGGGAGGGAGGCTGGAGATGAGGCAGATCTTCACAAGGTAAGTGACCCGACGTGGCAGGATGAGGGGGAAATAATTGAGGGAACCCCAGGGAAGGGAAATGAGGTAGTCCAGTGGGTTGGGGAAGGGCTTGGGTGGTCTGAAGCAGATGGTCTGTTCTATCGCTATACCCCGGCCTTTCCCATCCTGAGATATGACCCGCACATTCAATTAGCGAATGCATGGGCAAAAGCAGGGAGCGATCATGGTCAAGTTAAGCGATTCAGTCCTAACCCTCCTTGGGTTACAAATGGAATTGGCGGGCTCCATTACATTTGTAACTCAAAGACTACCTGTAGTGGGAAAGCAGGGGGGTGGGGGAAGATGAAGTGTGTGTGTTGCACCTGCACACAAAAATGTGATTTAGGCATCTGTACACAATTACAAAATACATTTTGTAATTGTCACGTAATCAGGGTATGTATAGAGTGCCTTTGGATTCTTCTGTTGCTCTTAATAAAAAAAGACGGCTTCTGTAAATTTTTATAGCAACAAATCTTTATAATTACATGCCTTCAGTCATACTACTGTATAGTTTTGCTCATCATTTGTAAATGCCTTGTTTATTTTTAAGAAAATTAATTAGTGGGAGGAACCCCTATAAAACTACTACTCTGCTAATATTTCAGCTCCCTATAGTAGCTGGCTGACCTCAGAATCTCAGAAGATACACAACTAAAGGAAACCACTACACAAATATGAAGCTAAAACAGACAGAGATAAAAAGAAATGAATGCCAAAAAAAATGCATGCCCCAAACATAAGCTTCAGATTTATCCAGCAACCAGCGTTTTTTAAAACAGCTTTTACAATCATGCTAGTTCAACAATGTTTTCTTAAGAAAGTTCTTGAGGAACTTGAGAAGGGAAAGCTGTCAAGTATCATTAGATTGGTAAAATTATATATCAGGGTGTTTAGCATTCAAACCCATTTTTCCAATCCGCTTGCCAAGTTTTGGCTTTTAAGATTCATTGCATCTTGCAAGATTATATACCATATTGAAATATGTACTTTGGACAGAAGTATGCGGACTCTAAACTAAACAATGGAAATAGGAGAGAAAGCCAAATGCAGAGTTTTATAGACAAGCGTTACTGAAAAGTTGGATTGTTCATTCAAAAATACTTACTAAATTAGATATATATGAACTATCCTGTTTTAAGAAAAGCTTGAAATATTGATAAACTACTAAGTTTAAAGATTATATATACACACACACACACACACACACGTACATACATACATACATACATACAATCACATATATGTATGTATACATGCATGTATGTATGTATATGCTGGCCTTGTTGTATTCGGGTCTTTACCCATGTAAGATTGAGATTGTCTTGGCAACATTTCGGTGAGGTCTCACTCGCCATCTTCAGAGACAATCTCAATCTTACACGGGTAAAGATCCGAATAATCTACGAAAATCTACGAAAACACACACACACACACACACACATTTGTTTTCATAGATTTTCACGGACGTGCATATATATTCCTGATTTTTATCTTTAAAATTAGATATAATGTATGAAATTCCATGCATACTCATGAGTGGGCAATTGTTAGGTGGAAAAGATAGTGAGCACAACGACTAAAATTCCAAAAAAGCTGCTGTCTTTGAAAGGTATTTGAAAGAGTGTTGAGGAGTTTCTACATATGGGAAGAGGAAACAAAAAAAACCCAATGTGCATGTGCGTGTGGCCTTGCCCCTTTAAGCCCCAAATTATCTACATCTGAGTTGCAGAAATAATGTAGAAATATCTGCTGAAGAAAACGTCTGAAGAGGATGTTCCATCTGCATAGTACACTTTCCTCAATCGTTTATGATATATTCCAACAGCTAGGTGAGAGACCAAGCTATATGTTAGGATCTTATCTAAGGATCTTACACCATTGAGCAGAAATTCATCTTCTATCAATAAGAGAGGATCAACTGTCAGGACCTAGGAAGTACCGTATTTTCACCCATATAACCCGCCCACGCAGATAACCCGCACACGCATATAACCCGCGGGTTTTCTGGATCGTGTAAAATGTTTCCCGTATACCCCGCCCACGCATATAACCCGCCCACGCATATAACCCGCGGCGAGTAAAAGAGAAGGGAAACAGCTGAGATGGGGGGGGAAGAAACGGAGAAAGAAGCCTGCGCACGCTGGGGAAGAGGAAAGGAACGAAGGAGAAGGAAACAGCTGAGATCGGGGTTGGGGAAGAAACGGAGAAAGAAGCCTGCGCACGCTGGGGAAGAGGAAAGGAACGAAGGAGAAGGAAACAGCTGAGATCGGGGTGGGGGAAGAAACGGAGAAAGAAGCCTGCGCACGCTGGGGAAGAGGAAAGGAACGAAGGAGAAGGAAACAGCTGAGATCGGGGTGGGGGAAGAAACGGAGAAAGAAGCCTGCGCACGCTGGGGAAGAGGAAAGGAACGAAGGAGAAGGAAACAGCTGAGATCGGGGTGGGGGAAGAAACGGAGAAAGAAGCAAGCCTCCGATCGTGTAAGCCTCCGATCGTGTAAAATAGTTTCTGTATACCCCGCCCACGCATATAACCCGCAGGGGGGCGCTGTGCATGTAAAAAACCGCATATAACCCGCGGGTTATATGGGTGAAAATACGGTAGGTTTTGTCTGTGCTCTCCCTCTGAAACAATGTCCCTCAGATGTCCATTAGCCCTAATCCTGACCCTATTTACTTGTGTTCTTAAAATCTGGTTTTCCCCAGACCTTGGGTTATAGTGGGTGGGGATGGACACATTCTTTTTCCAGATATCTGTTCTGTGTGATTTCTATATTATTCTACTTTTAATTGTTTTTATGCTGTATGTCACCCAAAGTTGGGTTGGAGCTGGACAGCATTTTTTTTATTCAGTTGTATCCAATTCTTGAAGACTATCTGGACAAGTCCCTGAAGTTTTCTTGGCAAGGTTTCTCAGAAGTGGTTTGCCATTGCCTCCTTCCTAGGGCTGAGAGAAAGTGACTGGCCCAAGGTAACCCAGCTGACTCTATCGAAGTGGGACTAGAAGTCATAATCTCCCTGGTTTCTTGCCTGATGCCTGAACCACTACAACAAACTGGCTCTTGGGACAGCATCTACATTTGATAAATGGACAGACAAATATAGAGGACAGATATAGATATTTGGTTCTTTTTGTAATTTATATCCTACCTTTATTTATGTGTTATTTCTTTGTTTTAAATGTTTAAAACAATTTGTAATTCTCCCAGAGTCATTGGGGGTGGCATATAAATTTAACAAATTACGACAAAAATTGCTGGAATTAAGCAAAAGAAATATGATTTAAAAGTTAAAATTGCATTAAAAACTGAATTAGGAATTCAGCTCAACAATGCTACACTAGATTGCCTTAACAATAATGATCTAAAAACCCACCTCCTATTGTCAGTCTTAGCAAATAAAACAGCAGATAAATTAACCCAATAGTTATACATTAGCTGTTTTCATTTATCATTTTGTGTTCAATGTAAATAAATGTTTATTGTTATTGTTTATTGTTATAATCACAGGTCATAATAATGTCATATATCATAAAGTTCACTAAATCAAAATAACAAGATAAAATGAAGTAAAATAAAACAAAAGCAATGTTAGAATCAAGTTCAGATAAACGAAAGACTTACTTATATTTTATACATTGCTATTTCTTTGTTTATGCTGACCTCTAGTGGTTGAAAGAGATGTGACATTTTTGTGCCCTATTGTTACACATAATTACACCCATAATTTACCATGGTCATGAACATGCTATGTATGACTAGTGCAAATTATTCTCAAAAACACCTTCTGCTGTGTCATAAATAAATATTTCCCTATATCTGTTTTTAAACATTTAACTCTTGCAAAATATTATTTTCTACAAAATAGTTTTGGTATGCAGTATTTACTTTTAAAAGCCACTGAAATTTCATCAGACATCAGGTTTATGGACTAAATAACATCTATGTTTAACTTGCAGATATATTTGCATAACCCTTTAGGCTTATATCCAGGATGGGAAAGTAACTATTACATTATTCAAAGAAACAGAGGAAGTGAAAATTAGGACAGAGCCAGAAATACTTCCCTTTGCAAAGTCTGCTTTCCTCAAGTCTCTGAGGTTTGTGGCAGCTATTTTTCACCCAAGGGATCAGAAATATCCTTGGAGAATGTTTGATTGTTGTTCTGAAGTCCTCCACGTTTTTTAAACTTGTTGGTGGCTAATAAATTCAAATAAATCAAAGCACTTCTTGATAGGTTTGATCCTTTGGTCATGTTTTTCCATATCTCTGTCCATCTGGCTTTCTTCTAATTTCAGGAAGATTTCTTCACACTCTTGTTCCTCTGCAAGCACTTCTGTGCCCAAAATGGAGAATTTGTTAGTTTATTCTGACAAGGTGGACAGGATCACCTTATGTCCTAGACCTAGTATCTTCTCATCCATATTGGCCTACATTTGCACATGTGATTGTTCTTATCTTCAGGAAGGAAAAGAAATGCATACATCTTCCCCATCTCCATGTTCCTCAAATGAACAGAAGGGGAAAAGAAAAATCTCCCTTTGATTTTCTCCAATATTGTTCAACTTACTTTGCATATTGTGTTCTTTATATGTCCACATTATGGGCAATCTGCAGCAATTTCTTCCCATCCCTGACAAATATTTTCTCTCAATACCCTTTCCTCAAATTTTACTCCTAAATGTTTGCTTCATTTTCTGTCTGGTCATTTAGTAAATCTGAACTACTGCTGAATTATAAGGTGAGCTGCTTGAACTTATACTTAAGCAATATTCGGAGGACCATAGATTCTCTAGCTCAGCCATAGTTATTAAATGCTTGTGATTGATACCATTTTCCATTTTATTATGGAAAAACCCCGGAGGAAGCCCTAAACTATATCAATGGACACTATGTAGCAGTAAAACAAAAGAAGGAAAATATTCCAAATAACCTTGGATGTTGAGCTAGAAACAATAGATGAACACAATACTGCTGATGATTAATTTACTATCTATATATACCATTTGCCTATTAACGGTTTTCAAGTACAAACCAAAGAAATTCATTTTGGCATTCCAGGTAGGGTCAGAGGACTGTGAATAAACAGGTCCACAGATGTTGCAAAAAGGAAAGAGAAGGGGTTAAAAGAAGGGCAACTATTAGGAAGTTATAAAATCTCATTCAATGTTCATTTCCTCTTTTTAAAAAATTGCAGGTATTTCCTGTTTCTAGAGCTGATTTCTAAGGAAACTATTGAAATCAAACATGTGTTATACAATGAAATAAAAAGGTAATTCATCGCCTGATTCTAAATAAAAATTATTAGCTGAAAATTTTTTATTGACATTCAGGAAGAAGGTAACTTTTGCAACAAGTTCCAAAACATTTTATGGCAGGCGCAAGCCTTGATCAATAATTTGTGGCCTAAAGGAAACTTGAAATATAGCTAATATATGTAAAAATTATCCATTTGATCATTAGGTACAGTTTTTTTTTCCTTCTCTCCCCAGGCTAAATCAATATGAGACACCTATTACAACAAATGTCTTTTGCTTCTTGGGAATAGCTTGTACTGTATCTTTTCCCTTTCTGGTTTGAGGATAGGGAAGTCAAACACACTCTACAAAACATTGATCAAAATGAGCTTTTGTTGCTGTGTAGACAATCTGACTGAAAGGTTACAGGCAACTTGAATGCCTAATGTATTTGCAAATTAGCCATCAGCATTATCTACTATACTTCTAAACATGCAACTACTTTGAGATAGTTGACCAAAGTAGGTATTCCATTCGGGAACAGACCACGTGGGCCTGAGATATGTGTGATTTGGGCAAAAGTGTTCTGAAGTGGCTGAAGGTAGGAAAAAAGAATGGAAGGGGAGATAGGTCACGCAGGGACATTGTGGTTGAAGAAAAAGAGGGAAGACAATGTCATGTGTATACAAGCACGGGCAGCAGCTGAGAAGTGTGGAAGAGGAAAGGAACAAACTTCCGGGGTTCCAGTCCTTCCTCCATGAAAGTTATGGAGGGTTTGGAAGAACTTTTCTACTTCATCTGTGCTAAAACCCACGTGCTTCTAGTTGAGATTGTGAAAACATTTTGTACTAATCCTTGTGAATGCTGGGTGGCATCACAATAGTGCAAAGGCATAACTGATGAAAATTAAATTGCAGCTTTATTATTCTACTAAGAGTGCTGGCTAAATCCAGGACATTATAGAGCACGATGATTGCACTAATCAAAAATCAGTCTTCCCAAATGGACAGGCTTTCACCCATCCGCCACATCCTATAAAATTGAGGACACCTGCTGAAAAGTTAAAATGGAAGAAGTAACAAAAAGGAAGTGTGAATATCCTAGCAACAGACTAAGGTGATATCTCTCTCCCCGCACTCCCACTCCCTCTCTCTTCTTTGCAATGAACATGTGTTAAAGCCCAACGGCTTATTCAAGGACATAATGAGTAACCAGTCCAATTAGACTGACTGCACTAATCCCAATCTCTTTATATCTACAGAATTGGCTTTGGAAGGGGGGAAAAAAGCACAAGTGTCCAACTACCTATGTTATTTCTGGATGGACAGAAGTTGTGTTAATTCAGAACTTCTAGGTTTTGGGTTGGGGGATCCAAAATGCTTTCTAATTCTAGTCTTCCTGTAGCTGGGTTAAAGAGAGAAGTTCTAGATAAAAGTGCTAAGAAATCCCCAGATGGGGGAAGGCATGTTCATGAAATTTACCTGATTAGTTGCAGTTAATCAGAATGACCTTTTACTGGGGAATGCTTCTGAGAATCTGTCAGGAGGGTTTAAAATTATCCCTCGACCAGACTGTACAAGCCTGTACAAAAGTGAATTGATCATCTAGATAAGACCACACTGAAATTTTCCAAGCCCTATGCAAAACAACAGGCAATACTGGATGTTAGGCCAGGATATAGAGTTCTGAGAACGCATGAGCACGTTTGATTTTTTTAAAAAAAAAATCATTATTTTGAGCTGAATTTAAGGCAGTATCATCTTTTGTAATAACTAGGACATTCACTGTTATATCCATCCACAAGTTCAAGCCAAAGAAGCAAGAAGGGCAGAGGAGAGGTATTTTCATATAACAGACATATTACCTAACAAACTCTTGACAAAATATGAGATGCAATTCTGTAGTTTCCAATTACCATTCAAAATAGTGGCAAAGAAAACATATTTTAAGTAGTTCAATGGCACAGTAACAAGAAGATCAAACCAAGCATTCTAAGCAAGCCATTTATAAAGCAAAAATTTATCATTTAGTATTAAGCCCATCCTTAAAACTGAGGATTTGTACATTGACCTAAACGTTTAAATTGTTAGGCGCCAACTAGTGGGAGGCAAAAAAGATCAAGGTGAAGATGAGTCATAGGTGAGGCATTTTTAAAATACCCAAGAAAGGTACAGTGTTTATTACAGAAGCACAAACTGTAATTTGCAAAAGCAATTTTCACTGAAAGGATGGGATATTTATTCTCACTGTTTCTTCCCAAAGAACAAGACGCCAAGGCTGCAAGAGGTTGAACTGCAAATAAAAGTTGCAAGATGCTAAGAACATTTACACAATATCGTCAAAAAAGTCAATATAGCAAATATTATGATGTGATTGAAGTTCCACCTCCCTACCCTGCAGACATCCTTGTGAAAGACAGAATAATCTTGGGTGTGGAAAGTTTCTGCTCTCATTCTCCAAATTGCAAATTTAACATATTTGAAAATTATATGATAGAGAAGACAGCTAGAAAGCTAAGGAATGTCATTAAATCTTTGTTATTCTTTAAGGTTAGTCCCATTTTGCCTTTGTGCAATATGTTACTTGAATATTTCAGAATATACTCCCTCTAAATCAGTGGCCCCTAACCTTTTGGGCACCAGAGGTTTTTCTGTAGATCAGAACGGGTATGGTTTTGTGTGCTGCCTGCATCCTGCAGATGGAACGTTGCTTGTTTGTGCAACCCAGTTTTTGGCATGCAGCTAACTGGTGCCGGTTCACAGATGGGGATTGGGGACCCCTGCTCTAAATCACTTTCATTTAAACTCTTTGGTTCAAATTAAAAAGAAAGGCTCTTTAGAAAATTTACCTTATTGTCATAGGTCTATAGCAGTTGAAAGACCAATTCCCAACAGGTCAATGTTTGCCACTAGAAATTGACACGTTATTTCCTCTTACAGGAATTATCAATTTTACACATTTTCCTTTCAGTTAAGAGAAGTTACACCCTTTCCTCAGGAACACTGTTTTACTTCCTGGCTGGATATACACATAACAAAGACATTTGTGGGCTTCTACTTTTAAATTGGTCTCTGTAACAAACTCTTCAGGAGTAGGACATCAAACAGATTCCTGATGTGCCTAGCTGGCACCTTTGTCATTCAAAAGAAAAGGGAACTAGAAGGTCAGCTATTCTGGACTTAATTCTTGCTAACAGGGATGAAATAGTTTTCATTGAGGAAGTAAAAGTTGTAGGAATTTTGGTGGAGAATGACCATGTCATACTAGAATTCACTATAATACAGGCACAGGCAAATGAACAGTCAGACTAGTGTTTTGATTTTAGGAGAGTTGACTTCAACAAACTGAGATTCCATGGATAGAAGTCCTAGAGGGAAAAGCAGTTCGGAATGCTTTGGAAACCCTGAAAAGCAAAGAAATAAAGGCACAATCAAGGGGGGGGGGGGCAAAAAAGTCCAGATGAAACCAACATAGTTGCACAAGAAATCTGACAAACCGAGAAACAAAAATGACAAGTTTCCATTAAAAAATGGAAAGATGGTCATATTAAGGGGCATTGGTCTTACCTGTGAACGCCCTTTCTCATGACAATACAATTTTTTTTTAAAAAATGCCAAGCCCCTAGAACGAGTACAGAGAAGAGCAACAAAGATGATAAGGAGTCTGGATGCTAAATAATATGATGAACAGCTAAGAGAACTAGGTATGTTTAGCCTAATAAAGAGAAGGTTTAGGGGAGACCCATTAGCCATCTTTTAATATTTGAAAGGCTGACACAGGGAAGACAGGTCAATTTGTTCTCCATAGCACCTGAAGGTGTGACAAGAAGCAATGAGTGGAAACTCATCAAAGGGAAAGCCAACTAGAAAATAAGGAGGAATGTCATTCTCATGAGAGTGAAAATGATTAATCAATGGAATAGCTCGTCTCCTGGAGTTGTGAGTGCTCCACTGCTGTAGATTTTCAAGAAAAGATTAGACAATCATCTATTCAGGATGATATAAGGATCTCCAAGGTCTCTTCCACCCCTATGAGTCTATGAAAAATTGCCTTACGTTTTGTATGGCCAGCAATCCTTTTACTGGCATCTGCTCATCACACATGCTTCCCTTAGAAAGCATATACCAGGTTCCCTCTTTTAAATTTTGCCACCTTCAGGGTCTTAAGAACTGTGGCAGGAATAATTCCCCCCCACACACACACATATATGACAGGCATCAATTCTGCTCACTTTTAGCAAAGTCATTAAGACTTGGCTTTTGAATTTTGTTGTTATAAGTCATGCAAAATCACATTAGTCGACACTGGGCAACTTATAAATCTTGTAAACACATTTTATGCTTTAAGTAATTTTAGACATACAATTCAAAACTGATCTAAATATATGAAGTTACAATGTCTTGTCCATTTATTTGATTTATTAGCTTTCCAGCTGTAGACCAAAGAGTTGCCATTGGGGCAACTATTAGAGCGATTCCAGCTAAGATGCCTGCACAATATTCTGCACATAACTCTACGGGACCAGTGGAAAAACGAAACGGTATTGCAGCTGTGTAAAAACCAAACTACAATCGAACTTTACCTAAGAAGACAACGACTTAGGTGGTTTGGACACGTTTGCCGTAGCTGATTACCTTACCGATCGATTAACCCGCTGCGACCGGATGGGTGGAAAATCGCACGAAATGCCCCAAAGAAAACGTGGATATCCCAAGTGGCTCACGATCTTCAACCACTCCATTTTTCAATAACCGATGCCCAACAAGCCGCCCTAAATCGGAATCAATGGCGTGCTGTAATCCGTGACGTCCTGCCCCTGGCCTTCACAATGCAATGGTCACTGCCTTATGGACGTTGACATTTACGAAGATTAAGTCCAGTTAAGTCCAAGTCCAAGACCAAAGAGATACCAAACTCAGTGCAAACTGTACAATGGTTTAGAGCAGGGGTGTCAAACTCGATTTCATTGAGGGTTACATCAGGGTTGTCTTTGACCTTGGTGGGCCAGGGTGGGTGTCACTCATGTCGGAGGCGCCTGTGGTAGACCGAGTGTTTTGTGAGAGAAAACGGGCTTCCAAGCTCCATTTTCGGCCGCAATGGCCTCCAGCAACCCTCTGGCAGTGAAAACAGAGCTCAGGAGAGCCACTCATGGCCCTTTTGAGCTCCGTTTTCACTGGCAGAGCCAACACAGGCTGGTCCTTCCCTGTTTCCAGGGTGGGCTGGATTCGGCCCCCGGGCCTTGAGTTTGAAACCTCTGGTTTAGAGGTAGAAAAAGGGCATTGGTTCCTTACCTGATATGCCTATTCTCATAGGGGGGAAGTAGCATCCAGACTGGGTTGACTTCATCTGCTCTTTGATTGGACTGAGCCCGACAAGACCTTTAAGCCACGCCCCTGTTGCCAGGCAATCCCAGTTTCAGTGAAGGATTCTGTCAGACTCGATGTGTCATCCACTTGAAAAGTTATTGTAGTTCCAATACCGTTTTATTCCTTGAAAAGACTCAATTCACACCACGTATTGAACAGTCAAACGTTACATAACAACCCCGGGGGGGGGGGGGGGCGCTGGATGCTACTTCCCCACTATAAGAATAGGTGTATCAGGTAAGGAACCAACACTCTTTCTCCATAGTGGGGGAAGTAGCATCCAGACTGGGACGTACCAAAACCTTTCATTCTTAGGGAGGGTGCAGATAGGAGCTATATATTATGGCTGGTTATTCGTTTCACCATCTCTATGTACAGATTGTAACACCCTGCGTCCAAAGGCTGCCTCCGCAGAAGCAAGAGCATCTAATTTATAGTTCTTTATGAACGGTGAAGGGGAAGCCCATGTAGCAGCTCTACAAATTTCAGTTAAAGAGGCCTGCGTGGCCCAGGCCGCTGAAGTAGTCACATTTCTTGTTGAATGTGCTTTTATAGACCCCGGCACATGGCTTCCCTGAGCATGGTAAGTGGTAGGAATACAAGCTCTTAATCATCTACCTATGGTGGTAGATATGACATTTTTCCCCAGCGATCCCGGCTGGAAAGAAACAAATAGTATTTGGAGCCAACCCCTTATCCACACCCGCTTTGAAGAAAGTCCAAGACCTGTGGGATCGTGGCTTGAATGGGATCAAGGTTGTTAGTGGAACACCACATGCAGAATGCGCGCCATGTATGATTGTAGATTCTCTCCGTGGATGGTCTATGGGCAGCCTGAATAGTCAGTATGACCCTGGAGGGAATATTTGTCCTCCCTCAGGACGCTCCACTCAAGCGCCAGGTGGTCAACTGGAGCTACTGAGGGTCCGGATGTTCCAGCAACCCCTGGCTGAGGGACACCATCTCCTGAGGGATCCTCCAGGGCCTGGCCACCAAGAGAGACTGGAGGTTGGCAAACCAAGGCTTCCAGGGCCAATGCGGGGCAACCATTATCACCTCCACCCCCTCCCACAATATCTTTTGTATAACCCTGGGAATCAAAGGCAAAGGCGGGAAGGCATAAAGAAGTCCCCGAGGCCATTGGCAGTGGAGACCGTCCACTCCCTCCACGTTCTGCGATGGGAAGCTGGAATAGAACTTCGGGAGCTGAGTGTTGAGAGGGGTTGCAAACAGGTCGACTTCCGGGCAACCAAAAAGGTCCACAATGCCATGAAAGATTGCTGGCTGCAGCTGCCACTCCGAATTGTCCACCTCGGTCCGGCTGAGCCAGTTGGCCCTGACATTGTCTACCCCCACTATGTGCTCCACCGTTATAGATAGTAGGTTCCTCTCGGCCCAAAGGCCCAGTATCTTGGCCTCTAGCATGAGGGACTTCGATCTGGTCCCTCCCTATCTGTTTATATGAGCCTTGGTGGCTACATTGGACCAGAATATGCCTGCCAATGACAGAATGGTGAAATTGTTTGAGAGCCAGGCGGACCGCCCTGAATGCCAACCAGTTTATGTTGTGAGCCAATTCCGCCTGGCTCCATTGTCCCTGTGCTATCTGAATGTGTAGATGTGTCTCCCATCCAAAGAGACTGGCATCCGTAGTGACCGTCACACAGACCGGAGTCCTGAAGAATTCCCCCTTGGTGCCAGCTGGTGTGGTGTTCTGCTGTACTGTATTCCCGACTCGCCTAGCTTAGCGCGCAGTCGCAGAAGGGAAGGCGATGGGACCGAAAGCAAGAGTCCTTTCCTGCGTGGCATTTTCCTCATAAGTCCATATTATTTCAACCATAGCTACAAAGTGCAAATTAGTATTGCTTATTATCCATTATTTTGAGATCAGCAACCTATTTTGGGGAACAAAAATGAATTTGGGAAGTGGCACATCTCTCCAGTGTTCACAAGACAGACACCTGTTGCATTCCTGACAACAGCAGAGGTTTCTGGCTTTGTCAGGCCTAAGAACCATGAACAACACATGGACTTACTTCTGAACAGTTTCTTTATTGTTGCTCATCTACAATCTTGCTAGACTACAGCAATTACCTGCAATAAGTATAGATACAATCGCAGTCCTAATCGAAATCAAAATTGACTCCAGATTACCGGACGTGGTGATTTAAGACTCCTGCTAAGTGACTTAAAACCAGACATTGGGAAACTGTTATTGCTTCATCAAGCCCATCCATCACATTAAGAATTTACTGAACAGTGAAGTAATTACTAAATTTTACTGAGTTTACTAAGTTAATAGTCACTAAGGTTCTTGATAAATGACTATCAGACTTTGAAAACCTGGTATCATGGGATCAATTTTGTTGCATTAACATTAACTAAAAAGGTTTTTAAATTGGATTTTGAATAAATGTGCAATTAATTGTTACAGTTTTGAATTTTACTGTTACTATCTTCCTTCCATCGTGGAAACTGCCCAGTCACATGACACCCTCAGCCATGCTCACCAAGCCACGCCCACAGAACCAGTAGTAAAAAAATTGAATTCCACCACTGGGTGGGAGGCACCGAGGATCAGTTTGTAGCACCAAGGGGGTGGTAGACTGAAAAGGTTTGGGAACCACTGCTCTAAAGGGAACGATGGAGCGCTCCTGCACTGATCTAAAGCTTCCGCTCAATAGCCTTGCTGACCAATTTTGAAATAAAGTAGAGGTTCCGATCTTCAATGCTGCCAGACTGAATAGCTCTCACAGACTGACAGTTGGTCTGTCAGTTATGACCAATTCTGCACGCCACCCCTAAGGGCTAATGGCGAATTAACACCACCCCAGCCTGAGATATCTGGTGATACTGTAGCTACTCACTCAGCCCAAATTAAATCTGAAATTTGATGATTAAATTCAATATTTCACAAATTCCACTGGAACACTAGGATGGCACAACCGTCCAAATTGATGGACTGAATTGAAACTGGGATTGCCTGGCAACAGGGGAGTGACTTAAAGATCTTGTCGGGCTCAGTCCAATCAAAGAGCGGATGAAGTCAACCCAGTTTGTACGCTTCTTCCCCCACTATGGAGAAGCACTGAGTTAGAGACCAAATTTAATGCGAGTCAAGCCTTACAGATACCTTGCATAAAGCCTATGAAGTTGAGCAAAAGGCCATCTAGCCTTTGTTTGAATAATTACAGAAGCTATATTCTTCTCTTATAACGTAGCCCAAATTTGCATATATACCTAAATACAACTTCTTTCTGAGTTTGGTCTTTTTCATGTTTAAAGCTTGGGAAAAAGCTAATGCAGCACTTCAGAGGCGCTAATTCATTTTTCATTTCGTTCTACTGACTTCCTGGTGAACTTGAACACAGAAAAACTTTCTCCTAATCAAATTTTAATGAATACCGCTGTCTTCTCTATTTTCTAGTCCTTTTAAATTGCCAACGAAGAAAGACAATTTTAGCAACTCTGACTAAATTATATTTTATATAACCATAGATCTTACAGTAGCTTGCTTGCCATAAATCACAGATCATTCTCTAATACATATAACAAATGAAAGCAGGGAAAAGATACCACAATGAATCAAGTGAGATAGAAAGCGAAAGAGGTAAATGAATAAATATCACTTCATAAGTAAACACAAAGGTGAGCATGTAGGAGATGTAAATATAATTATATAATTAATATCTTCAATCCATATGCATTCTTTGCTTCATTATTAATTAAAATTCTGTTACCTTTCCTTGACCTTTGTTGTAGGCAAGTTCTTGAGAAATCTCAGTAGTAGGACACCTTGTGGTAACAAAGCCTTTTTCTCTACACTAGCACTGCTAATCCTTGCCCATCATTTCTCAAACCAGAATGTTCCAGATGTGTAGTTTCCATAATTTCCAACCAGACTCATGAGGGATAAAAACTTGGGGCTGTCTTAGTCAGTGGAGGCTGGATGAGTCCACTTTGATTGAAGCCAAAAGATAATGCAGTTTAAAAAAAGAGAGTACTCAGCTTTGAGATTATAGTTGGATTTTTAATATACTAGTTCATTATCTAATCCAGTGTTTCTCTTGCTGCCTGGGGAATTCTGGGAAGTCCCCATACATAGTAATATTGCAAAAGCTGAGAAACTCTAACTCTAAAAAACCCCGAAATCTCATGGTTGGGATTTCTGTGGACTATCAAGAAAGCTACAGAAAGAACAGTGCATGGTAGAACTAGAACAGAATGGACGAATTCCAAGTCCAATGAAGGTTTTTTACATTCAGATCTGGTCACACCAGGCAAATCATACATGCTCCTGGAATGTTAGAGGTGAAGACAAACAGTGATGCCTTTCTATTAGGAAAGTTACAGATTACTTTTTGCTGGTGCACTAGGTTAAAAAGTCAACAGAAGTGAAAGGGTGTCACATTACCTATTAGGCAGGGAGAATAAAAGGCTCAAAGAGTGAAGTCTCTGTTCCAGATCTTAAAAATCATCACTTTTTGTGCCCGCAACAGGAAGATGTTCCTCCTTATGCTGGAATGTATTCCATGGGTTTAGTTACAGCATAAATATTATAAATTGTTGCCTGTAGGTTTTCAGATCCAATGCTTTTTCTTATCATTCATATCTGGAGTTTTCATAATGGCATACTCTTTCATCAATGTGCACAGATGTTCAAGTTACAGGTTTTGATTAGAGCAGAATGGTTTTACCATCAGCTTAGCAGTTTGACAACTTCAAAGAGGTTATCCTGATTTTTTTTCTGTGACCAGAGATCAGTAGACTTAATCACTTAATCATTCTGTTTTTGGTTTTTAAATAGCATTGAGCCTGCAAGGAGAGTTTTTCTCTGAAAAAGAAATGGGCAGCAGTATTGTAAGTGCACTGTCCCCATGAAGCTGGACTAGGGAGAAATTAAGTTGCAGCCTATCTAACCTACCATAGCAACATTGTCCAGATCCCTACGGAAAAATAGATTGCACAAACATTTAACTTCGCTGCACCATCTATCCTCCTTCAGAATTAACAGAAGGAGTGTTAATAGCTAGCTGGCCCCAGGTTGTGTAATCCATTTACTTGTGCCAGATCAATACATAATGCCTAATCTAGTTTTCTGTGGTGTTTCATATCAAATTAGAATGAGAAACTATCCTCCAAAAGACAAAAATATTTCATTTTGTTTTACTTATACAGCGACGAGACAAAATGAAACAAAAATATTTAATCCATGCTGAGATATAATACAACCATCCTTCCCTAAGGCTTGATGGAAGAAGCCACTTTGATTTATTCTTCAACCAACACCCATCCCCACCCACAAGCCAGGCCTACTCTACACTTCACCAACACTAACTTCTAAATTTATTATTTAAAAGCCTCTTCTTCTGAGACTCTTGTATTACTCAAAAGAGGATAGACTTGTTTTCCATGCTTCAGATTTTGTGCACAGATTTTCTCAAATTTACACCTACCTTTTAAACCATGAACATAAAGTGGCTTCTAGTTCATGCCATATATATGAACAAATGTATCTCATATCAAAATAGGCTCTGGAGAACAACAGCACACCATATCCTGGACTGCAGCTCCCATTCAATGAAGAAAGCTTTTAACACATTCTTACTTGTCCTGACAGAAACTGCTAAAAGATGAGACAGGATCTGGACCCGTTTTCTGGTCACCGTTTCACTTCTCCCCATGTCTGAAGAGAGTTATAGCTGCACTTCACTTTCAGCAGCATGAATAGAAACAATGAGAATAGTGAAGTTGTCCTATCTTTACAACATGCAGAGTATCCTCCTCCATTAACTTTATTGCCTTCACTATGGCACAATAAGTAGCTTTCCTGGTTAAGTCAAAATTACAGTTATGTTTTCTGCACCAAATAGAAGAATCACACCAAGTGTCAAACTTTTTTTTTGAAGCACTGTCACTGTGCTAGCAGAGGTCAAATGCTTTTTTAAGATTTTAAGAGGTTCAAGGGCTAAATGTTAAATTGACTACAAAAAGTTCACTTTCTTCTGGTTTCCTACATCAAAGTAAGTTTTTTTTCATGTTTTCCCACATTTTTGTGGATAAATCTCTGATCTGGAGTGCATAATGTAATCCAAAGTAATTTACAGTATTGTGCTTTAACTGATTAGTTCTTACTGACTTGAATGAAAGAGTCTGTATTTTAAAATATCTTATATAAAATAACCAAATTTTATTTCAGATAAGGGTATTCCACTTGGGATGGGCGCAGGCTTTCCAAGCAATTGCTCATCCTATTAAAAACATCTGGCATAAAGATCTATTGGTATTTTGTGGTCAGTAACCAAAACCTGAATGCTAGAGTCAATTATGGAAATGATGAGATGAAGATTTAAGTTTCCTTGTGCAAACCTCACTCATATGTTTGGCAGTTCACCGTGTACAGCAATGAAAACAGCACACAACACAGCTGGCCTTGAATTTGTTCACCAAAGATAAAAGCTTTACAATTATTTTTAAAAGATGCAAGAACTATAAATTTCAGCTTTGGTATTTGGAGGAGCTGAAGGTGCAGTTAGGGTAACAACATACACGTAACATATTTTGAAAAAAAATTCATTATTCTAGTTTCTATTTTACACAGAATATTTTTTAACATTGATTGGTTTGAATATCCATTTGAGTCAATGTGTGTCCATTTGAATAACTATTTTCCTTATTCATTTCTGTTCCTAGAAAACTCAATTTAATGAAACAGAGGACAAGATGGTTTGTATTCATCCAAATTGTTTTTGATATTTACTGAGTTATCCAGTCCATCTGCCCCAGTTTCTATGATATTACTCTCAATCTATTGGGCATGAGGATTATAGCAAGATGATTTCAGCCCTATAGAAGAAATAACAATCCTACTGATCTTTCTTAATTCTTCTATAGTTTTTGATACTATTAACTATATAATTTATTCTCGACCAACACAGTAATTTGGCAGCACTAAACAACTTCTACTTGCAGGGATAATTTCAGAGTGTAGAATTGTGCCTCCACACTCTGGCCACTATGCTGGAGAAGCCATAATGCTAAGATTTGTTCTGAATCTATATGAAAAACTGCAAGTAAATGATCCCTTGAGAGCTGGAACTCGATAACACACCTATGAAATTGACATTTATCTCTACTTATCCATTACATCTAAATCAGATGAAAGCCTTTAACTGGTGCCTGATGCAATAATGGGATGCAATTAATTGAGATTGAATCACAAGAAATGAAGAGTTTATGGGCAGGCAGTTCCCAAATTTGGGAATGAGTTTTTATAATAATGTAGCATGAAGAAAAGATACATATTTTGTGATTCTCCTAAAGTCATCACAAGTTACACAAAGCAATTAAAATTGGGAGAATTTTATTTTACCATTTGCCATTTTTTTAACCAGATCTTTTTCTTTTTTGCTTTTTCTATCAGACACTCCAAGTATAAATGCTGGAAGAATGTGTGTTTCCCACTCCCACCTTTTTGTTGAATATGTTTGATTGTTCAAATATTTTTTTTAATTTTTTTACATTATTTGAATGCATTCATATGTGTGTGTGTGTGTGTGTGTGTGTGTGTGTATGTGTGTGTGTGTGTGTTTTATTTGTGCTGATAAATAAATAAAGGGAGACTAGTATAGATCTATTTCAAGCTATTTAGCTCTCATCAGCTAGCCATACCCTTACTGGGATTCGAACCTGGGCTATATTACATATTAGGCAGACGTCTTAGCCATTAAGCCACAGGCTCTGATCCGTTATCAGCTAAGCCAGGGAGAAAGGTATATATTTAAAGTCACAACCCCTGGTAAGCCCCAATTATGGGAGGAAGCTAACTGCTTCCATTCTCTGTCAATCGGCTCGTTATATATATATATATATATATATATATATATATATATATATATATATATATATATATATATATATATGCGTGCGTGTGTGTGTGTGTGTGTGTGTGTGTGTTTATTCTAAATTGCTTTGTGTTGTCTCAGCATAAGCAGTATATACATCAATAAATGCACCTCCTGACTCTTTACTAATGAAGAATATAAAACAACCAATAATCTTCTACCAATTTTGTACCCTCTATTCCTTGTATCAATATTTTCAAAACTGTTTCAATACATAACAATATATTCCTGTCTGCTGGAACTCTCATCTACTACTCGATATTTCCATTTAAAAAAATCTGCAAAACATAGAAACAGTATCACACAAATGGTGTGTCGAAGAGAAAGTTCTCTAAGAGTTATTATGGACTTTCCAGAAGTTGAGGGAGACATGCAACCATAGTAAGACTGAAATTCAAATATTTTTTTAGCTAGGAAAACAATATTTGCAGACCACATCTACACTGCAAAGCTATTGCTCATGAATTTTTTCTCTTTCTCCTAAGTAACCTTAAGTAGCCAGTGAGTGAGTCATCACATTCCAACAGCACACACTACATGATCTAGGATGGAGCTTCAGAAGCGGGACATCGCCTGTAAGAATTCATTATCTATTCTTTTATTTTTAGCAATTTTGTAGCTGGGAGAAAATAAATATTTTTAATGAATGTGGATGTGAAGTAAAATATCACAAAACATTTTAAGTTTATCAAAACGTTAGGTAAAGGTAAAGATTCCCCTCGCAGACATGTGCTAGTCATTCCAGACTCTGGGGGACGGTGCTCATCTCCATTTCAAAGCCAAAGAGCCAGTGCTGTCCAAAGATGTCTCCATGGTCATGTGGCTAGCATAATTAAAATCAAAAGGTTAGCAAGTAATAAAAAGCTCATTGGAGCACTATCATTATTGAGTGTCCAAAGCACTTCTGAGCAATGCATCCTTGGCTACTTTCTCCAACTACTTAGTTTCTCATTATTTCTAATCCAACAAACATTCTTATTTTTATTCTTAAACATTCACATCCTTCAAAATGAAAGTTTGACCAATGCAGCTTATAAACGGTACCCACTGGAGACAACAGATTGGGCAAAGTTGTTTTCTGAGATAGAATTCTGCGAGTCTCCAAATACTGCTTGTCTATAACACCATCATCCCCAACCACAAGCCATCTGCAATTCATAGATTGTCCATTCTTTATTTGTATTTAAGTCTACCACAGCAGTAACAATTAAAAGGCTGGGCATCTTCAGCTCAATTTTCATCTTGCTTGTCTTTGCAAATTCCCACTATTTCAACTGGTTGTTGTCTTAGCTTATAATTGTCTACAGAACCAAAGGCAATATATAAAGAAGACTTTTTTGCTAGTTTGCCAGAAAGTTATATAAACATTACTGGTACAATGTGGCCAATATCACAATCTTACATGCTTTTTCCTGGAGGTAAATGCCCTCTAAACACAATTGTTTTTTTCTCCCAAAATAACTAAAATAGTGCTTGACTATTCCATGAAATGCTAACGTAAATAAATATCACTGTTAAATACCGATCATATTTTATTTGCCATAAAAGTATATGTATTATTGTGCTGTATTTTCATCATATTCATGGATTTTGTTTTGTGATGTTTTGAAGAATACATAATGTATATTTCTGTAGGTAGTCTAACAAACTGCCATAACAGGAATGTAATTGTACTTAGTGAAATTTGTGAGAAGAAAAAAGAAAAAGGTAGGTGTTTCAGAAATGGGATGTTCTGAAAAATTAACACTGTTTAAAATTGGGCCGGCCTCTTGCTGTTTCACAAAAAGCAATGGAGCCCCAGAAGGTAGGGCTAGGTAGGAGGCAGCCATCCTGCTTCCCACCCACCCCTTTGCCGCTTCAAAAAGTGCTTGGCTGGAGGTGCCGCCCAACCAATTGCCCTGCCCAGCAACCGCAGTGCCTCCTGCCTCCCGACACAGCACCCAAGGCCATTGCCAGTCCCTCTGACCCACCAGGAAGCACAATTTAAATGCCCCAAGCAGTGAATTGTCCAGGAGAAAAGGCTGGGGCAGGAGCACTGTGGGCCACTGCTGGAGAAGGAGTGCTGGTGGAGAGCCAACTGAGTGTAAATGCTGGTGGGGAAATGGCTGGGGTGAAGGGTACTTGGAGAAGTCAGCGTGGCAACATGGCCAGCGCCACTTGTCCTAGATCCCCTCTTAACAGCACATTTTTAGGAGAGATTGTGTCATTATTAACAGAAAAAGCAAAACCAAATAAAGAAAATAGACCAATAAATCAATACTGTCATCAATTTCTGATGACAGGCAAATACTCATTCTAGACAGGCTTGTGATTAATCTGAAAGAAGAAAGATGAAATCTTTATTAATTATTTAAATTATCTTTGGAAAAATCCATGTTTGATTTTTATGTATCAGTGATATTTTAAAACCATGAACATTATTTCTTTGGTCTTAAATTTTTACATTTCTCAACACAACTCATACGGGTTGACTTCTCTTTTTAATTATGTATTTTGGTGTGAAATCCATAGGACTCAATACATGTAACCACATTTAGCAACTGCAATTGGCACCAGCAATGGTGTCATTAAGTCACTGTTAAGTGAAAAAGCACCAGACCATGAGTTTCCAGAATTTGATTCATGAGGAAGATGAGCAAAAGGGAAAAGCTTACTGTCTTTTCCCCCCATTCCCTACTATTTGGAATGCTTATCCCAATGCTGGGATAATTAGTAAGAAGAGAATTAATGTTTGTATTCATATTCTTGAAGAAAAAGAAGAGATTACAGAGAATAAGCAGTCACACAATGGGGAGTACACATCAAAAAGAATGTGCTAGGAAGTTCTCACCCCTAAGCTACTTGAGAGGCAAAGAAGCCTTTGGTGCGCAACTGCTTAGGGTCTTATCAGTGGCAGGCACCCATGCAAGCTAGTTAGGAGAATTTTAATCAACTAATTACGTTCACAGAGTTCAGCTTGTTAACTTGTGGTTAGCACTTTCTGAGACATGCTACTGCAGAGAAAAGGAGTTCAGTAAGAGATAGGTTGTTCAGGCCAGGGGTCGGCACTTTAAACACTCAAAGAGCCACAAAGGTCCTAACCAGAAGTCTCCGTTCAATTCAGGAGCCGACCGGAAGTCTGGTTCCCCCCACCATAGAATATCTGCCTAGCCCAGCATCCTTTTTCCTCTACCTGTCCTAACCGAAAGCTCTATCAATTGTGGAGCTGACTGGAAAACCCACCCCTTGCTATAGAGTCTCCTCCTGTCATGCTCTGCTCCCCCCCCCCCGCATAACCAGAAGCTCCTCTCAAAATTGTGGTGCCGACTGGCGGCAGGGAGCCACAGCAGATGAAAGAGCCGCATGCGGCTCCAGAGCCACAGGTTGCTGACCCCTGGTTTAGGAAATCTTCCATTCCGTGAGAGGGGGAAGAAAAATAAACAGGTCAGGCATAGGACAATGCATCTTTAGATTTAGATTTAGATTGCTTTTATTTATAGGCCGCCCTTTTCCCTGAGGGGACTCAGGGCGGCTTACAACCTATAGGGAGGGGATACACGTAATGACATATACAGACAGTACATAATTAAAAAATAGAAGCAACATTCATTCATCATTCGGGTGGGGACAGATCCTAATCTTTAACCCCAGGCCGGTGGGATAGCCAGATCTTAAGGGCTGTGCGGAAGGTCTGGAGGGTGGTAGCCATGGTAATGGCAAGCATGTGATTGAGACAGAGAGAGGGAGAGCAAGTAAGCTGCTGAGAAAACCCAGGCACTGGCCACAATGATACTTTTTCATTACTGTCATGGCCAGACTCTTTCTACAAGGCAGCTGCTAAATGAGGACCACCTATATGAATTTTCGGTAGCTTATCAAAGCACACGTGCTCTTTTTGGTTGCATCTGCAGTACATGAAACTTAACCACACATCTGGGGCTTGTGCGTAGCCAAATTATTTAATTCAAATCACCAGCAGGGTAAATGTTATTTTACTACAATAGAAGATTGTACTTTTTTTTTCAATGCCACAACAATTTTTAAATAGTCTGATCAAATTTATTTCAGTTGCTTTATCTATGATTATACATTTCCAGAAAATTTATTGTGATCAGAAAAAGAAGAGACAAGCTGATGCTTTTAGCACACTATCAACAGCATAACATTACCATGTATTTCATTTTTGTGACAAATCAGTAAAATTTCTGCCAAATTCAGATTGATTCCTGATGATTGGATTTTTCATGTATTTTTCTGAACAACGAAAAGGACATGATTTGCCTCTAATGGGGTGTTTTCTCAACTTCCAAGCTTCTTCCACAAGCTTGATAATCCTCAGAGGTCTGCCAATCAAATACTAACCAAGCCTTAACCAGCTCAAGTCCAAACATGCTGAGACTAGAAGCAAAAATCTCTTTTGATTTCCATGAACAATTGCTGTGGTCTTGACATCTCCAAATTCATGCCCAACACTACCTTTATTGGCCTGCCCTGGCAGGTTGTTAGGCAGCACAGCACTGCAGGAGAAGTTCTCTTCTGGCCCTCTGATCAACCATTGAAGTTCACTAATAAAAGTAGCTTTTCTTTAATAACCATATGCAGTGATGATGATGATGATGATCATCATCAGGCAGGGTATAGTAAAATATTAAAAGCATTATAACAGTATAAACATTTAAAAGAAACAAGATTTATTAAAAGTAATTTAAATGCAGGGGGGAAAGCTTCAGAGCACTAACCAGCTTGGTGGCTGTGTGCTCCTCTGTGGGTCCAAGCAAGGCAGCAGAGCCATTTTTTACACCTTTCCTGGAGGCCAGGAGAGGGAGGGGGCTCACCTCAGGGTGTGTGTGTTCCACAAGGGAAGGAAAACTGCAGAGAAAGCTCTCTTCCTGGAACCTACCAGTTGGAATTCTTTGACCAGCAGGGCCTGCAATATACCATATTTTTTGGAGTATAAGATGCCCCCTTTCCCCCCTAAAAGAGTGTGGAAATGTTGGTGCATCTTATACACCGAATACAGCCATTTTTGGCCTCCCAAAGCCCTGCTCCCACATCCCATTTTTGAAAAAAATAGGGCATTTTTTGCAAAAACTGAGGTTTTTTTTGCCTTTGCTCAGCCCCCAGCAGGCTTCAGCAGGGCTGGGGCAAGGCAAAAACTACCCCAAGGCAAAACCGGGTGTTTTTGCCTTGCCCCAGCCCTGCTGAAGCCTCCAGAGTGCTGCTGGGGGCTGAGGAAAGGCAAAAACTTTTTTTTCTTACATATTTCTTTGAAATCTTGGTGTGTCTTATACACCGGTGCATCTTATAGTCCGAAAAATACAGTACTTCCCCATCAGTGGGAGAGGCTGATGTAATGGGACAAAGATCATTCTATAGGTACCATTGCATTGCCCACACGAACAAACATCAATCTACTGCCATCGCTTGGACTTGCCCACATGACACCTCCTAGGTGGCATGTTTTTAAATAGACATTGCATGGTTCCCACGCCCATTCAATTGAATACATACATTTGACTCTACAAACATAGTCACTGAAATAAATACATAACCATTCAACTATATCAACTTAATGTACATTCAGGCCCAGCAGCTTATACTTGTAAAGGCTAGGTTGATATATAGTAATGCAAAGTAAATATGCCTTAACTACTCAAATGATATATTGATTATCACCAAAATTTGATTTTAGACTTCAAGATCTACAGAGTGAGAGATATTTGAAGGTTGCGTGTATCCTTCAAGCAATCTCTCAGGATTATTCTTTAATATTCCATTTTATCAGTGTATAATAGAAATAAATAAAACATTAAGTGCAAGCATTAGAAGTACTGAAACATGAATATAAGCAATGTAAGATTAGGGTTACATATTTTGCTAATATCCTCTCACAGGAACAAAATTCCTAAGAATCTCAGGTAGTGTTAACATCTGGTCAAGTATACTTGGGCTTGGAAGCCAAGGAGGGTCGGGCCTAGTCTGAAGAGCATCAGACAAGATTTGGTTGTCAGGGAGAAAAAAAAAGCCACTTTCAGAAGGAAGCAATAATAAAACACTCCATATTATTGCCCAGTGTACTGCATAAGAGTAGCTACAAAGTGGCCAGGAAGTTGAGCTCAGATCAAAGGACTTGACATTACTGAAACTCCTGAAAAAAAGGAACCAGCAGCAAAGGAATAAAAACACATAGAGGATGTGCAATACCTAAATTCAAAGCAGTCCATCAATTTTTTGTCTATTTATTTATTTCACATATTTATGTGCTGCCACAGTAAAAAATGACTCAGAAATATAGAAATATTCTCCATATAGCAATACAATAGAAATAGATTACATATACATATACATATACATATACATATACGCACTGGTGTTTTGGGCTTAAAGCATGGTCAGAGCTGCCCTCTTTCTATAAATCTTGGTGGGGGTGTGTGGAGTGCTGGCTTTATTTCAGTAAGTGGATTGATTGGCTGTGTAGTTGTATCATGATTGGTAGTTTGGTGCTGGCTGTGTGTCTGTTGTTGTTTTGTGTTGTAACGGCCTGGGTGGTAGGTGGGGCTCGTTTGTTGACTAGGGCTGGTTTCCAGATGTCTGGTAGGCGGGACACATTTATTCGTCACATTTATTCATGTCCTGTAGAGTTTATTTCATGTCCTGTAGCTTTAAGGTGCTGGAAAAGGGAGGAAGTTTTTTCTTTTTTTCTTACTGCGTTCTTGTGTTCTGCGATGCATGCATTTATTCTCCTGTTCGTTTGTCCTATGTATGTTGCAGGGCAGATTTTGCATAGTATTTCGTAGACTCCTTGGTTTTCTAGCTGGATTTTGTCTTTCGGGTTTCTTAAGATGTTGGCTATTTTTTGGTCAGTGTTGAAGGCTGTCTTGATATTGTGTTTGTGGAGAATTTTGCTGATTTTATCTGTGGTGCCTTTGATGTAAGGGAGGAGGGTGATGTGGTTGCCCTGATCTGTGTCTCGGTTCTTGGGGGGAGCCTCCCTTTGGATTAGGTTGGTAATTGTTTTTCTTTGGAATCTGTTGGAGATTGTGCATTTAAGTAGTGGTTGGTGTGTCCTAGGGAGCCATTGGGTTTTTTGTAGATTAGGACGTCCAGAAAGAGAAGTTGGTTGTTTGCTTCTATTTCCATAGTGAATTGGATTTTGGGGTGTCGGCTGTTGAGATGTGTGAGGAAGTTTTCCAGTTTTTCTTTCCTGTGGTTCCGCTGCTTTATCTGCCGATGGGGCGTAGAACCCTCTTCTGCCTTCAAAACTGTTGACTGTCTTCTCCTGTAGCTCTGGAAAGGGGCCCTTATGAGGTGCTACCAGCTGGGCCAACTGGACCAAGGTTTTTTAGGGAGGTGTTACTCCTCCAGCACTCCTCCTCACTCCAGGACTCCTGATCCAGACTTTACCATCGCTGCCATTTTCCGGTTTGGTGTTCTTGTAGACGAGGGAAACTGTGTGTGATGCGTGCAGGGCAGATTTTGCATGGTATTTCGCAGACTCCTTGGTTTTCTACCTTGGTCTTTTCTTTGGGGTTTCTTAAGATGTTGGCTATTTTTTGGTCAGTTCTGAAGGCTGTCTTGATATGCAAAATCTGCCCTGCCACATACATTGGACAAACTAATAGGAGAATAAATGCATGCATCGCAGAACACAAGAACGCAGTCAGAAAAAAAAGAAAAAAACTTCCTCCCTCTTCCATCACCTTAAAGCAACAGGACATGAAATTGATTTTGAAGTAACCAAATTAATCTCCAAAACAGAACACTTCAACAAGAGAATAATTATGGAAGCCATCGAAATACAGCAACACCCCCACAACATGAATAAACATGGTGATACCTCACACCTACCAGACATCTGGAAACCATCTCTAGTCAACAAACCAACCCCACCCACCACCCAGATCATTACAACCCAAAAGAACAATGGACACAGAGCCAGCACCTCAGCCACACAGGTTGATATGAAACAGCTGACCAATCTACAAACATCAATTCTACCTACCAGTCAGGATGAAACTACACAGCCAATCAACCCACTTACAGCAACAAAGTCAGCACTCCACACACCCCTACCAAGATTTATAGAAAGACGACAGCTCCGACCATGCCTTACTCGAACAAGCATGAAGTCGAACACCAGCCTGAAGATGGTGAGTGGGACCTCGCTGAAACGTTGCCAAAACAATCTCAATCTTACACGAATAAAACAAGACCAGTATACCTACACCCGTGAAAATCTATGAATATATACCCTTACTAGGATCTGAACCTGGGCTATATTACATATTAGGCAGACATCTTAGCCATTAGGCCACAGGCTCTTATCCGTTATCAGCCAAGCCAGGGTGAAAGGTGTGTATACACACACACACACACACACACACATATGAAAACATATATATATATATATATATACATACATACATATATATATATATATATATATATATATATATATATATGTTGTTACATATATGTGTGTATATATATATATATATATACACATACACACACACACACAGACACAGACAAACACATATATATGTATATGTATATATGTATGTATGTATGTATGTATGTATGTATATGTATATGTGTATATATATATATATATATATATATATATATATATATATATATATATATAAATCATATATATATAAAAATCTTATATATATATATATATAAATCTTATATATATTATAAAATAATAATAAATATTCTAAAAATTGAAAATACAGCAATACTACAGAAATTGAAAAAGAATAATAGCTGGTAACTATAACTCAAATAAGGGGAAAACTCTCCATAAACACTTTCAGTTTTCACAGGTTTGTGGAAAAGCAACAAAGATGAAAACAGGTAAATTTAAAGGTACAATACCTTTATTAATATATATATGCAGGGGCCCGATAGTTCTCCCTTCCTACTCTCCATATACATACAGTAAAAACGCCATAAACTTATCAACTTCTATGTTTTAAATGTTCAAGAACCCCAAATTCTAAAAAAAATCACAATTTCAGAAGGGTCGCTCTGCACAGAAATCTTATCAAGAAAAGAGATTGCAAAATGCTCTTAGATGCCTTAGATACCAGCCAAGTATTAACATGACTGAAATTAATAGGGATACTTTGCAGTCAATCATTCTGCCAGCTATAAAAGATAAGTGAGAAGTTGCAAAACATGGCTTAAAGGAAAAGAACACCCAAGATCTCTGAAGAAGCAGGCAAGGGCAAAAGAATAGCTGAATTAAGGCAGCAAAAACTTACTTGAAATATAATTAAGGATTAAAAACACAGCTTATAGTTGATCTGTACAATGACAGCCTAGGGACCATTCAGCTAAGCCAATCTCAAACTGAAAGTGTTAGCATTTTTTGTTTCTATGATCCTAGATTTTTTTTATTTCTAAAAAAGGGAAAATGATGTTCTACAGGGAACAAGAATCATTGTGGTTCTTCTGACATCTCTGATTCAATGAGAAAAATGTGTTACCACAGGAAACCAGAGCCTTTTCAAAGAAAGGGGAGGAATTATAATAAAGTTACAAATAAAAATTCCATAAGGGTTAAGCGCATAGCAAAAGTACTTAAGATGCAGAAAATCAGATATCCTCAAGGATTTTTTTACCCAAAACTATTTTGCCGACTCTTGCAATTAGCAGAAATCTGACAAAAGCCAAAGTTGCTCATATTGGGGCTCTGGTTATATATGCCATAATCTTAAAAGCTGAATTTGAAATGTGGTAAATGTGATTTTGGCATACACATTAATGTATGTCAATGTATCCCAATAAAGTTTTCCACAGCAAAACCAAGGCTTCCCTGGTGAAGAAGAGGCCACCATCCCAAGTGGCTACCTCTCAAAAGAGTCAGATAGCAGAAGGGTCGCCTCAGACCCCATTGCAGGGTGGGAGCTTGTCAAGAAGATGAGAAATGCAGCCTTGAGCTCCCTCTGAAGCCCCAACACACCATCCTAATGACCCACCCACTCAGTATCAGGAGACCAACATTGCTCTGAGTGAAGATGGAGGTACAGAGTGGTCTCATTAAGAAGGTAGCATGAACAGACCAGGAGCTTTGGTTACCCAGCCCTTCAACTCACTTCTTTACTCCGAGCATTTCCCAGCTGAACTAAGAAAGGTGCAAGGCTCTGCAGGACGTTTTCTCTCACATTGCTCCTCTCTGTCTCATTCACCCCTTTCAAGAGGATCCCAAAGAGAATGATGGAAGTATTTCGCAGTTCAGTGTCTTCATAAGGAAGAAGAGAAACAGGTAGCAAGGAACAACTGAAGAGGCCTCACCTGGACCTCCGGTGTCTGATATTCGAATTATTCCTGTTCAGGGAACAGGAAAGTTTGCCTCATCTACAAGAACACCAAACCGGAAAATGGCAGTGATGGTAAAGTCTGGAACAGGAGTCCTGGAGTGAGGAGGAGTGCTGGAGGAGTAACACCTCCCTATAAAACCTTGGTCCAGCTGGCCCAGCTTGTAGCACCTCATAAGGGCCCCTTTCCAGGCCTACAGGAGAAGATGGTCAACAGTTTTGAAGCCAGAAGAGGGTTCTACGCCACATCGGCAGATAAAGCGGCGGAACCATCTACTAGGAGAAGGGAAACTCTGATTACAAACCTCCACTGCCTTGTGGTTATATCTACATCTGGAAAAGGCTTCAGGAGTCAACCTCGAGGCAAAATCTGGAGCCGGAGTTTCGGAAGCAGTTCGTGACTGTGTACAACCACGTTCTGGTAACTCCTGCAACACAGCTGGAACCAATCATAATGGCTCTGCAGTTCCATGGACTATTTCAGCAGCGTGGAGAAGGAGGTTCTGCTGCTTGGGTAACAGTCTATCCTCCATATCAGTCTACCACGGCCTCGTGCTCTGGAGAGGACCCTCCAGCTTTGTACACAGCATGAAACAACACAGAAAGTGGCAGATACTGGTTATAAGTCTTTGCTTAATTGATGCAGAGCATGGTGCCAGGGACCACTTTCGACGGTGGGAGAGGTCACTATACATCATTGGGCAGCTACCATCCACCTTAAGCTGGGCAGCCCCCAGCCAGTAAGGTGCTGCCCTGTCATGGTCTGCTAACGTCACAGGGTGCGTGGGGTTTAGAGTCAAAGCCGACAAGCAGATCGATAACTTTGCACCAACAACTATAAGAAAACTTTAGCTCTAAAGTTAGGCACTTGGAATGTTCAGACAATGACCCCCGGCCTTTCTGATGATTTTTAAGAAATAGATGATGTATGCAAGACAGCTGTCATCGATATGGAGCTGAGCAGACTGCAGATGGACATTGTTACCCTTCAAGAGACAAGGCTGTCAAACTCGGGATCTGTTAAGGAGAGAAACTTTTCACTCTTCTGGCAGGGAAAACCATCAAATGAAACTAGGGAATATGGGGTTGGCTTTACGGTCAGAAACACCCTACTAGGATTCATAACTCCACCTGCTGCAGGAAGTGAGAGAATTCTGTCCTTGCAGCTCTTCTCATCAGCAGGAGATGATGCCAGTCATCGAGGAAAAAAGGAGAGTGCTAACTGTATATAAAGTCTTTTCCAGTGAGCACAATCTACAGATTCTGCGAGCTGCTCATAGCAAAGTCCAACAGACTGCCAGGAGAGGTGCTCATGATTATTGGCTGCAGCTTTGCTCTCTGATCCAGACAACAGCTGACACAGGCAACATCAAGGGATGTATGATGGCATCAAGCAGGCCTTAGGTCCAACACAGACGAAATCTGCCCCTCTGAAGTCTGCTACAGGTGAGGTTATCCAGGACCGAGCACAGCAGATGGCACGTTGGGTGCTGCACTACTCTGAGTTATATTCCAGAGAAAACGTAGTAACTGAAGAAGCATTAAATAACATCAAGTGCCCGCCTGTCTTGGAGGAGCTTGACAGTGAACCAACCTTAGAAGAACTAAATGTGGCCCTCAGGCAAGGCACCTGGGAAAGATAACATTCCCGTGACCCGACAAAAGTCCGCACGACAAAAGCGCGCCGACAAAACCGTGTTGTGACATCATCAACGTGCCAACAACAGCGCAGCGACATCAGCGCGGCGACAGAAGTGCGATTTACAACAGTGCGGTGACAGAAGGGCGATTTAAGTTAAGGTAAGGGTTAGATTTAGGGTTAGGTTTAGGGTTAGGTTTAGGGTTAGGTTTAGGATTAGGGTTAGGGTTAGGTTTAGGGTTAGCATTACATTTAGGGTTAGGGTTAGCATTACGTTTAGGTTTAGGTTTACAGCACGCTTCTGTCACCACGCTGTTGTCGGCGCGATTCAGTGCTCATTCGTCGAAGAGCTTTAGAACTCACGGTTTTGTCACTGCAGTTTAGTCGGGTGCACTTTTGTCGGGCGCACTTTTGTTGGGTGCACTTTTGTTGGGTGCACTTTTGTCGGTCGCCCTTTTGTCGGTGAACCAACATCCCTGCCGAAGTTCTGAAGTGCTGCAAAGAGAACATCCCCACTAAACTGCATGAAACCTTCTGTCTTTGTTGAAAGGAAGGTGGAGTACTGCAGGACATGAAGGATGCAAATATCATCACTGTATAAGATAAAAGGCGACAGAGGTGACTGTTAACAACTACCATGTCATCTCTCTTCTTAGTGTTGTAGGGAAGCTGCTTGCCCGTGTTGTACTGAAGAGACTCTAGATGCTTGCAGAGAGAGTCTACCCAGAATCACAGTGTGGATTCCGAGCCAACAGGTCCACTACTGACATGGTATTTTCCCTTAGACAGCTACAGGAGAAATGCAGGGAACAAAGAAAACCACTCTTCGTAGCCTTCATACATCTTATGAAGGCTTTTGACTTGATTACTAGGGACAGCCTTCATAAAATTCTCCCCAAGATTGGATGTCCACCTCAGCTCCTCAACATTGTCAGGTTCTTTCACGTGGAAAGGAAGGGCACTGTAGTTTTTGATGGCTTAACATCAAATTCTTTTGACATTCATAGTGGAGTGAAGCAGGGCTTTGTCCTTGTGCCAACTCAAATTCGGGATCTTTTTTGGTGTCATGCTGAAACATGCTTTTGGAACTGCCACAGAGGGAATTTATCTCCAGACCAGGTCAGACAGAAAACACTTTAATCTTTCTAGATTGAGAGCAAAGTCCATCTGAAATGCTTATGGGATTTCCTCTTCGCTGACAATGCTACCATTACTGCTCACTCTACCAAAGAACTTCAACAACTTAAGGACTGTTTGGTTGACAGGAAGTTCTTCAGCTGGACAGACGTAGGGGGGTGGGCTCTTAAGAGACTCATATGAACCCTGTCTGACAAACCATCTCCAAGATCCTTTTTGGAACAGAACACACCCCCCCCCCCGGAAGAGGGGAGCGAAGAAGGGCAACATCTCATCGGACCCAGAGGGAAGCAACAGGTCAGAGATTTGACTATGAATCAGGAGTTGGGGCGGCAGTCTGCAATATGGTTGACAAGATGCTGGCTTTTTGTCAAAGCAAATGAAACAGAGGGTGTGGAAGAGATAAAAGATGGGTAAGAAAATTTATCTAACCCACAGCCATAAATCAAACCTGGAAAAGGCAAAGAAATCTTGAGAACATAAATAATATTGTTGGTCAGATCGGGACTTTTTCAAAAAGAAAGAAAGAAAGGAAAATGGAGGGTTGAAATACCAACCCCCCAAAAGCTATTTGTTTGAAACAATTTCAGACAGAAAGGTAGAAAGCAGAGAAGTGACAAACCCACTCAATTATAAACTCTAAATTTGGTTTTGGATTTGAAATAGAAATCAAATATTCCATAGGATTTACTTTTACTTTGTTTGAATTTCTTCCAACTAATATAAACAAGAAAAAAGCAAGAAAATGGAAGAGGATGGACATGTCAAACCAAAGAAAAGGGAGAAGGCAGGAATAGAGAAGTGGGACAAAAGACTTATTAGGAAAAAATTAAACATCTAGAAACTGTTATATGGGAAAATATAAAGCAAGCTAAGGGTTTTATTCTTAAATATGACAATAACATGGAGTTGCTAACTGGTTGAATATAATAATGGAAAGATAACTAAACAAAGCCCAAAATATGTGGAATATGGATAAATATGAAACTGATATGGAGAGGCCGTAAAGCAGAGATTTGTGATTCACTTTTATACATGATAATTAAACTGAGTTGTGAATTGACTGAAAATGGTAATAGAAGGACAACTAAGCATGGGTTAAAATATACGAAACATGGATATATAGAGAACTTTTAAGATGATGAATAAAGTGAGATGTTTACCGCTTTTTATTCTATATAATAGATTAAGGGAATTATAATGAACATTGAACAGTGAGGTACGCCATTTATAGACAATTAAAGCTTATCTAATCCAAGATATGGATAAATGGAGAGGGAACATGAAATATACGTACAATGGGAAACTATTGAGATTTAAAGACAGACTCACAAACTGGGGGCATGTAACGATGTATAATTATATAAAGATAATGATGAGAATAGCTGGGAATTGTAACCAGGTTTACAACTCAACCAAAATTAGGCTGGGGGGGGGGGAGGGTTAAAAGCACAATGACTATATGTATATATTTTTAATCTATTTTTTCAAAAGGAGGATAACATATATTAAAATTAAATATGTATATTGAAAAGGAACTATTAATACCATCAACATAAAATGGAGCTTGCTCAGAAGCTGAAATACACCAAGTAAATGAGATGTAGAGTGTGAAGGAGAGAGGTAAGGGAAGAAGAGAGGGATAGGAGAGAGGGCAAGGAGGGGGGAAGAGGAGGAGAGAAATGAGGAGTGGAAAGGGGAGAGAGGAGAAGGAGAGAGGAAGGGGAAGTAGAGAAGGGAAGGATGACAGAGGGAGGGGGAGGAGAGAGGGAGAAGAAAGTGATGGATAAGGTACAAATATGGTGTATGGAGAACAGAAGAGCCAATAATTGTTTTTGGGAGCTGATGGTAAGATGAATTGATGTAAACATTTAATAATACAAAATGATGCTGGCTATGTAATAGTATACATGTGATTATATGTTATGAAAATGAAAAAATAAAAAACTTTACACAAAAAATCCCAACAACTCTAGGACTGTTTTAGCAAGGCCTGCCAAGACTTTGGACTAACAATCAGCCTGAAAAAAAAATACAAGTCATGGATCACAACATGGATTTACCTCCCTGTATTACAATCTCTGCATGAGAATTGGAGGTCGTCCATGACTTTGTGTATCTTGGCTCAACTATCGCCAACACTCTCTCTTTAGATACTGAGCTGAATAAACATATTGGTATAGCGGCTACCACATTCTCCAGACTTACAAAGAGAGTATGGCTTCATAAGAAGCTGACGGAACATACAAAGATCCAGGTTTATAGATCCTGTGTCCTGCAATACACTCTTGTATTGCAGTGAATCCTGGACCCTTTATGTACAGCAGGAGAGAAAGTTGAACACCTTTCATATGCGGTGTCTCTGACATATTCTTGGCATCACCTGGCATAAGCAAGTTCCAAATAGCGCAGTCGTGGAACATGCTGGAATTTCTAGCATGTATACACTATTGAAACAGCTATGTCTACGCTGGCTTGGGCATGTCGTGAGAATGGCTGATGGACAGGGAAAGTGCCCTAGAGGGAGACCACAGCTGCGATACAAGGATATCTGCAAGGGGGATTTAAAGGCCTTGGGACTGAACATTAACAGCTGGGAAACCTTGACCTCTGATTGTTCAGCTTGGAGGCTAAAGACGCAGCATGGCCTTCTCCAATTTGAAGAGACATTTGTTCGGCAGGCTGAGGCAAAGAGGCAGTCCCGGAACCAGCGAAATCTGGGGGCTGGGCAAGGGACAGAATGTATCTGTGTGAAAGGGATTGCCACTCTCGAATTGGTCTTTTTAGCCACACCAGATGCTGTTTTAGGACCTCTTTCCTGAGCACGATACCATAATCTTTTGAGATTGAAGGCTGCCAACATTAATGACCTATGTGTATATGCCTTAGCCAAACTGTAGATAGCAGCCACAGTTGTCCCAAGGACCAACTGGGAGAAGAAAGTAAACTCCAGATTTTCACTTACTTAAAGCAAGTTGACCACTACATTCTGGCAGGCATTTTCTTCCCAGCCGTGGACCATCAGAGATGAGTGAGGATTATTCCAAAGTTCTGAGCAATCTCTATCTGCACTCCAACTAAAAGATTAGGAGGAAGAGGGAAAAAGGTTGGGCAATGTGTTGTTGAGATAAGCAGAGTATCCATGAATAAAGAGGACCACATAGGTAACCTTTTTCCTACTATTCATTATTCTTTATTATTTCCTGAAGATATAATGCAATAACAGAATACTTTTTTTGAGTAGCACAAGTATTTTTGATGAGACTCAAGTTGTTTTAGATGCATAACTACTATAATTGTTCTCATGGAAGCTGTTCAGATATTGAACATTATTTTTAATTATTTATTTAGTTTAATGACAATTTAAAGCACAGAGACCACAATTTTCTATACTCAAATACCTATACAAATTTGTTTTTTGAGATCAGTATCTGTTCTTGGTATCTGCATACTTACACCCTAGATCAGTGTTCTCCTAACCAGTTGTTCCTCATACATCTTGAATAAAATACCATAAATCCCAACTAGTTGGGAACTGATTTCTAGCTTATGTAAAAGACAACAAGTTGGGGATGTCTACCCCAGGCTACAATTACAATATATAAGTGCTGACATGTATTTACTGATAAGTACTGACATGTTAACTCAGTTCCAACTTTCAGCAGATATGGCACAGAAGAAATACAGAATGTAATTTTTTCCAATCTATATACTTGCAGGCTAATAAATAAAAGCAATATGAACATAATTACATCTCCGCATTCTTATTTTGATAAACCTTGAAGCAAATTGATTAATAAATGTTTCCACAAGCTTTATGTATAATGACTGGGGCCAATGTCTCTCTTATTATATCTAGACATCTAAGCTTCATCAGTGTCACAATCTTCCTGGATACTATCCAAGTACCTGATGGGTCTTGTACTCTCAACTCAAGGCATCAATTTCTTTTAATTCCTAGTGTACAATTGCTATTGTTTCCTAATGTAAATAAATTGCTTTCTGTAAGGTTGAAGTTTGTTTCATAAAAAATAAAAGTTTTCACTTCTTGATAACTAACTTGATCTCAGACATCTTGTTCAAGTTTTCATTTTTCAAATTATAATTTAAAAAAAGCTTCCAGACATGGGGAAATTTCAACAAGTCCCTTGTAATGTCTTTTCCATCCAGTTTATCACATTACCTTTCCATAATTATGGACATTTTAGAGACGTTTGAAGAGTCCCAGAAGAGAAAGAATGCATGAATGTGCCTGGTACTTTAGATCAAAAGCATTTTTTTTAAAAAAAGCTCTTTCTTGTTAATCATTTGCCAAATACAATTCAGAGCTACACATTCAAAACAAAATCCACATACTACATTTGTGTAGGACTTTACTGGATTGTGATAAAGGGCAAATGAGTTAGATTGCTGATTAACTTTACTCTGAAGCTTTAAAAGTTCCTCAACGTGAAAAGTAAACAGTTACCTGTATGTCTTATTTTAAGAAGAAATAACTTGAGCTGACAAAAATCCATCTGGTATACCATTCTAACAATTATTTATTGAAGTGAGATTGTTGCTCATCTCATTCTGCAAACTGCTATATTATTTTGGATTCTAATTAACGGAATTATAATAAAGTAAACAATCACCTTTTTCTCTATATCAGACATAATTTTACTGCAATGGTATGTGGGAATGACCTGGGAGATTTGTCCCAGAGTTGCAACGGATATATATAAACAAATAGCAAGCCCCTTCTAGCATTGAAGAGATTACCTAGATGGGTAATGAAATATCTGCACTAGAACAATCAAACTTGGAAAGCATCGACTTCATTATGCTGTGTGTTATCTGACTGTTCCCTAGGCAGCATCTCTAGACCTTCAGTCTCTGAAGATCATTTCCATATAATATTACAGATAAAATTATACCTTATAGCCAGATAATGAAACATCTGTACAATCAAACTCAGAGAGCACAGTTCAACTTTGAGCTACAAACATTCTTTTTTATTGAGACAACATAGTCCAAACTGGAGAGTAGGCAGGCAAGAGGCTCATAAGAGATCCTTCCTGATTTCTCAAGGATAAAGGGGATGTGAGAAGAAATGTACTTTCCAGAATTGTAAGAATCTGTTAATGTAAGCTGTCAAATGAGCACAACTTCAAAATTTGCTTAGACTGATTCGCTACTTTAATTCCTCTAGTTGGAGAATATTTTGGAACCCTCATAATTTTCTATTATCAGGTAAAATCTTGAAGTTCAGCTCAACTCCTGCTGACAAAGGAGGATTTGTTTTCTGCAACAAATAGAAATGGATTGTTAATGCCATTTTCAAAGTTGTTTTCTTGACTTCCCAGCCTAGTGTACAGCAATGACTTCGTGATTGCCCCCCCTTTCAAATATAAATCAGGTTCAACTATACTTAATGTTTTCAATATTGGTAACTTTTTATGCTGCTTAATTCTAGGTAATTTATGCAGAATGTTAAAATGCATGATTCCCAATAAAAGTATCTATAGAAATTTACTGCTAACATATTTCCATTGAAAGATCTGTCCATTTAGTAAAATTCTCTGCTTCCCCATCTTTAACCAAATCATTATTTTACATTAAAACAATGCAACCCATTTTTCCCAGATTAATTTCCCAACTATCATGTTACATTCCCTGAAATATAGGATACATTGATTATCAACAAGCTTATATATATAAGCTTGCATGAAATGTAAAATATCAGCATGGAACAGAGTAATAACCAGTAGAGTCTATGAGAGAGATGCAATTATAAATGCACAATGCAATTAACTGTACAGATTGGATTTATACTCTGTTCTTAAAGTAACTGTAGAATCCTGTATTCATTTTCAAATTTCTCAATTGTTGAAAGCACTGAAATCAAGGATCTCTCAACTAAAACAATGTTAATAACATTAAGGATTAAGTTGTCCAAATTGGTCTATTCAGTGTACAAGATAAATTTGCTTTAATGCTCATGCTGTGAATCTATTTTGCATCAATAAAAACTGAGCTCACAATCATGAACTACAATCTGATGAACAATTATACAAAATAAGAAATTTTAAAAACAAGTTCTGACAAATAAAATACCTAACATAATTATTATGCCGTTCAAGTCCTAAAATTAAAAGCAACTTAAAGAAATGCTGTGTTGGAAAGTTTGTTGTTCTTCATTTCACTTTGCAGCATATGTATGTATGCATACAAATACATGCACACACACAAACACAAATGCAGACAAACACACAAAGTTAAAAATGAAAAGCTCTCTGCAAAAGCAGGGAATTTCATATGGTATAAAAATTTGGGGATTACATATATTTGATGCAGAAAGGGACAACATTTTTGTGTCCTAGAGAAAAAAATAAAAATACTTAAAACCTTTATAACCTTTGGTTGAAATATAACAACTGCATTTAAGCAGAGACCTATCTATATTCATTCTTGTACATTCTATTTTGGATACCAGTAGAAGGTGGAAAGTTTATTAAGTCTGATTCAGGAGCTTATACTATGGATTTCTAAAATCTGAAATTCATATTTATGATCTGTTTTATTGTGCTTAATTTTACTTTCAGTATTTGGGCAAAATGACTCTTGGAAACTAGATCATCTTTACAATTGGTTGTACTTTCCTGCAGTCACATGACTATGATTTGTGATGGTTTCTGACAAACAATTCTCAGAAGAATGGGTTCACTTAATGACTCTGTCATTCACTTAACAACTGCTGTGAAAAATGTAAAAAAAAAAAAAAAAGGTCCAGTCACATGGATGCCTTGGCTTATGTCTGCAATGACTTAAAATTGGATTTCTGGCCCCAATTATGGTCATAAATCAGGAACTATTTGTAATAGAAGAATATAATAGAGATAATTCATTTGTTGTCATGTGCTGAATATTCTATTCTATGCAAAGAACTGTAGGATTCAAATGATTTGTGGCAGCCAAACCATACATGTTCCAAACATTTTGGTCAAAATTCTACCTGAAGCAGAGCTGCTTAATTTCAAATATGGTTGAAAATGCAGACAGAAGTGTTTTGAACATTCCATTTGATTTTAGACTTTACTAATAGGAATTATTCTTGTCTCCACAATCTGGTCCAGTACAATAGAAAGGCTAAAACATATTCCAAAATTATTGGCAAAGGCCACATTAGAGGGAGTCTAAGAGAAATATTAGAGTGATGGAAAGTAAAGAGCATCTGACTCTATAAGTGAGCCATTCTTGGAGGGGTGGGGGACCTTGCTATTTGAAAATAAGATTGAAGACTGGTAATCTATTTAGAGGAAAATAATTGTGAAGATCATTAACTTAGTGTTGGGATGGTGCTTCTGCTGGAGGGGCAGAGACAAGTAAAGTGTATGGATTAAATTATACACCAGAAAGTATGAACTGGTGTTATTTAGGCTATTGTGGGTACATGAAAGTAGAAATCTCTAGCTTAGTGACAGTTACATGTCACATTCCTGAAAACCTGTTTTTTTGGGGGGGGGGGATTGCAACATTCTAAATATATATAATCCAACATTTTTTTTAAAAATAATTTGATTTGACATTAAGGGGTCAGCAAATGGGGGATAAAGGACACACCATAATAAATGATAATGATCACTGGGCATGAGCATCTTCAAAAATGTCTGTTTCTTTCAAGTACATGGTTTAAATACAGGATATATATATGTACTATACACACACAGATAAATGTTAAATATGAGCCTAAAAGCATGGTTGATCTGCTGACTTATGATGAAAGATGAAGAGAGTCAGTGAAAGATTCAAGGATGATAAGAATTTCTGGATCGGGGACCATACCATGAGATGATGACAGAAACTTATTGCATAATGTTTACAGAAAAGAAAAAAAGATAACTATAAAGATTTAAGGGAAGCAGACAATGAAATTAATACTTTTGAATTATGTAATATGTTGAATGAATATGTAGTTATTATTAGTATTATTATATTTATTTGCTGCCTATCTTGGGCAGCTGCCTATGGGGCTACTCCAGGTGGCTCACAACCAAAAACAAAAACAAAGAAATAAAAAGGAAGTTTAAACAAAACAAAATAATGGAACAATAAAACAAACAAGGAAAAAGAAAACAAAGAAAATACATTGATAAAAATGTAAACATAAAAATGTTTTAAAAAAAAGATGGGTGAGTGGGGAGCAGAGAGCGAGGGGGGGAGGCAGAGTCTGCTTTCAATTTAGCAACTACCTTCAGAGTAGAATTCCCCCATTGGGTCAAATTGGTAGTTGAAGATTGATTGCTAAATGCAAGAAGAAAGTGTATGATAATAAATGGAAAACTTAATGACAGACTCAACACTGAGCAGGACTAAGGTAACATTGTATGATATTTCCATGGTTCATATATTTATCCATAAATAAAAAGATGCCTGTGCTGACATCAGGGGTGTGTTGATTGGGGACAGGAAGGTACATGCACTTTCGTATGTAGATGATATCATCTTGCTGGCTGGAAACCTGTATGATTTGTAGCAAACACCAGAAGGTGTTATACAATGAATAGATTTGTAAATCAAATGTACTAAAAAAAATTGCCTGACACAGAAAAGATCTGCAAACCATGGTAGAAAAATAGTGGGTGGTTTGTAATCTGTTCTGTCAACAAATAACATAAATAGCTGAACGCTATGAAGTACAAATCATTAAATTTAAGTAAAACATAAGTTGTCTTACCTGAACATTGATTCTCATGGAACAGCAATAGGGCTCAGGAGTGGGTATTCTCATAGCCTGATTGGTCAAGAGACTGAGTCAATAATTCAGAAGCCACGCCTATGACGATTGATTGATAAATTAGTTTTGGGAATTGCAAAAGCCAACCCGCCCCCAATTTACATATGATCCAAATTGACTATAAAAGTCATTTGATTCATTACTGTACACTTGGATCATCAAGTATTTCTGGTGTCAGTAAAAACACTACAACCTTTATAGAAAAAGTAATGAAGCATTGGAAGATGGAATTGATAGTTGGAAATGAATAATACGGTCTTGGAGAATCAAGAGAGGCATATTACAGGATGACTCATTTTTATCATTATTTGTCATTGCTACCAATCCCACTTTCAATGATTTTGAAGAAAACAAATATTTGCTATCAAATAGCAAAGATTAATATCAACATCTTATATTTGCTTTATATGGGTGATCTGAAACTTTATGGAAAATTAGAAATCAAAATCTAGTCACTGACAATCATTGTAACAGTTTTAGCACAGATAAGGCAATGGAATTTGGATTTGAGAAATATGCCAGAGTAGCAATAAATAGGGATAAAAATCACAAAAAGTAAAGGAATTGAAATGGCCAAACCAGCAGGAGCTATTAGGATGAAGCCTACAAATATATGGGTATGAATAGCTAGATAACATCAAGCATGGACATTAAAAAATGTGATTAGTAAAGAATACATCCAAAGAGTATTAAAATTGCTAAAGACTAAATGAACAGTGGAAACTCCATCAAAAAAAGCAATATCTGAGCCATACCTATGATATCATCCATTATTAACTGGACAGAGGCTGAACTGCTGAGTTTAGACCACAAACTACAAAACTCATGACTATTCACTATGAATTACATTCCTGTAGGTAGATTATACCTGCTCTGCAAAAATGGAAGAAAAGATCTACTTCAAGTCAAAGGAATTGTCAAAGACAGAAAGCATGGATTGGCTGGTGACATAAAAGACAGCCAAGAACAAGCACTGATGTAAGTTAAAAATCGGGATTTACTGAATGTACAGGAAATGAAACATGAATATTGAAATGATGTAATAAAAACATGGACAGAATGATGGCAAGAAAAAATATCACATAAAGTATAAGTATCACACTATAAAAGATTGAGGGGAAAGTGGATAAAGATAATCTGGCAAAGGCTTACAACTGGAACATTAAAAAAAGAAACTAAAGGCTTGATTTTGGCTCCTTCAGAGCAAACTGTTCAAACCAATGCAATCAAGGCCAGAATTGAGAAATCATCAAATGATTCAAAGAGGAGATTGTGCAAACGAGTGGAAGATGCAGTAGACAATACATTAGGCTCAAAAAAGGAGATCCCAAACTGAATATAAAGAACAACATAACACAGTTGCCAAAACAATTCACTGAAAAATCTGTAAAATAATCATGTGCAAATATTGAAAAATTAGTGGGAACATATAATTGAAAAAATAGTGAAGACTGAGTAGGTTAAATATTGTGGGATTTCTGAATACAAGTATATAAAGTCTTGGCTCATCATACATCAGATTTAACTGTTAAATTAAATTAATTTAAATTAAAAAGAAAGTGTAGATAATTGATGTGGCAATAGTAGATAGTTAAGTAGAAGACAAAGAATTGGAGAAGATAACATTTTCAAGATGTGAAAATTGAAGTTGAAATATTATGGCACAAACTATGGTGGTCCCAGTGGTTATTGGCACTAGGCACCATACAGAAAATCTTGGACAGTACTTAAAAATATCTGGACATTGACAAAATTCCCATCTGTCAATTAAAATGGCTACACTGTTTGGATCTGTACATATACATTAATGCTGATTCATTAGAACTCAATGCATATGAAAACCAACACCAGCTAAAGAACTGGCATCTGTCACCTCATATGTTGTGTATATAATAAAAACTGGAACACCATTGAATACCATTGCAATCAGTCAATTGCAAAAGGCAGCTTTACTCGGAACAGTTTATGTCCTGCAATGCAGGTAGTCCTTGATTTGCAAGAGTTTATTTAGAGACCATTCAAAGTTACAATGGCACTGAAAAAAGTGACTTAGTACTGTTTTTCACACATTGCAGCATCCCCATGGTTATTTGTTCAAACTTCAGACGCCTGGCTAATTTCTATCTATCTATAGTTATGACTGTTGCTGTGTCCCAAGGTCGCGTGATCACCTTTTGCAACCTTCTGACAAGCAATGGAGAAGCCAGATTCACTTAACAACCAGGATATTAACTTATCAGCCTCAGTGATTCACTTAGCAGCTATGGTAAAATGATCATAAAATGGGGCCAAACTCACTGAACAGAAATTTTGGCTCAATTGGGATCATAAGTTGAGGACTACCTGTACTTTAACACCATCCAACATCAACATCTACCTATTCCAGATCCTTAAGAAAGACTCGACAAGTGGATAAAAATGCCAAATCTAGTATTAATCTCTGGCTAAATGCAACAAATCATAATTTTAAACTAGTATGTCACCTGTGTCCCAATAACTCTCTATGGCTCAAGTTACAATGTTTTCAGACCAAAAAATATTTTAGCATAAGATTTGAGAATAATTAAGATTTATACCATAAAACAGATCCCTTAAAAAATTGATGTTTGAGATATTAAACATCCTATAGACTTCCAAGTATAAAAGTATAGTATAAAAATAACTGGTAGAATAATCAGTTTTTCTTGGGCAATGCTAAGATACAAGATGCAAAAGATAAATACCTTATCAAGATCTAGTATTACTATGAAATAGTATCTATTATTACTCTCAGTGAAAGTAAGTTTCCATGGTTCAAGAAACTATTAAAACATGACAGTAACCATTTTGTGATCGTTTTTAATGTGTTATATCTAATGGGCATTTCTACAATGACCAACTTATGACTAGAAAAGTATCACAAAGACCATTCACAAGAGAGAAGATTAGTGGAAAGTTAATTTAATTTGAAGAAGAGGAGAGTGCAGGAAGTGAAAAATGTGCACACTCAGCTTCAGCTCAGGGAGCTGTTTGATAGCTCTTTTCCTCTCACGCTTGGTGGCTTATGAACAATGGACAATATTCCAGCCAAGCTTGCTCTGCTGAACTATTTTGGGAGCTATTGAGTTCAATTATTGAACAGACGTCTCTTGAAAATGGATTGTTTGGGAAAGAAAATAATCTTCTAATTGAAGAAACTGGCTTCTGAACTATAGCGGTCACTTACCATAGAGTTTTCCAGCCTTTCATACCATCCTAGGCTTTAATATTGATATTTTCCAGTAACTCTATTTTTTTGCATCAAGTGCTAAGCATTATAGAAATGTTTACAATTGGGCACTTGATTCAGTGAGCCACTAAAACCATCTGTGGGGAGTTAAGTTTTTCAATAAAGGAGAAGAAATCACTAATTATTTCTTATGTCATCCCATTATATGTTCCTCGTTAAGTGCTCCAACCTGGCCAACTGCATGTGGTAGATTTGAGATACATCAAAACATCAATCCTGGCCATCAAACACCTTTTCTTTATTTTCCTGTCACTGCTTCTTTTTGCATGCCACTCTCAACATTCTTTTTTTTTAAATCAAGGTTTTTATTTATATATAAATAAAGATAGTATATTGTCCGGGCATTTCGTTTTTTAAAAAAAAGAAAAAATAACAGATATACTGATAGTAGTAATGATAATACACCTAATAATTACAACCATATTTATACTTATATTAGTTTATTTATGATCATATTAATTGCACTAGCATGCTTATAATTATAAACAACATTCATATTTTACTTACATATAACAATAATCTTTCTTCATCTAATTTCTACCTCTTACCTCTAACCATTGATAAAACGTATTTCATATTGAATAGTATCTGTATCTCCTTTACAGTCCAATATTTTCCGATTTATGTTTTCATGTGGTGGGGTGTTCTCATTTTTCCAATATTGTGCAAATACAATTCTCGCTTCTGTTAATACATGTAGCATTTATAGATACTTCATCATAGCTTTCTGGTGTTATACCTAACAAAAATATTTCTGCCTTTAAATCTATATGCTGCTTAATCATCTTTTCCAGACGTGTGTATTTTCATCCAATATTTTCTTGCTTTTATACATATCCATCACATATGATAATAAGTACTGGAGTCTGATTACATTTCCACCATTTGGCGGACATGTTGTTAAACATTTTTGCTAGTCTTGCCCGTGGCAAATGCCACCGATAAAACATTTTATAAAGATTTTCCTTATATGCAGTAACCATTGTCAGTTTATAATTTCTATCCCAAAGTTTTTGCCAATTATTTATTTCTATAGTGTAGTCAAAGTTTTTTGCCCATACTATCATTGTTTCTTTTACTTATTCACCTTCCATTTTAAAGCTCAGTAGGTAGTTATATAGTTTTCTTATCAGTTTTTCATCTGTCCCTAATAATATATTATCAAGTGTTATTGGTTCTTTATAGAAACCCCATGTTTTGCTCAAAAATCTTGCTATTTAGAATTATTGACCAGTCTCAGCTTACTGAAATTTATACAGTAGCTCTCCAGATAGAAATTAGCCACTATAACATTTTTCCTATATATACAATTAAATACAATTATGTATATACAAAAGGTGGCTCAGTGGCTAAGACGCTGAGCTTGTCGATCAAAAAGGTCAGCAGTTTGGCAGTTCGAATCCCTAGCACTGTGTAACGGAGTGAGCGCCCGTTATATTTGTCTCAGCTTCTGCCAACCTAGCAGAACCTCGCATCTAAAAATGCGAGTAGAAAAATAGGAACCACCTTTGATGGGAAGGTATCAGCGTTCCGTGTGCCTTCGGTGTTTAGTCATGCCGGCCACATGACCACGGAGACGTCTTTTGTCAGCGCTGGCTCTTCGGCTTTGAAATGGAAATGAGCACCGTCCCCTAGAGTCAGGAATGACTAGCACATATGTACGAGGGGAACCTTTACGTTTATGTATATACATATGCACATACATTCTTACTTCTCTGCTACAAATTTCAAAAAGCATGATGATTCCAAGATTAGAAGCAAAGATCATTCTCAACTGCAGAAAGATTTCCCCTTTGGGGACTGTACAATTACTTAAATCTTTCACTCAGAGAAACATGATTGACTCACTAATTACTGTGCAAAAACATCTTTTGCTTAAGGTTCTAATACTTCAACTTAATTATTCTACTTCTGTGTATTCTGTATTGCTGGTGTTGCTTCTCTGATTGCCAATTGTGTTTATTTTATATAAGCTATTACTATATAACTTAAATGTATTATATCTTAAAGTAATATGGATTTTCAGTACAAGATGCTGCAAATGCCTTATATCTTGCATTGTCTTGGGTTCTGATGCAATACCTGACTATAATTCAGTAATCCAAGCTTCAAACATGGGCACACTTTGCCATATCCTGTCATTACGCTCTTTGTTCTTCGGTAATTTTACTAATTCAGCTAAACTGGCATGCTATTGTTTCTACTTGCCCTCAAGTCTAAAATATAAATCTGATTATGAGTTGAAATTCTTCTTTTGAAGTTAAATGTAATAACAAACTGTTTTCTGCAAGGGAGAAAAGGGGGGGGTTCAAGATGGAAATGCATGGTTTGGAGCTCACTTATTTATCTCAACTCATGGGTCAATGTTTCGTCTGAACCAAATCATTGTGAAGATACTTTACAGATAATGTAGATTTTTTTAAAAATTAAAAAGTTAAGTTTGAGGTAACTTGGCAAAATATTTCTCAGTAATTATCTTTCTAACAGTTAATCCTTATTCTTCCATCCATTTTTTTTTTAAAAAATACCATTTTGGCCCAATACATATTTTCTATGCAAGAGAATATGTGTCTGGAAACCAACTTCCAGTGGTCCCACCTGGATTGGCCAGTAATGGAATCTTCTGTTCAAGTTCTACAAAATCTTAGAGACATGGTTTTTTTTTACCTCAATCTATGTCACAAATAGTATTTTAAAATATGTAATTCACAAATTTTGTATTTTGTTTTCATGACAAAATAAACTTAGAGACTTTCAAGCAAAATGTATTTCAAATCACAAAAAAAATCAACTAGGAAAACCACAGTAATAAAAGTCAGCACCTTCCAAAAATAAATTGAAGAAATAGAACTATTCCACTGTTAGTATTTTATATCAGATATTTAACATGACTCTTCTTGCAAGTCTAAAATAAATATGCCAAGTACTGAAGGAAATAGGATGCTTTACTAATAAAGAACAACTACGAGATGTATTTGTGACAAGACTAAAGAGAAGCAGAATATCTCAGAGACATGGGATATGTTTCCTATGTAACCCATTAAAAGGCTCAAATTCAATTTATATGATGGAGCTGAGCTTCCAACGAGCCTCAACCATTCAGACAAGACAATTCTACGTTACATGACTTGATACCAAGGAATTTGTTCTGCCTGTGCATGTTAGATCTCTCTATAGATTTCTTATTGTCTGACTTCCATATTAGAAAGGTCATTATGTCAACAATCATTGTTGTAATAAATGCAGGTGGCAGAGGGTCAATCAGATATGTAAATCCAACAGCCAGAAAAAACAACTTACAGGAGGCATATCTTGTGTTTACCATCAAAACAGACATCAGCCAAAGTATAGAAAAATTCAAATAGTGTAAGATCAGAAGATGTGGAGAGATATCATCATCATCACCACCACCACCACCTTGTGTTTTTTTGTATTTACCTCAGCCCATAAAGGAAGATAGGATAAGTCATGTTCCTATATTTAGTGTTGAAGATTAGAGAATTGCTAACGACACTTACTATAAAGTTTCTTACTGTGCCTTTGTGGAGACAGAAGTCAAAAAGAAACTGTTGGCTAAAAGTAACAATTGTTGAGCACTGACTAACATATTTAGTCAAAATCTTTGAGCCTATGACTAGTTCTCTACAGAAATGTCTTTAAATTTAAATTTCACAAACTTCCTAGCATTAAAAGTATGTCCACCTATTTCTTATTGCCATGTGTGTGTGCACATGTATCTTTACAATTCTTTTAAATGAAAGCATAAATGTCTTACAGCAATATAAAGGTTTAATATATACAATATATTACTCAACGCATACAACACTTCTACAGAGCTTCTACAGGCACAAGTGCCAAAAACTTTAATTAGAATGAGATAAGAGCACAAACCAGATATACCCCATACAATTTTGGTCCTCATCAAATAGAGCCCTTATGGTAATAAAAAATGACAAACTAGTAGCAGACTACTGGAAGGCCCAATGACTAGCCCAATGACTCTTCCCCAGCCCTAGGAAAAGGCAAGAGTAAGCTACTTTTGAAATTTTACCAAGAAAACTCTCCAGGTAGTCTCCATTAAAAGGCTGTACCAACTATTCAATGTAGGGGGGGGGGGCTGAAAAAAATAACTTTACAGCCCATTTACAACCTTCACTGCTTTCCTCAGTCAAATGATCATTATTACAGTCAGTTCATCTTGTCCTCTATGGTTCTTTTCTTTTTCCCCTCCTACAGAGCAGAGAGACTGGAGAGGAAGAGATTGCAAGAGACTAAGTTGTTTGTTGTTCAGCACGCTGAAAGCAATGGAATAGTGGTAGTGAAAAAAGATCAGGCAAAGGAGAGATTGCCTATGGAAATCATTTGTTTTTTCTCTTTCTCTACCCCTCCCACTTTGCAGAGCAAAGAGATTGGAGAGAAAGAGATTTCAAGAGAGTTAGCTGTTTGTGTAGGGCCCTGGCAGCTTCCAACCTTGGACTGGTGGTATGATCGCAATACTTTCAATGTGTACAAGATAACAAAAAGGATCTCAAGTATTCCAAGAGAGATGAAGTGGTTAGGAGGCAAACAAAAACCAAAGGTGTGAAACTGATGAGTCTTGTTTCTTTCCAGACAGAAAGCACAGCTGCTATCAAATTATTTCCTACTTAGATATCACTTTGGTTAGAGGCAGAGATGTCAGGTTCAATTAGGGTTCTTAAGTGAGGATTAGCTGTAGTGTAGTGTCTCCAACTGATCATAAATAAAAAAAGTATATTAACTTGGACTGTTGACTCTACATCCCAAAGAGGTGAATCAAGACATTTACTATTAATTCAATATCCCTACTTTGGTTAATTAGAGAAATTCAAATACCAATATGCTGTTAGGCATAACAATAGAAGTTGTAAGCAGCTGAAACTAAATCTGTTCAGTCATCTTCATGCCAAATTACTTTAAAAAGGGTACTGGGAGGGGGGGGGAGAGAATTATGGTCGTTGTTCTATTCACAATACAATCCTAAAAAAATGTACTCAGAAGTCAGCATTTCTGTTAGTCAAGATAATTTATACCAGACTATAACTTCAAACCTATTCAATGCAAAAATGCCCAGTGACTGCTAATTTTTTTTAATCAGAATTCTCAGCCATTTATTCTGTTTCACTCACAGAACCAAGCTAGCAAGTTAGACAAGAAAGAAAAGATAAGTCTATTATCTGAGCTGAACTCCGGAATTACATGGACACATTTCATGTGCTTTTCTTGGCAATAATCCAGTTAGCTAATGCGTTCTTCCAAGATGTTTTCCCACCTTCTCAATCTTGCCTACGGCTCCTGAAATTATACCATAACGTGCACACCATGCTTAAAAAAAAATTGGGCAACATAAAATACTACAAATGTAACGTTTTCTGGGACAACCTGAGAAAAATACTTATGAAACCTGGTATACAAATTAAACCTTTTATAAATAGGGGTTTTGCAAAGAAGTCAGCGTTATCTCATTACAAAATAAAACAAATGAAATTTCCAAATCCGGATGGCACTCAGGTGCCACGCTCCTATCTACCATCCTATCTACCTTTACAAACACAAGCTCAGGATGCAATTTCACTATTCCAGATTGTCCTAATGCAAAAAGTCAGCTTTCATCTTAGATATTACTGATGCAGGGGGTTGAAAGGGGTTGGAAACAGGCCACAAAAGTGTGTGAGTGTGTGTGTGTGTAATTTGCCAAGCATTCAATTAAAGCAGGGCCCCCCCAAACTTGGCAACTTTAAGACTTGCGGACTTAACTCACAGAATTCTCCAGTCGCTGCTGGCTGGAGAATTCTATGAGTTCAAGTCCGCAAATCTTAAAGTTGCCAAGTTTGAAGACCTCTAAATTAAAGTGTTAGCTAAAGACAAGCTTGACAGGCGAAGAGCTACAAGACCTGCCGAAACCCCCCTTAAGTTATACTTTCTGCTGAAGGTGGAAGGGGGGCGGACAAAAGTGGGAGAGAGTTCGGACTAAGTGTGATGGCTAAAAGGTTAAAAAGTTGCAACGGCCCCTATTCCCTTCAGAGCACGAAGTGTGCGCGTACAGTACCGCATCCGCCAAAAGCCTCCCCCGTCCACAGAGAGCCACGGAAGCTCAGGGCAGCCGGCGCAAAGGTGAGAAGCGTTACATGGAGGAGGAAACCAGGCCGAGCCAGCCGGAGCGCCTTCCTCCCACAGGTCAGGAAGGAGCGCGGCGGTTGCCTCCAACGGCAGCTGGAAACGTTAGCGCCCCCGGCGCAGGGAAGCGAGCGGCGCCTCTCCACGGGGACGCAGCTGCTGCTCCCCCTGTCCTGCCCCGGCTTGTCCCGACGCCGCCTCCGACTCGGCGCGCTCTTACCCAGGCATTTGATCTGGAAGCCGGCGGGGGGTTTGAGAGCCCTGCGCATCCAACCCTCGCGCAGCGCCTCCAGGTGCTCCTCCTTGCCCTGGATCAGCAGCACCTGCTCGTCGATCCAGCCTAAGAAGAAGGTCTCGGCCACGGCCGCGGTCACCTTCTGGTTCCAGAAGTGCTGCATGTTGCCCTGCTTGAAGTCGGCGAAGATCTCGTAGCCGATGTGGTGCCGCCCCAGCTCGCTGTCCGCCGCGGGCTCGCCTTCCGCCCGGCTTCCCCGTCCCGCTTCCCCGCCGGCGTCGCCTTCTCGCTGCGCTCGGGTTGCTTGTTCGGGCGGCGCGGCTTCATCCCCGCCGCAGGGGCTCAGCACGATAGCCAAGGAATGCGGGGCGATTTGCAAAAATTTATCCAGCCTGCGCGGCATGTCGGCGCCGGAGGAGATTTAAGGGGAGCCGCTCAGCGCCTCAGCAACGGCGAGCACCGCCGCCAACTTGGGCCGGCCATGAGCGCGGGACAGAGCCCGCCGCAGCCGCCCTGCTGGTCGAGCGCGACTTCCAGCTCCGCCAGAACCGCTCCCGCCCGACCGGCCGCAGGTACAGCGCCTCCCCGCCCGGCCCGCCTTCTCCCAGCTACACGTGTGGCGGCCGCCCGCCTCCGGCCCAGTGGGCTCTCTGCAACTCCGCCTCCACCTCCTCTTCCTCCTCCTCGGCGGCCCTCGGAGCATGCCTGGCCGGCCCGGCGCGCTACTTGCCTTCCGCGGGTTTCTTTGCTGCCTGTTAAAGTGACGCGCTCAATGTTATGACGTAAACCCTTAATTAAAAGCTTTCCTTAAAAGAGTTTCGCAGTACGGCCAACTTTTCTCCCGGAATTTTGCGAGCTAGTTTAACAAACACTGGAGCCTAATTGAAAATGCTGATCATGAGCCATTGTATAAAGACCCTGACTTGAAGAGTAAGTCGGATCATTTCCACTTTATTAAAACAAGGTATAAATATAATGTCCACTTCCTGTTACCATATCAAGGAGTTGGGTTCTAGCAAAGAGAATATTTAGACCCCCATAAGGTAATTCTTAGAAAGGTCATTTAGACCCATCAGATGCAACATTCTGCTCTGCAAAACTCCAAATTAAAGCATTTGGCTCTATCCTCCACCCGAGCATAACCCAACAAGTGGACTCCAGCATATTTCTAAGTAATTGATTCTTACTCTTACTCTGAAAACTCCCCCCCCCTTACATTCAGTTAGACTGTATCTTTCTCTAACCTAAATCCATTATCCTTTGTCTTGCTACAATGGTTCTATGATAAGCTGCAGAAAATGTCAGTTCTATCACCAAGTTTCATTGTTGGCTCCATGCTATTCAACATATAAATGACCTTGGTGAGAGGTTAGAAGATGTAATTTTTCACATTTCAGAGAACTTAGATACATAAGGTAGAAAATAACTTGACAAATTGGTAGAACCAGCAAGGGGAATTTGAACCAGAAAAAAGTAAGCCACAAGGTCCTATATTTGGGTTTGAAAAATCAAAATAGGAATAGAACATGAGGAACGTGATATAGGGCAGTGATATATATGAAAAGAGCTTAAATACTTTGGTGATTATAGTTTGCAATTAATTATTCCAACTTATTTACAAGCAGCATTTCCAGATCAGGTATTCCCTATGCAATAGGTGTGAAATTTGCAGCGTCACATTGCCGTCATGTGACATTTTCCCATCGTGGAAGTGGGGTGGGCGTGGCCTGCGCATGATGCATCTGGTCTGCAGGCCGCCAGTTTGACATCCCTGCCCTGTGCTATACCTGTGCATTTGGTTTTGTTGTGTTAACATTTGCTTTTCATATTTTAGCCCATTTCTCTAGCCCAGGGGTGTCAAATTTGCCTCATCACGTGACGTATCATGACTTTTTTCCTTTTTGCTAAAATAGGGGTGGGTAAGGTGACCAGACGTCCCGATTTTGGTGGGACAGTCACGATTTCTAACAATTTGTCCCGTGTCCCGGGGCGTTTTTAAAAAGTCCCGATTTTCTGGCTTCATGTTGAAAGCCCAGTGGATTTGCTTAAGAAATTCTAACCGGGCAAGACAAAAGACACCCTGTCTAAACCCTCTCTCTGTCTCAGTACTTTCATTGAAGATATTAAAACGTTAAAGCAACAAAACGGACCCCCCCCTGCCCTTTTACCTCATTTTATAAGAAAAAATGCCCCAGTACCATAGAGTTCCAGGAAATACTTGGCTAGAGAAGTCGCGAGTGTTCCTTCTTGGATTTTCCAGAGGGGAGGGGCACAGAGGTTGGAGTTTGGCTCGTGTGGGAAAAATGGTGGCAAAGTTTCTTTGAAAAATATTTCTCTGACTAATTTCACCATTTTAATTTGCTCAGTTCATTGTATTAACATCTACATCATTCTGGATTGACTTGGAGTGCAAGCCTGCTGGTATTTTATTTTTTTAATGTATTTTAAAATAATATTAATTGTGCATAGGATTCTTTAAAATAGTTTTATTCTGTGTGGATTCTTTTTTTAAATTGTCTTAGACTATTTAAAAAAGATTCTATCCAAAATAAATTGAAGTGAAACCATTTTTAAAAATTCTATGCACAATATTTTGAAATATATTGTGCATAGAATTTTTAAAAATAGTTTTACTTAAATTTATTCTGTGTGGAACAGTTTGAAATGTTTCACTTCAATTTATTCTGTGTGGGTTCTTTTTTTAAATTGTCTTAGACTATTTAAAAAAAGATTCTATACAAAATACAAAATACCAGCTGCAGTTATTCACTTAAGAACTGTGGCAAGAAAGGTGGTATAGTGACCAAAGTTACAATGGCATTGAAAAAAGTGACTGATGACCATTTTTCACACTTAGCAACCATTTTCACACTTAGCGACCGTTTCAGCATCCTCATGGTCACGCGATCAAAATTTTGATGTTTGGCAACAAATTCGTATTTATGATGGTTTCAGTGTCCTGGGGTCATGTAATTGCTTTTTATGACCTTTTGACAAAGTCAAATGGGGAAACCAGATTCACTTATGTTACTAACTTATCAGCTGCAGTTATTCACTTAAGAACTGTGGCAAGAAAGGTGGTATAATGGGTTTAGTGACCAAAGTTACAATGGCATTGAAAAAAGTGACTGATGACCATTTTTCACACTTAGTGACCATTTTCACACTTAGCGACCGTTGCAGCATCCTCATGGTCACGTGATCAAAGTTTTGATGTTTGGCAACAGTTACAATTTATATTTGTAAATTGTAGTTATGTTGAAATAAAAAAAAATATTACAATACTATTTTTGCATTGTATGAAAATTTTTGTTGCTCCGGTCAAAGGTGTCCCTCTTTACCAATCTGAAAATCTGGTCACCTTAGGAGTGGGCATAGTCAGCACGTGACACATCCAACCTGCGGGCCGTGAGTTTGACACCCCTGCTCTAGCCTTTCAAACATATTTTGCACTTTGTTTCTTTATGTTATTAGGTACCTCAGTTCATTTTGTTTTACCTGCAAATTCAGTAAGCATTCCTTTTCAATTGTTTCATCCATGTTATTAATATGGAGAAACTAGAATTTATTCTTCCAAACACTTTACTTCTCTCCAGTTTTATGAGAAGCCATTCATGAGCACTCTTTGAGCATAATGTTCAACCTAGCTATGTAACTACTTAATTTCATGCTGACCAGCCAACACTAAACTAGCTTACGTTGTCAAATGCTTTGGTAAAGCCAACATATACCTACTGCATTCTATTATTCCAAAATCCATTATCGAAATTATCAAAACATAAATCTAAGTCTAACTTTACAAATCCAGTCTGATTTCTGGGAATTAAACACTGTTTTCATAAGATTTATGCCCACTAGCAGTGCGAAAACATGCAAATGCAGGTAGATTAATAGGTATCACTTCAGTGGGAAGATGATAGCATTCTGTGTGCCTTTGGCATATAGCTATGCTGGGCACATGACTACAGAAATTGTCTTCAGATACTGGTGGCTCCCTCAGCCAAGACACGGAGATGAGCACTCTGCCCTAGAGTATAACATGACAGACAGGGAAACTTTTACCTTTACTTTCCTAAAACTTATAGCTTATCTTTTTATGCTTTACTCTTCCTAGTATCTACATAAAAGTGATTGGTCTGTGGTACCCTGGATCAGCGGTTCTCAACCTGTGGGTCACGACCCTTTGGGGGTCGAACAATCCTTTCACAGGGGTTGCCTAAGACCTCTAGGGCCTAGAGTCAATAACTGGAGAGGGGAATTAATTCACATGATGTTAGCCAACGGGAGCATTCTCCAACCTCGGTGTGGAAAGGAAGACATTTTGCAGCGACAGCCTCTGCACCGTAAACAGTTGGTTTCCAATGCTGCCCCGCTGGTGAGAGATCCGGCAGGGATCTCTCTGACATCCTTAACAAGCAAATATTGCCCTGTTGGAATAGGGACAAAAGGAGATCCTTTGCCTCTTGGCCTGATTTTGTTCACGTCTAACATACAGGTAGTCCTCGACTTACCAGCCCACACTTCAGCCCAACATTTATGTTGCTAAGTGAGAGGTTTGTTGTGGGTTTTGCCCCGTTTTACCATTTTTCTTGCCACATCTGTCAAGTGGATCACTGTAAGTTAAGTTAGTAACACTGTTGTTAAGTGAACCAGGCTTAACAATTCATAATAGTAGCAAAATTACAGTTATGAAGTAGCAATGAAAATAATTTTATGGTTGGGGGCCACCACAACATGAGGAACTATATTAAAGAGTCGCGACATTGAGAAGGTTGAGAACCACTGCCCTAGATGCTTTTTTTTTTTTCTCCTTTGGCAGTAACAGACATTTAATCTTGTCCAATAACCTGGCAGTCTTCAAGTCCCAGAATTCCTCAAAGACTCTTGTTCACTCACATTTGTATGCCACCTAGGCTTTGCAATTTTAAATAGCATGTAGTCATATGCAATTTGTCTGGTTTTGGAGTTTATGCAAAGTATTCCTGACAAAGTTTCAATCAATCTCAAGCTTCAAACCTGACCCTTACAACACACCTAGCAATAATTTACAAGCTGTAGTTATATGTCATGTATAATAACTGCAGCAGAATTGATGAAAGTATGACACCGTCATATTTTTCACTTAATAAACACATCACTTAGCAATCGGATTGCCAGTCCCAATCATAGTCGTTAAGTGAGGGCTATCTGTTTTGTTGAAGAACTAAAATAGGAATTGTGTTAACATTACTTATTACCCATTAGCCAATAATAAAAAGTCTATTTATTATTCTTGCCATCTTTAACTCTATTGTTTCCTTTATGACCTGACTCTCTTTATGTTTCCTATATGTATTCTCAGTGTGGGTAAGTACACTGAATACATCTCCTAGTTGGTGGGATGCAGGCAACAGTATGATAGTAGTATGCTGGAGAGTGGAACTGAAAAAATGCTATATTGTCTGAGAAAAAAAACTGAAGACACTCATTGGAAAATCTTTCATTCTTATTTTTCTGCAGCAATCGTTCTCTTCCACGTATATTCAACTCGTGTTAGTCAATAATTCGAGAATTACATGGTCTCTCCCTCCAATATTTTTGATGGTTCCAGTGTTTGAGGTTAAGTGAAGTAGTGATTGTCTTCAAAAGATAAGCCAGTTTAAATTAATTTTTAAGATTTTTGTGATCCTGTTTAGCTTGAGTAAGAAAATGAACTTATTAAAAATGTTACATTTTAGTTGGATATTGTTGGAAATAAAGTTGTAATGTTTTTCCCCAGGTTCATGGACTCTTAAATCTATCCATGCCCCCACCTTTCACGTCAAGGGATCCTGCAGGTCTTGGTATCTTATCTTTGTATTTTCCCATATGTTTGTAATTCGTTTAAACTATTAAGCCCTCCAAATTGCAGTTAGTATTCTTTGTTAAATCAGCACCTGTTGGAATTAAACCGAAGCCCTTCAGTTTCAGCTTTTCCTCTTTTTCTTTTTGCGTTTGAAAATATTTTACTTGTCAAGATTTTAGTTTTGTAAGGATCACAATACAGTGCCTACATTTTTATATTTTTTGTTGAAACTGGACTAATTTAATTGAAGAAATTGGGTGGCAAGAACAATTGAATAAACATTAAAAGGTAATTGTGGTAATTTTTAAAGGAAAAAAATCCCAGTATTTCTTACACCTGAGGACAAGTTGACATACTTTGAAGAGATACTACCTAATTCCAAATCTTTTTGTCAGCTAACACTAAATCACTTATTTATTTTTTGTATTTTTATGGGCATCAATCTCACAAGAGTATGACTCATCTTTACTTAGCAAGATTTATTGTTAAGTCAAGTGATATTCATCTTTATTTCATTTTGTTGTTAGGAAATTTCTCATTTCTAGGTTGGTTCTCTCCATTAGTTCCATCTATTTTTTCCTGTTCTTCAATTTCTTCATTTCTAAATTTTCCTTCATTTAGATCAGTGTTTCTTAAGTGGGACGCAAGAAACCCCTGGGAGCAGGGGTGAAATCCTACCGGTTTGGACCGGTTCGAGAGAACCAGTAGCGGACATTGGTCCTGGGTCACCAAACCAGTAGGGACTGAATGGGTACACCAGTCGCTGCTCGCTTGTCGGTGTCTGCTTTCCACTGTCCAAGCCTCCTCCCTTTCCTGTGTCCCGCGTCCCACAACCCTGCCATGCTTGCATGCCTTCTACGTGGTCTTCCCAGTATACCCATGGCCAGCTTGCGAAGGCAGGCAAGCAGAAGGCCACGTGGAAAGGGAGCAACCTACTCCCTTCCCCACAGCCCTGCCATGCTTGCCTGCCTTCCCAGAGGTCCCAAACACCCACTTGCCTTCTGAGATCGGTGTCCAGCCTGGCCTGGCCAGAGGGTGGGTAGGCAGCCCTTGGTGGAGATGCAGCGAGTGTTCTGAGGCTGAGAAGGGCAGCAGCAATGGCGATGGTGCTCTGGGAAGGAAGGCGCCAGGCGGATGTCCCAGGGCTGCTGCACGTGTGCACCGCCTGCCCTCCTGGAGCGCCACCCCCACCTCACTCAACCCCTGAGTAGGGGCTGCATCTCCACCAAGGCCCAGCTGCCCTCAGCCTTAACAATGTGCTGGGTCCTGCAGCTTTGACCCCTCTCCTGCGGTTCCCTGCTGACCCATTTGCACAATCTGCTCTCCGCCCTGTGAAGGTATGAGCCTCTCCGCAGAGCCGTGTGGCTGAAGCGCCCCTATCATTTTCTCTGCACTGCCTGGGATCAGCTGCTTTACGATTCTGCGTCCCTTGCAGGCAGCTCAGCGCCAGCTGTAGTCCCCTTCATGTTGGCTCAGGAAGGAGGGGAATATGGAGCAGCAGCAGCTACCACCACCGGATGCAGGGAGGTGAGCTCTAGTTCTCCTGCACTGTCCAGGACTCTCCTTGTGCAGGGCTCTCCTGCGCTGCATCCATGACTGCTGCTGCTCCCCATTCCCCTCCTTCCTGAGCCAACATGAAGGCACTGGCACTGAGTCTCCTGTGCAGAAGGGCTCTCCTGCGCTGCACAGTGAGCTACTCATCTCACTGCGCAGTGGTGGCAGTGGGAAGGAGTCACCATCCCCACCGCCACGATCCCGGCCCAGAAAAGTATTTTGCTGGCGCACATATGCATGCACAAAAGAGATGAGAGCTAGAAAGGGGGAGAAAAATAGAGAGAGGTAGAGAAATGAGAAAATGATGGAGAGAAAGACAGGGAAATAAATCAGAGAGAAGGGGGGGGAGAGAAAAATAAAAGAAAGCTGGAGGGAGAAAATGAGGGACAGGAAAAAGAGAGGAACAAATCAGAGACAGAAGAGGAGACAGAAAGAAATGAAAGAGCTGGAGGCCGAGAATGAAAGAGAGAGAGGGAAACAAATCAAAAAGAGAAGAGAGAGAGAGAGAAATGAAAGAGCTGGAGGCAGAGGAGAGAGAGGGAAAAGAGAGGAAAACAAATCAGAGAAGGAAGGGGAGAGAAAGGAAGAGAAAGAAAGGAAGAAAGAGAAAGGGAGGGAGGGAAAGAGAGACAAGAAAGAGATAAAGTAAAAAAAGGAAAGAGAGGAAGAAAGAGAAAGATAAAAAGGGGAAGGGTAGAGACAAGAAAGAAAGAAAAAGAAAGAAACAGAGAGAAAGAGGAATAAAGAAAAAGGAAGGAAGGAAGGAAGGGAGAGAGAAAAGAGGGAGACAAAAATAAAGAAAAAGAAAAAGAAAGGGAGAGAGAAAGACAAGAAAGAATGAAAGAAAGAGAACTTATGACAATTGAGGCCAAAATTTTGGTTCCTAAGCAAAAGTGTTGTTAAGTGAGTTTCACCACATTTTACAAGTTGGCCATGCCCACCCGGTCACATGACCACCAAGCCATGCCTACAGAACTGGCTTAGAAGACCCCCACTGCCTGGGGATCTCCCAAGACTCAGAGGTCCACAGAATCAAAATGTATGCCAGGTACTGAAGATATTTGTAAAAATTTAAAATAATTTCACTCTTCTGTTTTATTTGTTAAAAATTATCATTTTCAATAACATTCGTATCTAATGGATTTAGTATTGTTAATTTAACATCATTCAATATTGTACAAATGTGATTTTAATTTTTAATATTGTAAATATTTATAAATAAAACCCATTCAACAAAAGCTCTTAAGATGCTCCATATTGTTAAAAAGTGGGAAGATGTCTTAAGAGCAAAAAGTTTAAGAAACACTGATTTAGATTATTGTTGACTCATATGAACATTAGATTGCTCATTTGTACATTTGCAAGAATAATTAGTTGGCATCATGCTTGAGCCTTGACTGAAGCTATTCCAATGTGAGTTTTTTTAATATACTGGGTGGCTCCCCAGAATTCAGAAACATTAGCATTATAACATCAACCAAAATGTCTCACCCCCATGTTACTCATCTCTTCCAAACAAAGCAAAAAAGCAAATACTGACAAAATCTTCCTATACAATTTCTTCATTATTACAATAGTAATTAAAATAGATGCAAATTTAAAATGAAAAGATTAAAAATACTTAGTTTCTCTAATCTATGAGGCTTGTGCTAACCATATTCTTGTTGAGCAAAAAACTAAGATTTAATCTTTTGCAAACTAAGTGAAAAAAAATAAGAGTGGGTGAGAACAAGGCAATGAATGCTTACATGCCTTACATGTCATCTATTTCTAGATATATGCTTAAAGGAATTTGGAATTGAAGAATACAATCAGGAATGAGAAACCTGTAAGTTTTCTATTGCTGAACTGCAATACGTATTGCTATACAATTAATGTTCCTAAGATATATAGGATGGAGTAGACAACCTTGTGATTGGTCACATATTTTCAACTTGCATTTTGACCAACCAATATAACCAAGAGCAAGGAACTATAATTCAGGTCATCTGGAGAGCACTAAATTGCCTATCTTACCTTAGGTTGTGGTGAGGCTACCCTGTTTTCCCGAAAATAAGACCTCCCCGGATAATAAGCTCAATCATGATTTTGAGCAGATGCGCTAACATAAGCCTTCCCTCCCAAATAAGCTCTCCCCGAAAATATTGCAACACAGTAGCAATCATGAGGTGACCACGCTCACCACCTCCTGCACCTCAAAAATAAGGCCAAGTGCATATTTTTTTGGGGGGGGAGAATAAGACCCTGTCTTATTTTTGGGGAAACACAGTATGATGTCTGAATACTGTAAAACATTAAGAATTAAGTATTATGTTATAGTATAGAGGTCTAATGAGAAGTTGAAGACTTGAGAAACATAAAAATCTTATTGGAAAAATAACCCTTTGTGTCAGCTTCTGCCTTGCTGTTGCTTCAGCTGCCATGAAACGGGAAGGGGGGGGCTGGTATTTGGGAGGGGATAATTGATGTGCTGGAGGAATGTTCTAGGATGTACCAGATATTGGGATTGCGCATGCGTGAGTGTTCCCGCCTGCATCAACGGCCTCGACATTCTATCTTTGGCCTGTCTTTTTGAAGTTATCTCACACCTGACACTTGAAGGACTTATGATTGGCCTGGAGCTATGATCCTAAGGGGTGGGGAATGGGCTATTCTATATATCAATCGCTTTCGCGCCTTATTAAGTAGACTTTGCTTCGCAACTGCTTGCTTACCATTTATAATTAGTAAAAGTACTTTGAATTTCCAACTCATGGAGTCTCTTAGTTTTCTTCCCTAATTATGGAATGGAGTAACGCTGACAAGAAGTAAAGTCTACTTTAAACCCTTTCCAGGAGATTTACGTCTACCGTGAAGGGAGATATGTCTTCACCGATCAGAGATACGGAAGGGGCCGTTAGCGGCGTGGATTCCAGCGAAGCCGGACCTCCCGAACTTTCGCTTCACGAGCCAGAGGGCCCCGACCTATCACTTCATGAAGATTTATTTCAACTGCAAATTTCCAGCCAGCCGGACCTTCCTCCCCCTCGATGGTCTACTTCGGTCGGGCAAAGAGAAGAAGAGGTGAGCTGGAATGCAGGGATCACTCAAAGGCAACCCCGACAACCAGCGCTGGAGACTGGAGCTGTGAGAAAACCCCAGAGGAGTGAATTACCTGATTATTGGGGTCAAAGGTATTTTGGGGAAAGAAGGGGGGAAGATGAAAGAGACTGGAGAAGCTGGCGTCAACAAACTCCACGCGCGCCTTCACCCCCTCCCCCTAGGCCTGCTTCACCCCCTGTGGCTAGAGGCTTTGCTGGACCCGGGGCCCCTCCTCCCCGACGGCACCGAATGGCAAAAATCCCTCCCCTGCCTGTGCGTTTCAACGGTGATTCTGCTACCCTGGCCTCTTTCATTATGCAGGTCTTTAATTATATGGAGATTTATGGCCGTGATTTTGAAACTGATGGCATGAGAGTCCGGATGGTTCTCTTATCTTTAGATGCTGAAGCTGCCACGTGGTCCACGGCTTTGCATATGTCTGGTTCTCCCCTCTTGGGAGATTTCAACCGCTTTATGGAGGCTTTCCGCCAACGCTTTGATGACCCTTTGACAGAGAAACGAAGCAAATTGAAATTTATAACCCTTGAGCAAGACGATAGACCTGTTGCCCAATACATCCAGGAATTTCAATGTCTGTCGCAATACATGAGAGGCTGGGGGGAGGACGCACTCCTGGACAAATTTGCTTCGGGGTTAGATGAAGACATTTACCAGCAATGTGTCAATCGTAACCTGCCCAGGCGTTTGGTCACTTGGTTTGAACATGCTGCAGACGCTGAGCTCGACCTCACCAGGCACCGTTATGCCAAAGAAGAAAGAAAGAAGCGAAAGGAGAAAGCTGCGAAGTCTTCTCCCCCTCCTGCCAGGAAATCCCTCTTCAAACGACGGGGGGAAGGGAGGGGGCCCCCTTCAGGCCTCTCCAGACCGTTAACCTGCTTCCGTTGCGGTAAATTGGGGCACACCGCCCCCGAATGTCGTGCTAAATTGCCCATCTCTGCTCAACCCCCTCCCAAATGTGAGGAAAAGTCTGGCAGAGTCTCAGAGAAGAAGAAAAAAGAAACTGCCTTCGCTGTGGACAACAAACCCCCTCCTTTCGCCCAGCCATTAGAGGGAGACGCGGACGCCAACTCCTCTTCTTCTGAAGATTCCGATGATGACACATCGCCTCACTGGGTGAGTTCAAACAAAGGGCCCCTGCTAATCCCCATTGAGTTAAAAGTACCCCCCCAGGGACCACCTGCCACCCTTCTGGCCTTGCTCGACTCCGGCTGTTCCCGATCCATGATCAATCTGGCCATGGTGGAAAAATTGGGCCTCAAATTGCGCACTTTGAAAACCCCAATTGTGTTTTGCCAAATAGACGGCTCTATTGCAGGGGGGGGCCCCGCCCATTTTTTTACTGAGCCTTTGGAAATGAAAATGGGTACCCATAGTGAACTAATTTCCTTTGTGGTCGCGCCTGGCATGGACAGGCCACTCATTTTGGGCATCCCCTGGCTCCGGAAGTGGAACCCTCACATAAATTGGCGCACAGGCCGCTTACGCGTCCGCTCCAGGGTGCCTCCAGTGGGGGAGGACTCTCCTGAACAACCTGTAACTGACATTCCTGAAGTGGCCGCTAGAGGGCAGGAGAGAATTGCAGGAGAGGAGAAAATTCCGAAAGAGTATTGGGATCTTAAGGAAGTCTTCAGCGAAAAATCTTCAGACAATCTACCCCCCCACAGGCCTACTGACTGCTCCATAGACATTTTACCCGGGGTTAAGCTCCCTAAACCCCAGATCTACTCCATGTCTCCCAGGGAAATGGAGGAAATGCGTTCTTTCATTGACAAAAATTTGAAACGTGGTTTCATTGAACCGGCTCGCCCCAAAGTGGCTGCCCCTGTACTTTTTCGTGAAAAAAAAGATGGCTCTCTTCGTCTATGCTGTAATTTTAAAAATCTTAACGCTGTATCAACTCAGAACCTCTACCCCCTCCCGTTGATGAAAGACTTATTGGCACAGCTGGGGAAGGGCCGCATCTTTACTAAATTGGACCTCCGGGAAGCTTACTATAGGGTCCGCATAAAAGAAGGAGACGAATGGAAGACTGCTTTCAACTGCCCTCTTGGTTGTTTCCAGTTCCGGGTTATGCCTTTTGGCCTACAGGGGGCTCCTGCTGTTTTCATGCAACTTATTAATGAGATCTTGCACGATCACCTGTATAAAGGAGTTATCGTATATTTGGACGATATCCTTATCTATACTCGCACATATGACCAACACGTCGCTCTGGTGCGCACTGTTTTGAAAAAACTACGTGCCGCTGACCTCTATGCCAAATTGTCTAAATGTGAGTTTCACCAAACTAAAATTGACTATCTTGGCTATCGCATCTCACCAGATGGCATTGAGATGGACCCTGAGAAAGTGAGGGCGGTCACTGAATGGGACGCACCCAAAACTCGTAAACAATTGCAAAAATTTTTGGGTTTCGCTAATTTTTACCGTCAATTCATTCCCTCTTTTGCTAAGATTGCTCTTCCTATTACTAATTTGCTCAAGACTAAGGGCGATCCAAAACCTAAACCTAATAGGCCTTTGGACTGGAACATGGAATGTCAGGCGGCATTCGAGAAACTTAAACGCCTTTTTGCCGCTGAACCAGTACTTAAGCATCCTGACCTAGACCGGCCTTTCGTCGTCCAGGCTGATGCCAGTGATGTCGCCGTAGGGGCCATTCTGCTGCAAACCAACGACCAAGGTAACCTGCAACCTTGCGCGTACACCTCCCGAAAGCTCACTGACACGGAGAGACGTTGGGCGGTTTGGGAAAAGGAGGCTTTCGCGGTCTGTTGGGCCCTGGCTACGTGGCGCCATTTCCTAGAGGGCGCGAAACACCCATTTGAGGTGTGGACTGACCACAAGAACCTGGAAGCGTTGCGGATGCCTCGTCGTCTCTCCCCCAAACAAATGCGATGGGCCCAATATTTCAACCGTTTCAATTTCACTCTAAAGTATATCCCGGGAGGGAAGAACTTCATGGCGGATGCTTTGTCCAGATTACCTCAATATAATTGCTCTAAACTGACTATCGTCCAACCACTCCTGGCAGCTCCGGTACTCACACGTCAACAGACCCAGGCACAGAGAGAGGTGCCTCAAGATCTACTTTCTGACCTTAAAAAAGCTCTTGCTCACGACGACTGGTTCCTGAACCATCGTGACGAGTGCACCATGAGGGACGATCTACCGTGGATTGGTGCTAAATTATACATCCCCGCGTCCCTCCGCCTCGTGGTCCTTCGCCACGCTCATGACTCCAGATTGGCGGGTCATTTTGGATTCGTAAAAACTTTACATCTCGTGAAGCGACAATTCTGGTGGCCCTCTTTAAAAAAGGACATTGAACTTTACGTGGCTAGTTGCCCCATTTGCGCTGCCGCCAAGAAACCACCTGGGAAACCGCAAGGACTGCTCCAGTCCGTCGCTCGCCCAGTTGCCCCTTGGAAAGAGATTTCTATGGACTTTATTGTTGAGCTTCCCGAAAGCCAGGGGCATACCGTTATATGGGTGGTCACTGATTTGTTTTCCAAGCAAGTTCATTTCGTGCCTTGTCACAAAATTCCTTCCACCAAGGCATTGGCTAAACTGTTCATTTCCCACATCTACCGTTTGCATGGAGTGCCCGACCGTATTATCTCCGATCGGGGGGTCCAATTTACATCTAAATTTTGGAAGGAATTTCTCACGCGCATCGGCTCCGCCCAGGGCCTTAGCTCCGCCTACCATCCTCAGACTAATGGTGGCTGTGAACGTACAAATTCTGTTCTTGAGCAATATTTACGTTGCTTCATCAATTATCAACAAGACGATTGGGTGGACTTGTTACCACATGCTGAAGTGGCCTACAACAACTCGGTTCACTCCAGCACGGGGTTCACCCCTTTTCGGGTCGTTTACGGTCAAGATTTTGTTCCTATTCCCGAATTGCCTAGTGACCAACCGCAAGTCCCTTCAATTGCGGACTGGAGTGAACGCCTCAGTCGCATTTGGCCGTTGACCCTTTCCACTTTGGACGCTGCTCATAAAGCCCATAAGAAGCAAGCAGTTAAAAAACGCACTCAGCCCTATGAATACCGCCCTGGGGATTTGGTATATTTGTCCACAAAATTCCTGCACACTACGCAGAAGTCAAAGAAATTGGGGCCCAAATATGTTGGCCCTTTCCCTATTGTAAAGGTCATCAATCCTGTTTCTGTTCGTTTACAATTGCCAAAACACCTCAACCGCATCCACCCGGTTTTCCACATCAACCTCATCAAACCTGTTCGGGTTTCCCACTTGCGCCCCCCAGATGAACCTCCGCCTACTCCGTTACTAGTGGATGGGGAACGTCATTTTGAAGTTCGTGCCATTCTTGATTCCCGCAAACACCGTAATCGCATCCAATACCTAGTGGCTTGGAAACATTTTCCTCCCTCCCACACTGAATGGGTTGATAAATCCCATGTTCGAGCTCCCCGTTTACTTCGTGACTTTTATGCTGCTTATCCCGACAAGCCTTGACTTTCTTTTTCCCCCTCCCTCTTTTTTTTGTGTTTGTCGTTTGTCTGTTTCGTTTTTTTTTTTTTTTACAGGCCTAACAGCCTTTTTTCCGGGGGACGGCCAGATGTCAGCTTCTGCCTTGCTGTTGCTTCAGCTGCCATGAAACGGGAAGGGGGGGGGCTGGTATTTGGGAGGGGATAATTGATGTGCTGGAGGAATGTTCTAGGATGTACCAGATATTGGGATTGCGCATGCGTGAGTGTTCCCGCCTGCATCAACGGCCTCGACATTCTATCTTTGGCCTGTCTTTTTGAAGTTATCTCACACCTGACACTTGAAGGACTTATGATTGGCCTGGAGCTATAATCCTAAGGGGTGGGGAATGGGCTATTCTATATATCAATCGCTTTCGCGCCTTATTAAGTAGACTTTGCTTCGCAACTGCTTGCTTACCATTTATAATTAGTAAAAGTACTTTGAATTTCCAACTCATGGAGTCTCTTAGTTTTCTTCCCTAATTATGGAATGGAGTAACGCTGACACTTTGCTGACCCCAATGGCATTAAAAAAATATAATGTACTTTAGATGTAAATTAAGTATAGATGACGCAAATAGTACAAAAATATTTTTCAAATAAATCTATTAGGAAAATAATTTTGAATGAAATACTTAGCATAAACTAGATGTAAAGAAAATTTAAAAAGCAGCATTTCAAAAGAATGTTACATTTAAAATAAAGTTTAAAAAAATGGAATGCAAAAGAAGACTAGAGCTAGGTACCCTAATTGCATTTCTGTTTAGATTATAGCCTTTCAGTGAAGATAGACAGCTCGATTGTACCAGTGTCTCAGGTCTCGACACATCCTGTAACATTCTGCCATCATTCTGAGAATAAAAAAAGTGACACAACACAAATAAAATGGAAAAACCAAGTGGATCTCAATTCACTATTTCAGTAGTCTTTTAAAAACTGTAGGCATATATTTTTAAACAAACTATCACAAGTTTGCTCATACCTAATAAAATTTCTGAAAATTACAGTTCTACGATGCCTAATGAAATCTCATCAGCTGTTTGAAAATTAATGACACATTTTAAACTTAAAATATCATTGCTTATTCTTATTCATTTTCAGATTTATTTTACCCTTCCTTTGTACTAGTAAATTCTTCAAAAAAATGTTCTTCTTTAATGTTAATCTGACATGCCACTGATGCCCTAGTACAGAACAGAGCAAATATTACAAACAGACCTTTTGACCTTACAAATTTTTTAAAAAATGACAAGAAAAGGGAGGCAAAACATAGGCAAGGTAAGAAGCTTATATTTCAATAATGGATATTGCCCAAGGCTTGAACAAAAAGATGATTTTTCTCAGAGGATTAGAAGAGTTTTCAAATGGACTTCTGGGTATTAAGGGCCTCAATAGTGGAGTGCTATTTTCTCTAAGACGTCTTTTGATGCCCTTCTTTTGAACCTTTTAAAAGCAATTGGCTGATTATTGCTAGAAGGAAATATCTTGTATGGTATTCATTTGGCTATTTAAATATTAATTTAAACATATTTAAAAATTAAAGATGGACCATTTCCATCTTTTTGTCCACATGCATTTTTTAATGAAGTCCACCAACCTCCCACCAAAAAATCCAAGATGTTTTTAAGCATGAATGATTGCTCGTATGAATTATATCATTGTATGTTAATATTGGTAGATGTTTATTTACTTATTTATGCAATTGTAGAGCATCATCTGATGACCTCAGTTGTAACTGTGTAGTGGCAACTAATTTTTTAGGATCTTACTCTTAATATTTAGATGGCATTTTGGATATGAAAATGTTTTCCATTTAATATCCTAGCAGTTCTTCATAGACCTAGAATTTACTGTATTTCTTACCTGCATATTACAAAAAAGGAAAAAGAACCAAAATACCATCAATTTATTTAAGATGGCACAGAAAGCTCATTATATTATGAAATATTCCAGTTCACACAACCATTTGGATATACTATATCACTTTGGAAAAGGAGAAATGTCACGAGACCAGAAACTAAAGCTTAAATTAATTTATTAAACAATAGAAAAATCATTCACAAAACAGGTATTTACATGATTTAATATGAATATTAAGAACATCATCTTATATCAACATTGATAGGATGAATTTCTCTTATCTGATATTTGCATGTTGAAAAAGCTGATAAAAGGATGAGTACTGATTAGGCAAAAGCTTTAAGACTGAATGCTGTTGGATATTCCTGAGCATACAAACCTTTTCCATAAAATGGTCTGCAATTCATATTTAGCAGCCCAGGGTTGTACACTTTTTTGAAACATTCCTTGGTAACTTGCTGTAAATTATTTAAAAAAATACTGACAACTTCAGCCTACTCAAAAAAAAAAAAAAAAAAAATCTGCAATGGCAATGGCTTTATGGGACAGTTCCACAAGGATGATCAGCATTTCTTATATACAAGTGAATGGCTTTTTAACAATATTTAATGACAACATATGTAATTTGTTCCTTCCACTGCCAAGTTTTATTATATTTTTTCTAAAGTACCATAAGCGTCTCAGTATTTTACAGAGTAATTTCTTTATACTAAATAGTATCACTGCCTCTTCCTAACTTTGGAAGAGAAAATGTGTCAAAAGCAGTTTCACACAGAGCCAACAAGTATTAACTGGTCTCTCAAATATAGAAAATGACAATGTTGATGATTTAACACAGCAACTCATATGAAAAGCCATAGCCTACTAAGAAGGAAGAAAGTGTATAAATACTGTTATTTCAAATATATGAATATATTTGATATTCATAATGTATTATATAAAATTAGGTTCTGTAAGCCTAACAATGTCAATGCTAAAGTATTTGTGATAGTAGTGAAATCAGTAACTACAACAAAAGCGACCGACTTTTTTTTTAAGCGAACATTTCATATATATATATATTAGTAATTTCACCCATGTTGTCAAAATATTCCATTTACTTAATTTCAGGAAAGTCAATGATAAAGAAAATCCTTGTTTTAAATAATAGCACAGTATTTTTTATATATTTAATTATCAAAATCAAGTCCACAAGATACTTCATTCATTTCACAATTTTTTACCAATCTAAATATAAAGCAATTTTATTTGTAGCTGAAGACAAACAAAAGTTTGGAAAAAAAGGCTACTATTAACTCTGTGCAAAACTGTTTCTTTCCCTTGTGCATGAATCTTCAGTTACGCAGCAGCAATAGATGCATCGTCCAACTGACGGCCCTGTGGCTTCAGAGAAATAAAGAGACCATTATTTCATATATATCATGGTATTGGACCTGGGTACTTGAGAGACCGCCTGCTGTCAATTACCTCCAATAGACCGATTAGATCCCACAGATTAGGCCTCCTCCGAATTCCATCTACTGGCCAATGCCGATTGGCGACCACCCGGAGGAGGGCCTTCTCTGTGGCTGCTCTGGCCCTCTGGAACGAGCTCCCCGTGGAGATTCGGACCCTCACCACCCTCCAGGCTTTCCGCAAAGCCCTCAAGACCTGGCTGTTCCGACAGGCCTGGGGCTGATGAATTCCTGTCCCCGCTCGAATGGTGTGTCTGTTGAGTTGCTTTTAAATTGTGGTATTGTCTGTCCATGTCTTTTTTGCCCTATTTGTATCCCCTCCCCCCCCCCCCCGACTTGAGTTGTGAGCCGCCCTGAGTCCCCTCGGGGAAAAGGGCGGCATAGAAATATAATAAATTCAATTCAATTCAATTCAATATATGTTTTCCCACAGTTACATAGGGCTCTACAGAGTTACACAATATCTATAATGTATTAATTTCCCATTATTTTAGGATCAATTACTGCAGCATGACCCCAAATGTTCCATTGAAAGTATTGTAACAGCAAGCAAATCCTATTAAGATTGGTAACACTGAATAATTCTTAATTAGACTAAATTGACAAAGTAATTATGAAACTATCATCTACTGATAGAAATGCATAGAAAATGACAAGTTGTTATACTTCTGTTCCATATCTACCATTTTTAGAAACTAACAACTATTACAGCAGAAAACATTTACTATGTAATCAGAAAAATTACAATATTGTACAACACAAGGAAGATTTTAAGCACCAAATGTCTATATTTTAAGCATTTGAATTTTTTAAAAAAACTTAGGAAAAACAGACTGCACAACCTAGAAGATACTGCAGTTTAGGAATATACTCATAAGCTTCTTTCTCTGTAAAAAGAAGGCATACATCCCTAGCTAGCAGCAAATGTAAATAACTGATTTAAGAGGCATTCTGACTGTCAGAATTCTTGAAAAATACCCGTCCTTTCTGGTTGTACTGTGAACAAGTAGCCTACAAAGCCTTGTCACCATAAAGGGTGGATTAAGTTGGGTTTTGCAATGTAATTCACAAAAAGCACATCACATTTTTTTCAAAGATTTCATTTACTCTGCCTGGACAGGTTTCTTCTACTTATTTTGATAATCCCTGCTATGCAAAATGGGGAGGGGGAAGAAAAAAGAGCCCTTCACTAATGTCTTGGTAGCTAAATAATTGTATTATCACATGCATAGTTCTTAGTACCCTTACTGCTGCAATATGACATTACATTATTTCCAATTCCTGTTATTTGCATTTATGACTATGATCATTCCTAATCCAATGAGACTTATTCTAGATTGAAAACTTGCTTCAACTAGTCATTATCAAAACAGAACACGGAATGGCATTTTCCTCCAGTGTTTAGACTAGTGAATTTAGGCAAAAACTTGAGTGAAAAAGTTTATTTTACGCAATAGCAAGCTTATCATAATGCTTCCATTATTCCATTCTTATATTTTATTATTTTCACCAAAAGTTGCACCTATTTTAGAAATCCATTCTAGCATTCCACTGAAAATCATTTTAAAATAACTTACTATCCTTACGAGCAAACCACATGTTGAAAGAACCTTAAATACTGTTATTTTGCTACCACTATTTGTTACCTTGACGAAGATGTGTGTTGGTATAAATTTCCTAAGCAGTTGGTTAGTAAACTGTGGAAATCGTAGCAGATTGATGCTGAGAGATGGCAGCTGCTGATATCCAGCCATAAGAGGATAGAAGTTGTATAACATTTCTTGTTCAGTGCCAGGAAGGATTCTCAGTCTTATCTGAAAGTACATCCCACAGTAAGTTCCTTAATTACATGTAGACTAACTGCTAAAAGTTTTTTTTAACTTTGCAAAACTTTTTCCAATTTAAAGTTCTCAACCTTCATATTAATCTGCAACATTATCTTTGTAATATCAAAGGCCAGCATCAGATGCATGTTCAATATCATTTCATCTATAGTACTTTGACTCAGAAATAGTATTGATTCAGTAGAAGTCACTTTTACTGCATTCAAGTTATATTTAAAACTTCATTTCCTACCCTACATTTAACAGGGCAAAGAGAATGCACGTTTCTTCTGTAACACAGGCATATTAGTTGTATAATTTCTCTTAAGAGTCTTATAGTTCATTAACAGAATTAAATGAAGATTTAAAAATCTAGATGCATCATGATCCATACCTGCTTAAGACCAGAAAACATGAAGGCATCACTAGGTTCCACAATTACTTCTACATCTTGCATTAAATTAGTCTTATTCTGCAGATGAAATTTTACAGGTAAGGATTCTCTGACTCGACCAAATGATGGCAAATCTTGGAAAGAAAGCACAACAATAATTTCCATGAGTTTCAATAAATGGGATTTATTATTTCTGTTTTAGCTCCACGGGAACATATGAATACTATTTAGGATTACATACTCATAGACTAAAAGATTACAAGTTTTAAACGTTATGACTAAGAAGAGAGACTGAGAAAAACATAATTCTCTTTTCAAACACTCAGCACTGAAAAGTGCTGTGAGGGAAATTCCACTGTTAATCATGTGTCAATCATCATTATGAGAAAGTGATTAAAACAATGGTACTGAGCTAACCAATGGAATGTTTTCTTTTTGTATACTGAAAAGGCAATAGCAAATCAATGGAAAACAGTTGCCTGCTGGACTTAATTCACATCCTGTCAAACCACAAATACTTTAAGCCTTTCCCATATATCACAGTAACAGTAGCGATACTTAAAATATGAGTATAACATCAAAATATGAACCTGCATGTCAAAAAAGCTCACCAAAAAGAATAACCAAACCAAACAAAGGCAACTTTATCTTTGGAGATAAGAGTAAAGTAGCAGTAACAGGAGCTTTCTGTTTGTATTATTAAAACCAACAGCAGATTTTGGGTCACATATTCTTTCTTAGACCAATCCAATAAACTAAACTTTTACTCTCTGAAGGACAGAAACTAAAGTACAAAATGAAAAACTTATTCAATGGGTAATCTCACCACATTGATAGTACAGACTGTAAGAAGAATTCAATGAATAAACTGCAGGACAGTCTTTTCTAATGATGCCCAGTAAATACTCTGGTTGAATACACTGTAGCTGCTAGTTTGAGGAAGGCAAAGGTAGGGAGAATGTACTACTTTCTGCTAATTGTTTCTCTTATATTTTAAAAAAGGAGATTTTGAGAATTCAAAGCCTTAAGCAAAAATTATATGATGATCCTGAGAAGTGATTTGTTTCCAAGTTTTCCCGATTTTCTCCCAGATACTTTACCCTAACTATAATAAACTTTTTGAAAGTTCTGTAACGTATGAGAATTGTCATGTATCAATAACTCATTAATATTACCTGCATTAACATGGAGTGGGATAGTTTCAGTGATTACATGCGGCAGTGTGATCAAAGTATTAACTACAGGTATGCTCTCCACAGCTGAGCTCCTTTAAAAAATATTAAATTTATTTATTTTTAATCATTATAAAAATATCAGCAAATAAATAATTGAAAATAGGAAAATTATAAGAAATCCAAATTTAAAATATAAGGATGTAACACAAAAATATATAACCATAATAATAAATTCTATAAATTTATTTATAGTAATCAGAAAATGATGAAATATTAACGCACAAAGAATACTGGAACAAAAACAAATGTGGTTCTCTCATTTATCAGTTTCTGCAACAGGTGGTTTCTTGATAGGCTAAAGGCACCGGTTCTTGATTTCAACTTGGTAAAATGTACAGAAATGGCATCTAGTTAAATATGGGTGAAATACAGAACATAAACTTAAAAGATTTCATTTTGTGAATGAAACTCTTAAATTATCTGCATATTTTCTGGGATTCTTCAGGCCCATTTATCACCAGCCCTATGAGGTATTTTCACAGAATACGAATTAAGTCTGGTTCAAAATATTTCAGGCTGCAAAGTTGTCCAATCATTGCAGAGTCCATAGAACAAAGCATCTGGGATATTGAAGAAAGCCAGGTCAATTCATACTGAGACAGAAAGATTCATGGTCACATGGATCTGCAATCATGGGTTTGGCCCAGAAAGTTTCATAGAAGAACTAGACAGTCAGAAAAAGCCAATAAATCAGCTCTACCAGTAGCATTGAGGCATCAATATATCAAGAGACCAGAAAGATGAACTTATGGCAATCAGTCAAAATTCTGCTTTGAGCAACATTTGGTATCAACTCTTCTCTTCAGCGTTACTATTATGGAAACTTTTTTTACTTTATTCCTAATGCATTTCTCCAAAATGCATTGCTAGAGAAAGCCCTTATCTTTTGGAAGTGCTTGGTACACTTTGAAAGCATACAGTGAGTGCTTTTGCGAAGTGGCTGCAAAGAGGTCTACTCATTCAAAAAATCGATATTATCTGGAGCATAACCTGGTGCCAAGAAATAATTTACTGCAACCATCTATCTGTTTTTATTTTCTAACAAAGCTTATAAATTTTAGTTAGCATCCACAGGCATTATTAGAAATAAAAACAGTGCTGGTTCTTTGTTTTGTAGCACTCCAGTTTAAAAAGTTAAGTTAGACTAGGAGCTTGGCAAAAGAGGTGGAAAACTTAGGCTTAGAGCCGAGGTGGCGCAGTGGTTAAATGTAGCACTGCAGGCTACTACAGCTGACTGCAGTTCTGCAGTTCAGCTGTTCAAATCTCACCGGCTCAGGGTTGACTCAGCCTTCTATCCTTCCGAGGTGGGTAAAATGAGGACCCGGATTGTTGTTGGGGGCAATATGCTGACTCTGTAAACTGCTTAGAGAGGGCTGAAAGCCCTATGAAGCGGTATATAAGTCTAACTGCTATTGCTATAGGGTAATTTAAAAGAAGGGACAAACACCCTGGTCTGCTTGATAGTATGCTTTGAATAACTGGAGACAGAGATATTTACCACCTTGGACACATACCTGCATATTTTTTTGATTAAGATTTTGGAGGAAATGGCAGCAGATATTTCACTTGGCATACAGGAATGTTTAAATTGTAATGCTAACGCCTTTAAAATAGAATATTAATCCACCAGGAGAATAATACATCGGAATACTACAAAAAGTAAATAAGTAGCAGTTACCTTTTCCAGACAATTACATAACATCCCGTAGCAACTCCACCTTGACCAGTTGTCACTGGTGGACAACGAAGGCAAAAGCATTCACTAGCACTTTCACCTGTCTGTAAAACAACTAAAAGAAAAGTCAGATTAAATCTAAAAAATTGAAAAAAATAATAAATGTTGGGTAAATCTGAAAGTCTATTTCATGCATTATTTATTATATATTATGTACACACAAAGCAAACATAGCAAGAAGAATGAGAATAAAAACATGCAGACAGAAGCACAAGTCCATTTTGTTTTGTTTCTTCTCTTGTGGGAAAAAAGGGGGGAACTTATATAGAAGGGATCAAATGATGCAGTCAATAAATTCTGATATACTTTATATCAGATTGTAGAGAAAGATTATTAGAATTCCAGCAAAAAACAAAATAGTGACTGTAAGCTTAACCTCAATTTAAAATGTACCTCATACAAGATTTATGTAACTTAAATGATGAAATTAAAGAAAAGTGGTATCTTCACCAGATGCACTTTTCCAAAGGTCAGTAATTTTTGCCATCCCAGAAGCAGGTTATCTAAAAATAAACAGTTGTGTCTCACCATTTTCTACACAGGACTCTAGCTGGTCCACTGGAATCACTGAAGGTGCAAGCTGCAACTGGCTGGTTACAATAGTAAGGGCCCAGGGTGAAGCACTGAGGATATCTGTCATCAGTAAAAATGGTACGTCGGTGAAGACTTTATCTAAATGCTCGAACTGTCAAGAAGAGAAACAGTGTTATTCTACTGTTCATGTTGTTTATAAGGCTATGTTTTATTTCAGTATTTTTCTACATACCTTAGTTGAGACAAATTTAACAGCTACATCAAAAGGAAATACTGTCTCTATAGTAACGGTCTCATCCTACATTAAAAAAAAAGACAAAATTATTTTCTTTTTCTGACGGATTGTCATCTGGTAACAAATGTTTCAAAAATTCCTTTAATACTGTTATTACACTCCCCATAAAAACACTGCAGAAATAGCAGTAATGTCTAGTGGGCCCCTCCCCCAAAGCAAAGCACAATTAGGTTTCAGAATGTTTATGCTGAGCACCATCCCCCTAAAGCACATAAACATGTAAATATATTATAAATATTGTATGCTTTCAATCATACTTTATTTAATTAGAAGCATTTATAAATCCCCCAGAGTTCACAGAGACATTTAACAGGTGCGTGTGTTTGTGTGTGTGTGTGCGAGAGAAAGAGAGAGAGAGAGAGAGAGAAAATAGGGAAATGAATATTAAAATATCAATTCAATATTATTGAAACCTTAATTTCCTGCAATGTTTATGTGATACTCAATCAACTGCAAGCTGGTGGTCTTGAACCACCCTTAACTTAGGTTTTCCAACATACCCTGTGACACCTGCAAAGAATTTCTTTTCCTTCAATGACTGCATTCACCAGGTAAGAAACATACACAAGAAACATCCTAGTACCAACTGTTCCACAGTGAATATATATAATTTTTTCCAACTGTAAAAGAAACAAACAGACAGACAGACAAACTAGTTATAAATAAAAGGTCAAAGACTTTAAAATACTGCTCAATTTAAAAATGTGCATAACCTTTAAAAAATTCTTGGGTTCTGATTGCAAATTAATCCCATCTTTTTTTTCTAATTTGCTTCTAATGGTACTATGAGAAAGGGGCAGATTATTATTTGCTATTTGAATAAATCTTTGAAGCTGACATTCTGAAATCAATTTCTATTTTAATAGCTTGCTTATTCACAGGTCTTCATCCTAAGAACAATACAGTAGAACCTCTGGTCACAACCATAATTTGTTCCATAACCTTGGTTGCAAACCGATTTGATGGTGATCTGAACCTAATTTTGGGAATTTGGTGCTTGCAAAAAAGTGGCGCAGAAGGGGAAATTGGCTGCGGGGAAAAAATGTGAATTTTTGAGTCGGAACCTGATTTGGTTGTGGTCAGAAGCGTTCATGATGAGAGGTTCTACTGTATACAGAACTAACCCTGTTCATAGAAGAATTCTAAAACTGAACAGATTTTGTATTGGGGTTACTGTCTCCAAAATAGTTTTAAATATGTCATATTTAATATATACTGATAACATAGCACACTACCTTTTCACCTGGCTGCAAGTCTCCCAGAGGGATATCAGGAAGCAAGGCAGGGTAGGAATCATCACACATTTCTGTTCCATTCAGAGTTACATGTGTTTTTTGAGTCAAATTTGCATCTTGGCCTAGGAGACAACAATGTGTATGAATATATAAAGAGAATATATGTATATCTTTATATGTACTATATATGTGTGTCTCTTGCTTGTAAATATTTATTTAGAGAATGACTGATGCACTTATCAAGATAATGCAGATTTTAAGTTTAGTATGAATGTAATATATTTTAATATGTGTTATTGCCAGTAAACAAATGAAATGCATGCGAGTTTTAAGAATTTCAGATGCATATTTATGCGTTCCTTTTACACAAAACGAAGCTTTAACCTATTTTAAATAATATATTTTACGAGATTTCAGACAATTACCATCATTTTTGAAGCAAGTCTCTAATTTTCAACCCAGAATCGCCATATTAAGGCAACGCTAGAAGTATCAAAATTATCAATGGAGAAAATTATTTCAGTTATGAACTTTAGTTATTCACAACTGTCACTTAGTGACAACATTGCATTCTGAAAATTCCTGACTTTGCTTTGCCAGTGAAAGAACAGGCAAGTCAAGATATAATATAATCTACACCGTTAAATGTTGCAATGTTCTAAAACCTGCTCTCCCAACTAATGCCCTAAGAAATGGCAGAATGTGCCAATTGGGAATAACTATAGTAGGGTAAAACATAAGTAAGCACTACGTTGAAGAAGATTCTGCTAAAGTAAAAATATACCATTTTATATAAATGAATGTTAGATTTCAAAGTCATCAAATATTTAAGTTAGCATATCTAAATAATATGCATATCACTTCATGAAATCTAGCTATTAAATGACCTTTTCATTTGTCTTCTACTATCTAATTGCTGAATTATTGACTTGCCCTATTAATAAAAGAGAAGGGAGTGGTTTAAACCTCTCCACAATTAGAAGTTCCTTGAGGATTATGACTGAGCCAGTATATCATGTTACATAGTGAATACCTGGTTTTAAGCCTGCTGTGAGCTTTACATCTTTGGCAACTGTCTTCTCATGTGACTCGATTGTCACAGTCAAACAATACATTTCATTCATTAGGGCAGGAGGTTCATGAGAAAGCTGGACAGAAATGTTAGGCACTCTAGAAATGATCCTTGAATAAAAACAAGAAACAAGTCATCTTGCTTAGTTTTATCTTCTTCCTTAGTTGAGCTGTTGTTCTACAAACCTCTGCATGTATAGTAACAGCTATTCTATAGGCATGGCAAGTAAGTTCAAACTATTGTGTATACTTTTCAAACTCTTCCTGTTTTTACCCTCTTCTAATATGTTCTTTATAGTGTACAAACAAGCATAGATGGTATTCCTGTAGCCATTAGAAGCTATTTTAAGGGCCACAAAAAGGGGCATTGGTTCTTACCTGATACGCCCCTTCTCTGGGCAGGTGAAGAGAGTAGTCATGCATGGGTTAACTCAGCCAGTAACCAATAGAACTGAGTCTACCAAAGTGATGTCATCGCCTCTGAGGAGTGTCCTCCCGCTTTCTTGATGAAGGAGATAAGTAAACTGCTGTGTGCTATTCGATTGCTCTCAATTCCTTGATGCTCCAGCATTTCTCCCACATCTCCCTCTGCGAACTAGGTCAGAGCCTGAAAGGGTGGGGATGACCACTGTCTCCACCTGCCCAGAGAAGGGGTGTATCAGGTAAGAACCAACGTTCCGTTCTCCAAAGTTGGTAGAGACAGCCGTCATGCATGGGACGTATCAGAGCTAGGCCTGTCCCCAGCTGGAATGTGACTGGGTTAGGAGCTTGAAGAGGGAAGAACTTGTTGAAGGATCCGTCGTCCGAATGCCATATCAGCCGAAGCGTATCTATCCACCTTATAATGGCGGATAAAGGGAGTAGAAGTAGTCCAGGTGGCCACCTTGCAGATCTTCTCCACCGAGGCCTGCCTTGTCCATGCCACCGACGTAGCCACACTGTGTGTGGAATGCTCTGTGATGTTGGATGGAGGAGTGAGGTGATGTGCCAAGTAAGCTCTTGAAATGGCAGATCGGATCCAGTGCCCAACCATAGATGGAGAAGCTTTTAGCCCCTTATTGGTGGGAGGAAAAGACATGAAGAGAGCTTCAGTGCGCCTGAAGATGGCCATCTTGGCGATATAGATCTTAAGAGCATGTCGCACGTCTAACCTGTGCCATGTGCGTTCACATCTGTGAGAAGGATTAGGACAGAAATTTAGAAGAGTGAAGTCTAGAGATCGATGAAAGGCCAAATTTACCTTTGGAACAAAAGTGGGATCAAGGCGAAGGACTACACGGTCCGGGTGAAATACACACAGGTCAGATTGGATGGAAAGGTCCGCCAATTCCGAGACTCGCCGTGCCAACATGATGGCCACCAGAAAGGTTGTCTTCAGCGTAAGGTGATGCAATGAGGCTGACCTGAGAGGTTCAAAGGGCGGTTCAGTGAGAAAGTCAAGGACTTTGGCTAGATCCCATGAGGGGAAACAGTGTATGACAGGAGGGCAGAGATTAGATGCGCCCTTAATGAAGTGGCAGACATGAGGGTGCAAGGAAAGAGGCTCATCCCGGTGAAGTGAGAGAACCAAAGAGAGAGCCGACACCTGTCGCTGTAGGGTGTTTGGCGAGAGCCCCTTATCAAGCCCCTGTTGCAAGAACTCCAAAACCTGGGGGACCGAAGCCTCCAGGGGGTGGCATCTCGAAAGCGGCACCAAGTAATGAAAGTCTGCCATGTTGATTCGTAGATTCTGTTAGGGGCTGGGCGACGAGAAGCCTGAATAGTTCAAATTACTGTCTCAGAAAGGTTAGCCGCCCTCAAGACCGCTCGTTCAGCTTCCATGCAGTCAGACAGAGCCAGGACAGGTCGGGATGGTGAATGGACCCCTGATGAACAAGGGACGTTATCATTGGAAGACGCCACGCTGGGCCTACCAAGAGATTGACCAGGTCCACATACCAGGGTCGGCGCAGCCAATGAGGGGTGATTAGGATGAGTTCGGCCTCTTCCTCTATCATTTTCCGAATCACCCTCTGTATCAGGGGGAAGGAAGGGAAGGCGTACAGGAGATCGTGAGGCCACCTGCACCTTAAGGCGTCAGTCCCTTCTGCGCCTGGTGTCGTGTAACGAGACAGGTACCTGGGCAGCTGCTTATTGATGCCATTGCGAATAAATCTAGCACCGGAGTCCTGTACCTGGATGACAGCTGTCTGAAGATGCGACGGTTCAGGCTCTACTCCGCAAGATTGATTGTTGTGTGGCTCAACCAGTCTGCCCAGGTATTGTCGGTGCCTGAGATGTGTTCGGCATGGAGAGAGAGAAGATTGGCTTCCATCCAGATCCCTAGGCGAAAGGCAGACTCCATGAGAGATACCGCCCTCGTTCCCCCCTTGGCGGTTGACGTGCGCCTTGGCTGTTGTGTTGTCTGTCCAAATCAGCACGTGTGTGAGGATTGGAAATGAAGGAGAGCCAGATGAATGGCCATCAACTCTAGCCAATTCATACTGTGGGAAAGGTCGGAATTGGACCAGAGACCCTGAGCCACTTGATCTTCCAGGTGAGCGCCACATCCCGTTAAGCTCGTGTCCATCATGACCAGACATGGAGGTTCCCTGAAGAGGGACCTCCGAAAAACGGCCGGGGAGATCCACCAGTCCAGAGATTGGATTACCTCTGGTGTCAACCTGACTTTCACTAGGGAACAGCTGCTGTTGGTTTTCTGAAATGGCAGAAGAAACCACTGAAGGCAGCGGCTGTGAAGCCGCGCCCAAGGAACGATGGAGAAGCATGTGACCATCTTCCCCAGCAGTTGAAACAGCTGGAGAAAAGGGACCAGCTGTCTCCTCTGCACCTTGTTGGCCAAGTCTCTGAGGATGATCTGGCGTTCCTGAGACAGGAAGATCTTCCCCTGAGAAGAATTGATGAGGGCTCCCAAGTGCACCAGACATGAGGTGGGGACAAGGTGACACTTCTCCTGATTGATGGAGAATCCCACCTCCTGAAACACCTGTAAGGTGTCCTGGAGATCCCGAAGAGCCTGGTTGTGTGACCTGGACAATAGGAGAATGTCGTCCAGGTAGCACATGATCCGAATGGGTCTGGCTCGCAAGTGGGCTGATACGACTGACAGGAGTTTGGTGAAAATCCTTGGGGCTGATAACATCCCAAAGGGGAGGGCCCGATACTGAAAGTGACAGCCCGCATAGACAAAGCGTAGGAACCGTCTGTGTTGCTTGTGAATGGGTACGTGGAGGTAAGCCTCTATGAGGTCCACTGATGTGAGGAGATCGTGTTTGCGCACACTCTTCAGGATTGACAGGAGAGAGAGCATTTTGAATCTCCTGTACCTGATGAATTGATTTAGAAATTTGAGAATTGCTCTCCAGCCCCCCGTAGACTTTGGCATGATAAAGAGACGAGAGTAAAAACCCCATCCCACCTGGCCTGGAGGCACAGGTTGAATAACCCGAATGTGGAGCAGATGATGGATGGCCTGCTCTACTAGGAGCCTCTTGTGAGGGTCCCTGGAGATTGGGCACATCACAAAGTGGTTCGGAGGGCTGGAGCGCAAGTCCAAGAGAAGATCGAATCTCATAGTGGAACTGACCCACGCGTGGTTGGTGATGTCGTCCCAACGATCTGCAAAGGCTGCTAGACATCCCGCATCGGGAGATCCTCCAGGCAGTCACTTCTGCCTCGTATAGGTTGATATTGTCCCTGAATAACTTTCTGGGCTGGAATCTCTGGTTGTTTCTGCCTGATCTGTTGGAGAAGGAGGGGCCCTGTCTGGGAGAAGCCTGACATTGCGGGAGTTGGAGGAACCCTTGTCCTGACCACGAAAGGGCTGCCTACGATAAAAGGACTGATTCCGACCCTCCTGCTTCTTAGTGGCCAGTTGCAGGACTTTCCGCTTATCCTTGGACTCTACTAGTAGAGGTACTAAGGGAGGACCAAAGAGAAGGGAGGAAAATAGAGAGAGGAGGCCAGTCTCCACTTGGCTCGGGCCTCCGCCTGCCATTGCTTCAGCCAGAGGAGCCAGCGAGTGGTGATAGAGGATGCTATGACTTTGGATGCGAAACGGGCCACGTCTGAGGAGGCATCTGCGGTGTATTCTAGGTCCGCCTTCAATTTGTTAATGTCCCTGCGAGCCCTAGAATCCTGGGCCGGAAGTCTCCCTTGAAGTTGCTTAGCCATAAGAGAGAAGAGCGACTAAAGAAAGAAGCAGACATAGCTGCCCTGACAGGCCAAGCCGAGGCTTGATGTCCCTTGACCAGATGTTCTATTCTCTTGTCTTCAGGGTGAAGAGCCTCCTCAGGAGCTGCCAAGGCTGCGTTAGGAGAGGACAAGCTAACTACAGGTAAGTCAATAGAAGGTACTTCTAGAGCCTTGGTGAGTTCTGGTCCCATGTTATACAGGCGCTTGCCCAAGGTATTGGGGAGGGGGCCTGTACCTGGTGATGCCCATTGGTTCTGGACCATGTCTATGAAGAGTCTGGGCGATGGAATCACCTCCTTTTCCACCTTAGACTGGATGAAGACGGGGTCAGTGGTGTCTGCCTTGTCTGCTTCCATTCTCTGAGGAGCCTTGGGTGAAGGAATGCCAGCGATCTTCTTGGCCTTCAAGAGAAGAGACCGAAAGACAGCCGGTTTAAAGAGACCGACAAAGGTAGTTGGGTCGGGGGGAAGGCCCTCGTCTTCCGTAAAATCTGAATCCCGTGCAGGGCATTCCTCCTCTCTGAAAACCGATGATTGGCAGGACATGCCAGGTAACTCATGCGATGAAGAAGCCGAGAGATCACTATTCCTGCATTTGGAACCAGAAGAAGAAGATGACCTGCGTGGAGTAGAATGGTTAGAAGACCTGTGCTTAAGTCCTGTTGCTATGCCTCGTTCAATGGCCTCAGATATGATATCAGCCATGCCAAGTGAATAGGAATGGCGGCATATGGGGGAGAGATATCATCCTGCTACAAGGGCTTCCCATCAGGAGTGACGCTCCTGCCACCCTCGGATTCATCCCCACTACAGGCCAGATCGCCTGTGCCCCTGGCTTCCTCAGGTTGGATAATGAATGCTACAGGGGAGAGATCATCCTCCAAATCAGAAGATAGGTCAGGAGGAGGACTAGGTTGAACAGTCCTCTGAGGCTGAAACAGATGGGATTCCATGTGTTTGGTCTTGCCCCTGGCCTTTTTAGGAGGAACCTGAGTGGCATTGCGATCTTCCTGAGAAGGTGGATTGGCTGTGGTCCTGTGACTAGATCTGGGAGCCTTGGAAGAGGGCTCAGTGGGGGGAGCCTCTGGGGCAGGTCTGCACTTATGGGTCTTGGATGAAGGAGACTCAGTGGTGGGAACAGGGGCCAGGGTAGTTGGAGGAACTTGTGGCTCATAGGCAGGAGAGGAAGCCATGGCCTGTACTCACGACTTTGTTGTCCCGAAGGAGAGAGTCAAAATGGCCACCGGAGCGTCTTCACGCCAAAACAAAATGGTTGCTGAGGCTACAGAGCCTATGGGCCGGGCACCATGAGGTAGCCAAGACCGCGGAAGGAATGAGGACAGTGAGGGCCCTGAGGAGAGGCTGTGGAGTCCATGGTGGTAGCAGTGGCGGTCTAGCGGCGGTGGGAGCGCTTAGTAGCGCCGGTGTGTGCAGCGCCGGCGCTTTCCTGGCAGCCGTGACGGCGTTTGGTGGTGAGGGAGAGCCAGCAGCGCTAAGCGGAGCCTCCAACGGCCAGTGCTAGGCAGCGCTGCATCCAGGGAAGCCTTTGCAAGCCGCAGGCGAAGTCAAGAGGCTGAAAGCCTCCAAAGAAACCCTGACAATCCCTCTCAGGAAAGCCCTAGGGCTAATTGAGTGCCCTGGCTCTGAAAGGAGCTATTATCGACAATCCGTCCTTCACTAGGAATTTAGAAGTAATATTTTTAGAGAAGCCAATTAAAACAGATTGAGGTAGCCAATTCAGTAATTTTAAATAGATAAGCTGAGGAGAGAGCAATTAGCACAGCCTGTTCCGATCAAAATGAGTCTAAAAAAGCGGGAGGACACTCCTCAGAAGCGATGACATCACTTTGTTAGACTCAGTTCTATTGGTTACTGGCTGAGTTAAGCCATGCATGACCGCTGTCTCCACCAACTTTGGAGAATGCTTTAATTTAGGCAAAATCATCTCTTAACTATTACGGTAAAAATGGTTGTAAAGTCAGACCCAGTCATATTGTGAGTCGCTTAAGGACCACATCATTTAGCAACAGAAATTCTGGTCCCAATTGTGATAAATTGAGGTCAAGTTGTATTGAAAACATTTCTAAATGCCTTTCATCATGTAGAAGCCTTCCAGAGCTTCTTGCAATACAGATAATACATTATCTTGAACAACATCGTTAAGAATGTGAAAGCCCTACATAACATATTACCAAACTGTTGTTACAGAACTTGGGAATCCTAACTCACAAAGTCATAATTTTCTTAAACAGTGGAATATTTTCAGTCCCCGACACAATTTCTGATGAACTTTTTCTTGAAAGGTGGAACAAGGAAAGCAACTACTTGTTGTATTCTATTCTCAAACCTCAAACATTCATAGAATTATTTCTCTCCATGGAACCCATTCATACTTACATAGTGCTTGCCTGAATTGTAAGGCTATCCCAGTGAACCTCATTATTTAGAAGTTTGGGTCGTCTCTTGAAGGAACGTGCTGCCAGCACTGCTTCTCGAGAAGCAGCAGCATCACCCCCTCCTCCATGCCAGTTCAAGACCACACACCTGCCATTTTCACTACCCAGAATTAGGTCCACTGAGGTAATCTGAAAAGAAAAAAGATTATATTCGGGTTTCCCATCCTTCAGTTCATTTAAAGTGTTATACTACAGAGTAAATTACTGCTTTTAGTATGATGTGTATGCATTTATAAATGAGTCCTAGCCATTACTTATTTGTTTCTAGCAGAATCCTACCAAAATACAACAATTCTCTGAAAGCTTAGGTTGCAGCATTTGTCTATTTTATGCTCTTTTTACTATAATTTGTGCACAATCTTAAAAGATGCCACTATTACATTCTATTACATTCAAGAGCCAATTTATTTCAGTTGGACTCTTCCTGTTTTTATTTAGATTTTTAAAATATTTTTTTTAATAGTTTAAAACAAGTAAATAAGTTAAAAAAGAAACATGGAAAAAGCTTAATAACATACAAATGAATAAATTGGATTTAGGAATATCTAAAGGTTATAGCATTCTAATATATGATGATATTAATGTCATTATAACTTTTCCAAAGATTAAACTCCACAATTCATTTTTCTGAACTATATATGGTGTAGTGGTCCTGGCTCCAGTTTTTATCTTCTTTTGATTTTTCGCAGAAAAGGCACCCTACTGTATTAGCTGATTATTGTTCACACATTCTTGAACTACAACCAACATCATTAATATTTTTATAACAACTTGTAGAACATACCTCAATTTTTTTCCCCACGTCTTCTGTTTTTGCCACAAATTTGAAAGTGAACTTTTTTGTCTTACCAGGGATAAGACACAATGTTCCCTGTGTAGATGGTTCTAGGATGTCACATTTTGGATAATTTTCTTCCACCACACAATACTGATTGTATTCCTATGGTAAGAGAAAAATAAGAAGTAGACAATGCAAAAAATAACTAGAAGCCCCGCACCAACAGCACCGCCCAGCAGGAGCCCACTTCTGCAGCTGCTTGCCACCGCTCGCATGCATCGCTCCCAGCCTCCATTTTGCCATCAGAGCCTTCCAGAAAGCCCTCTGAAGCTGAGAAACGGGCTCTGGAATGACGTGCATGGAGTCCCTGGATTCCATTTTGCCTTAATGGCCTTCTGGAAAGTCCTCTGCAAATGATAACAGAGCTCCAGATCAATCCAGAGCTCTTTTATCAGCTACAAATGCCTTCCGGAAAGCCCTCAGCTGCAGAGGGCTTTCCAGAAGGCCTATGACAGTGAAACAGAGACCTGAGGTAACACTTGCAAGCGGCCACAGAAGAAGGCAAGTCAGGTCTTGGGGTGAGTGAGGCCTGGTAAGTAGGGAAGCTCCGCCCCTCCACCCTCATACTAACTTAATTTTTACCTGTGCGCCTCATCCCACCCCCTACACCCTGGGATGGGCAGGGTCTTAATTAGGGCTAATTTTGGAAGTAGGGCTTAATTTGAGCATATGCATTCAAAAACATGATAGGGCTTCTTTTTGGGGTGGGTCTTATTTTAGGGGAAACAATACATACCATGACAACTACCCCATTCCATTAAGCACATATGAATCATAAAAGCAATATTTTTAAAAACATTACCTGATTACTGAAATTGACACACAACTTAGAAAATTGGAGAGGATGCAGACAGTCAGCTTTCAAATACACATCAAACTGAATTGGTACGTCAACATGAAAACTTGGAGCAAGAAATTTAGCTTTACACTGCACTAGGTTTTGGAACAAAACAAAATCAGAGGACAAGTATGTTACCAAAAACAATGAAATATTTTATATTTAGCTACAATATTTAACAATTTCTATCTGATACAGGTAGTTCTCGACTTACAACCGCAATTCAGCCCCAAATTTTTTCTGCTTAGCAAGGCTGTTGTTACGAGATTTGCACCCCATTTTACGAACTTTTCTGCCACAATTGTTAAGGAAATCACTGCAATTAAGTGAATCATGTCGTCATTAAGCAAATCTGGCTTCCCCCATCGACTTTGTTTGTTGGAAGTCAGCTGAAAAGGTTGCAAATGATGATCACATGACCCTGGGACCGTATAATTGCCATAAATACATGCCATCTGCCAATTGCCTGAATTTTGATCATGTGACCATGGGGATGCTGCAAAGGTTTTAAGTGTGAAAACTGGTCACAAGTCTGTTTTTTCAGGACCTTTGTAAGTTTGAAATGTCACTAAATTAATGATTGTAAGTCAAACACTACCTGTATTAGATGAAGATTGACAGAACTTGGACGTTCAGACATAAGCAGAAAGAGGTGCTTTTGAACCTAGCACTCTGCTGAAAGCACATTCAAAATATAAACCATTTTTTCTCATACTTAGCTTGTTACTACAACTATTTCCATTCCCTCATCTGCATTTTTGTATGCAGATGTGCACCTGCACAACTGGTCTGCTGCCCAGAATATTGAATAATATTGTATTTTAAAGGTACAGGTAATGGTGCATAAAAGGGCCACTAATCCCGTGCAAGAATTTTACATGAATGGTAAGATTATCCACACTGCAATTTAGCAGGAAATTAAAAGCAAATATGAAAATTTGGGTATAATTTTGTTTTTAAATCTATGACCCATATCAAAGGAATTCCTTATAAATATATATGTTTTGGAATAGAAATCTTTACAGAGTAGCCTAGGATGCAATTTAAAAAGTTGTTAGAGGTACCTGAGAGGGCCTTTGGTAACGAATGGCTACCAGTACACCTACCACATTGTAGCAGAAATTATATTTTATTTGGATGAAAAGTTATGCATCACATTTCATGTTTTTTATAATGTAAACTGCTTGGAATTGTTTTTATTGTATATAAAAATACAGTAAATCAAGAATAAGAAATATTTGACTTTTAATAAAGCATTCCTCTACAATATATTAGTGCATTTCAGATATTTTAAAATATATATACTATTCTTCGAGTTCTCATTTTGTATGTAATATGAACTTCATTTTATAAGAAAAGAAAATATGGAAGTATTTATGGATTTAAAATATATCCTGCTGTTTTTTCCTTCCACCTTTATAACACTAATTCACACAGGTGCTACTTTTTTGTTAGAAAAGTTTTAATACATACCAAAAGGAACAAAATCTTGTACTTCTATTGTAAAGATATTGTTGCCTGCCAGGGATACTCTATCAGCCCACAATTTCTGTGCAGCTTTTACAGAAGCAACATCACAGTCAGATTCAGGATCTGGATTCTCATTCTAAATTCAAAACAAGATTATTTAAACTGATCAAATCTATGCATAGAGCTGGTAAACTCTGCAGATTATTTCACAGAAATTTGCTTCTTTCTACTGACCATAAGAACTTTGACCAGATTCTTTTCTATTCGAGATTTCTGATCTTCTTTCAAAGTAGATGCTTCAATAAAACACATATTAATATGAATAAATAACATCAATATGTTATCTTTAAAATAGTCCTCTAAATGTTTGGAAGAGGAATTATATCCAATATGTTATCTATACGTTGTAGAAAACTGAGCAACTATTAGGTGAATAAAACACTAAATCATACAGTAGATTAAAAAAAACAATAACTATATTTGGGTGAGTTCAGAAGCCATAATTAATCATTAGATGAAAATGTTATAATGTAATTTGAGCTCATATGGTTGCTGTTCTTGAAAATAAGCATCAAAAAATAAAAAGCTTCCATTTTATTTAGTTTAACTACAGCTAAATCTCATCCAAATCATAAACTCTATTTAAATTTTAGTATAGTTAACATAAAGCAAAATTCTACAATATTACTTTTCAATCACCTTGTGATTGAAATCACCAACCAATCACTACCCCATAATTAAGAATCACATTTTTTAATGAATAATGATAATTAATCTAAGAAGAGTAACAGAGTTGGAAGGGACCTTGGAGGTTTTCTAGTCCTATCCCCTGCTCAAGCAGGAAGCCCCATACTATTTCAGACAAATGGTTATCTAATCTCTTCTTTAAAACCTCCAGTTTTGGGGCACCATGTTCCATTGATTAATTGTGCTAACCATCAGGAAATTTCTCCTTGCTTCTTTCCTTGATTAGTTTCCATCCATTGCTTCTTGTCCTGCCTTCAGGACAATAAAATAAAAGTGAGAATAAAAGCTTCTAAATTCTCCCAGTCATACAAGAGAGGGAGACAGGGATCTTGGCAATTTGCTTTATTTTCTGAGTAGTAAATTATTATTTAGTGTAACATCAAATCCCAACACTTATAAGACATTATATACTTTACTTTAAACCTATTGCATTTATATCCACATCAGCATTCCATCAAGAGTAAACTGAACACCTGGCCTATGTCTGAACATTTTTAAGCATTTTAAGTTTACCATACTTCCTTTCAGGTTTCAAATCTTTGGATAGCATTCAAAGAATAAATGGTGTCCCTCATGGGAAAACATGAAGCACAAAATGGTTTGATTTTTATTACGGAGGACACCTTTGTGCCTGGACAACAAAAAATTACAATAAATTTATTGGGAGTTCAAGGAATAAAAGCATAAAAAGAAAGTATGCCTTATTGCTCCTTATTCACATTTTTCTGGGCTTACCACATTTATCCTTTACCATAAAATAGTATCTGTTCACACACAATTCCAAATGCCTGCCAACTTGCCCACACTTGCTGTTAAAAACTCTGATTGAAAACAGAATTAAAATGCCTTGCTTACCTCTGCCCAGCAGCTCTAATGAGTATGTAATATAATCTTTTATTTGGGCCATTAGATAGGAACATTTAAGAGCAGTGGACAGTATAGAAGTCAGGAGAGTCCACCATCCTTCACTACGGTAATCACACAAAACATAATCAAGGAGCCTAGAAGACAGAAGATTTAAATAACTTAATATATGTAATACTTTCTATAAAGTGAAGAGCCAACCTGAACTATTAGTCAAGGGACCAAGCTCAAAACCAGGAGAGTTCTAGTTGCGCCTTAGACACAAAAGCTGGGGGATCTTCGCCAGCCATTGCCTCTCAGTTCAGGATGTCACTTCATTATCAGATTATTGCAACATCTCTATATAGGGCTTCCTTTAAAGATGCTTCAAAATTGCAGTTAATTTGACATCTTGCTTTAGTCGCTGCATCAGTAACCATAAATTTTCAATTACAATTGGCTTAACCTGTGAGTTCAGTCTTGGGAGTGGGAATGTTTAGGGTTCCCATCCCATGTGACATTAAAAGACAATCCTTTGCAGTGGTGGACTCACTATTATGAACATTGTTGTGGCCTGAATTTATCTTATAAAAGACTCTTGTGTCGGCAAACCTATGATGTGGTTATATCAGGCTACCTTCAAGGTTTTTTAAAAAATGGTTTGGTTTCTCTGAGCTACTGTATATACTCGAGTATAAGCCTAGTTTTTCAGCCCACTTTTTGGGCTGAAAAAAGCCGCTTCGGCTTATACTCGAGTCAGTGAAAAATTTGCCCGAAATGGAGGAGAAAAAGGGGCGGGGCCATGCCGCTGGGTGACACTCGTGAATGGCCCAGTGCCCCTGTGAGTTTCCCCTCCCTCTGTGTCAGTTTGCCGCGCAGCGCGCACCGCACCATCCCCCCTCCTCACGTTCTAATGTAATGCAGGGCTGTCTTACGATTCCCCTTCCTCCCCCTCCTGCCGCTCTGCAACGATGTCCCACCTCCTCCTTGTTATGGCAAGCAGCCACATAGCGATGTCCCACCTCCTCTGGTACAGTGATCCAATGATAGGAATCACTGTGCCGTGTGTCATAGGAGGCGGGACATCGCTCCCGCGGCTGCACGGGACATCATCATCACAGTGGGACATCAGCATCATGAGGTGAGTGAAGTATTTCATTGAATACACCGCTAGTTTACTGTTTTTCTTTGAAATAAATATTCAAAAACATTATTGGTATCTATTTTTATTTTTGAAATTTACCGGTAGCTGCTGCATTTCCCACCCTAGGCTTATACTCGAGTCAATAACTTTTCCAGTTTTTTTGTGGTAAAATTAGGTGCCTCGGCTTATATTCGGGTCGGCCTATACTCGAGTATATACGGTGATTGTTTTTATTATATTTGATTTTATGGACTGTGGAAAATGAGGAAAGTTTAGAGATTTATATTATTGTGTTGTAAATTATTTGGAATCTTTGTATTCCAAATAGTTTTCAATAAAACAATACAAAGTTCAAATGTTCCCATAATCCCACAGTCTGTCAGTGTATTTATTTGTGTAATAAAGAAGTAACTATAACTACTTGATGACCTGCTGGTGATCAGTTAGCTTAACATACATTTAGCAAATGTATATGGTGGGTCAACCATTTTATAAGTTGGTCAACAATCTGGTGTTGTTAGAATTATGGTTAGTACAGGCATTAATCCTGAAAAGGGAAAGCTGCAAAACAGTTATCCTATAATTGGTCCTACTTTAGAAAAAGACAAATATTAAGGATCAGAGCTATATTATGTATACCATGAGAACTTGTATTTTTTTGTAATAATTTGGATCCCAAATTATATATTTCACCATATTGATGAGACAGAAAAATCTAATTCTCATAGTTTCTAGGTATATTAAAGTATTTAAAACTATGCCATACTACATTTATAAAGTCACACTTACTTCAAAGCTTTGGTGTAATCTTTAGCATAATAATATTCTTCACCCATCTGAACCACTGAAAAGAAAATGAGGTTATTTCCAGTACTTTAACACATTTAAACATCTTTTAAAGAGGTGTTTGAAAATGAAACTTACTCAAGTGACTTTTCATTCTTGGACACTTGTATCTCTTGAATTGCGTTACTGCATTACTCAACAAGGTGATTATTAGCTCCTAATAAAAAAAAATTGGCAGTTATATTTGAACTTACAAAAACTAGAAACTATAAACAGAAATCTAACTTACAGAATGGAGAACTTTCTTCTCTTTCAGTTGCAGTGCTAAGATTCCCACTTTCTCCTTTTCAGGATCATTAAGATCAAAACCTGCATAAGACAATGAAAAATCCATTTTAATGAGTTTTGCTGCAAGAGGGGTACATTATTATTACAACTGTTAAGGCACATGCTTAGTTCCAAGCCAGGAGTACATAGATTCCAAACACTTCTGTAACTTAGGAGAAAGAATGTTTGGAATTCTATCATATTCTTAGTTCTTTTGATAAGATTCATCTAAAAGAATCCCTGAAGGAATTAAATGTATCTGGAGTATTTTCAAACAGCTCCTGCAAGAAAACAATATTAATAACACCCCATCCGAAAACCTCATAATTGTTTCTTAGCAACAGCTAATTTACTCAGGCATTTCTAATAGGCAATATTCACTTGATTTATGCTACTTTGCAGATTGCAAATAGGAATGCATGTCTTGTATCACATATTTGCCATATGGCATTTATTTCATTTTTTTTAATCTTTATTCTCTTATGAGTAACATTTAAGACCAGACATTGAAACTGTAATCTCTCCAAATCTCTGCATATGCAACAAAATAAATAAATAGTTTTTCCATGGACTCTAATTCATTTCAATATGCAGATCTATTTTCTTCACTAACATCAGTGTAGAGAGTATAAATAATGCAAAGTGGATAGGGCAATATATGAATGGAGCCAAAAGTCTGCAATATTTCCTGGATTTTAGATTTTTTTTAACTATTATGCCTGTTTTAGGGCTACACCACACATTTCTCAGATGTTGCCCATTTCAAAACTGTGCAAAACCATGACAGTAATTTTTTAGGCATCTCAATCACAGTGGGACTTGAAGCAGTCCTCAACGGCCTTGGAGTTATAAATTGCCCATCCCTGATGTAGTGAAACTTGAAATTTGCCATGAAGCACGCTCATAACTTCCGGTAACTATTTCATCTGACTGTAAAATATTAGTTCAAACTTTAAGCCATGTTAAATTATGACTATTGAAGAAGCAGTGTTTTAAAAAACTACTTCGGAGAAACTGTTTTTAAAAAGTGTCTACTGGAAAACATCAACTAAGTCATATTTTTCTGTTGCAGTAAGTTGTTAAATATTTAGGAAATACGTATTAGGGGTTCCTGATATATTTATCATGAACCCAAAGCTGGGTTTCATGCCCAGTCCTACAAAACCAATTAATTCTCTCTTTTTTGTAATTGTATTTACAATACAATAGCAGAGTTGGAAGGGACCTTGGAGGTCTTCTAGTCCAATCCCCTGTCTAAGCAGTAAATCTTATACCGTTCCAGACAAATGGCTATCCAACATCTTCTTAAAGATTTCCAGTGTTGGGGCATTCACAACTTCTGGAGGCAAGCTGTTCCACTGATTAATTGTTCTAACTGTCAGTAAATTTCTCCTCAGTTCTAAGTTGCTTCTCTCCTTGGTTAGTTTCCACTCATTGCGTCTTGTTCTACCCTCAGGTGCTTTGGAGAATAGTTGGACTCCCTCTTCTTTGTGGCAACCCTTGAGATATTGGAACACTGCTATCATGTCTCCCCTAGTCATTCTTTTCATTAAACTAGACATACCCAGTTCCTGCACCCCTTCTTTGTATGTTTTAGCCTCCAGTCCCCTAATCCTCTTTGTTGCTCTTCTCTGCACTCTTTCTAGAGTCTCCACATCTTTTCTACATTGTGATGACCAAAACTGAATGCAGTATTCCAAGTGTGGCCTTACCAAGGCATTATAAAGTGGTATTAACACTTCACGTGATCTTGAGTCTATCCCTGTTTATGCAGCCTAGAACTGTGTTGGCTTTTTTGGCAGCTGCTGCACATTGCTGGCTCATATTTAAATGGTTGTCTACTAGGACTCCAAGATCCCTCTCACAGTTACTACTATTGAGCAAGGTACCACCTATACTGTACCTGTGCATTTCGTTTTTCTTGCCTAAATGTAGAACCTTACTCTTTTCACCATTGAATTTCATTTTATTAGATAGTGGCCAATGTTCAAGTTTGTCAAGATCCTTCTGTATCTTAAGCCTGTCTTCTGGAGTGTTGGCTATTTCTGCCAGCTTGGTGTCATCTGCAAATTTGATGAGTTCCCCATTTATTCCCTCATCCAAATAATTGATGAAGATGTTGAAGAGTACTGGGCCTAAAACAGAGCCTTGGGGTACTCCACTGCATACTTCCCTCCATGAAGATGCAATTCCATTAAGAACTATACGTTGAGTGAGGTTGGTCAGCCAGTTACAAATTCATCTGGTAGTGATGCTGTCCAACCCACATTCTTCTACTTTATCTAGTAGTAGGTTATGGGCTACCTTATCAAATGCCTTACTGAAGTCCAAGTAAACTACATCAACAACATTCCTCTGGTCCACTAATTTTGTCACTTGGCCAAAGGATGCAATAAGATTAGTCTGGCATGATCTGTTTTTGACAAACCTATGTTGGCATTTGGCTATTACTTTGTTTACTTCTAAGTATTCGCTAATTCGTTGCTTGATTATCTTTTCCAGAATCTTTCCTGGTATTGCGGTCAGGCTGATAGGTCTATAGTTTCCTGGATCTATTTTTTCCCTTTTTTTGAAGATGGGAACCACATCAGCTCTTTTCCAGTCCTCTGGCAGTTCCCCCGTGCTCCAGGGTCTCTGAAAGATATAGTTCAGTGGTTCTGAGATTTCATCTGCCAGTTCCTTCAGAACCCTGGGTTGTAATCCATCCGGTCCTGATGATTTGAACTTGACTAGGGTAGACAGGTGCTCACCATTTTCTTCCCTATTTCAATTTTTGTGGTGCTGTTTTTGATAGGTTGGACAGTTTTATCCCTTTGTGTAAAGACAGATGTAAAAAATGAGTTAAATAGTTCTGCTTTCTCCCTGTTGCTTGTCACCTTCTTGCTACTTTCTCCCAGCAATGGACCAATTGTTTTCTTAACCTTTTTCTTGTTTTTAACATGTTGGAAGAAGCTTTTCTTGTTATTTTTTTACTTTTGTGGCAAGCCTTTCTTCATTGTGAACCTTAGCTTTCCTTACTTCTTCTTTACAGGCTCAGGCTATTTGCTGATATTCTGCCTTAGCTATGTCCCCCCCTTTCCAAGACTCTGGTTTGACTTTGTTCTACTACTTGTGTTTGCATAACGTTGAATTCCAATATTGCATGGTCACTTGCCCCCAGGGTTCCTATGACTTCAACACCTTCTACCATTTCCTCTCTGTTAGTGAGAATTAAGTCTAATATGGCCGATCCCCTTGTTCCATTCTCTACTTTTTGGGAAACAAAGTTGTCTGCGAGGTTCATTAGGAACCTGTTGGATCTTCCACTTGGTGCAGAGTTTGTTTTCCAGTTGATGTCACGGTAGTTAAAATCCCCCATTACTATTGTAGCGTGCTTGCTACATACCTTAGTTAGCTGACTAGCGAAAAGTTCATCTACTTCCTCTGCTTGATTGGGTGGTCTGTAGTATAGACAATGTCATTCCCCGCCCCACCCTTTAATATTGACCCAAATGCATTCAAGATAGTTCTCATCATTGTTGTGCTCTATTTCCGTAGAGATGTAGTTATTTCTTATATATAGTGCAACTCCACCTCCTCTTTTATTTGGTCTATTTCTTTTAAATAATTGAAATCCTTCTAGCTATATGTTCCATTTGTGGGTTTCATCCCACCAAGTTTCTGTAATGGCAACAATATCGTATCTGCCCTCATTTACTTGAATTTCTAATTCACCCTGTTTATTCCTCATACTCTGTGCATTGGTGTATAGACATTTGAGTCCATTTTGATTGACCCTGTGTTTATTGTCTACATAACCTGTGTTACTCCTGACTGCCCCTATTTTCTTGCCACTTGTATGATACATGCACACGGTATGGCACTCACTATTAAATGCTTGGTTTTGCTTGACAGCAGGAGTGATAATCTTACCCGCACAAACATCTGTTACATGCACTGATAACCCTATGAGTTTTAGATTGCTGGGGACAGAAATGTTATGTATCAATTAATTATCTTTCCCCGCTGTTCAGTTTAAATGTTTAATTCATTCAAAAGAACACAAACAAGTGCTGAGCTGAACAAGGAAGCGCAGAATTCTGTTACCATCTCTGATCAGTTTATAAGATCTACAAATTTATCTTCACATTTTCTAGCATAAATGTTTATTAAGTTATTTGTTTTTTAATTAAGAAATTAAAAATATATTTACTTAATATTCCTTGCCTCCATGGCCTTTGTCCATAAAAGTCAAGCATTCCAGTTGGTGTTTCCAATGGATCCGGATTTGGATATATCACAGAAGACTGTAAATTCAGCAAATTTTTTCTTTACATTTGATTTTTAATGTGTAATCAAAGTAATAATGAAATAACAAGTCAAGGAAGAAGAAACATGAGTTCATAGAAGAACAAGCCTGCACCAACATAGTATTTCATACAAAATGCAAAAATATCAACTGAATCATAAGATATTAAATTAAATCCAAGAATAAATACACTCTTTAGCTAACTAAATATCAGTTATATTGATAATAAATATTTAAGCACAGAAATCACAATTGATAAGGAGAAAAGTACATGTTTTGCCTGGCAATCTGAAAAGCTATACTACATTCCTTTTTGTTAGCAAACTTTCAGTAAAAATACATATTACTGTATAGTCATTCTATCATTTAATGTAGCATGGCTTATAATTAAAATTTGCACACAGGATTGTAGCTCCACTGTAAAACAGTGGATTGGGATATTAAAAACATTAAATTTAGAGTATCCAACATTTATTTTGCATTTACTATAAAACTTCAAAATTTCAGGTTTCACATTCAAGATTTATATTGAACATGGAAAATGCTTACAACTCAGGTAAGATAGATGATTCTTTAGCACATACACATTGGTTATTAGTGTCAACTTGGGAAGGATAATCATTTGATATTAATCTGTAAGGTATTCTTTATCTGAAATTCATTCAGATTACTTAAGGAACGCCCAGCATTATTTTAGGACCTTATCTAATTAGTGCGATTTGCAGATAATCCATGACTAAATTTGATGTTTAAATAAGCTGCATAGCCATACACAAAAGTGCATGTATGAATGCCTTGTACACAAAGGAATGAACATATATCAGTTCTTTACAGAATACTGGTAATAGAGTACATTTCAATGACTTGAAGAAAACTCTTTTGCACACAAGTACCAAATACTATAATTCTTTGGTATGTCAATTTGCCAGAATACCAGCTTGCCAGAAGTAAACAAAGGGTTACTAAAAACCATGATACAGAAAAATATATGATCTTACTACAGAGTTTCATGAGCTGTAAAATAATATATGACTCACCTCATGATTGCAATGAACATTTGCCAATTGCTTCTGTTCTTGGGCATAATATGCTGCCTGCTGATAATAGAAACCTGGGTTTTGTGTTTGAATAGCTGTCAACCCTAGTTTAATAGCTTCATCAAATAGATCTCCAAAAGCCTGAAATCTGTTAAGAAACCATAAACATAGACTTTAATATTTTACCAAAAGTTGAACTGAAAATAAAAGTCATGATAAGAGGCAATTCATGAATATATAAGGTCCTAAGAATCTAAATTTAAAGAAGCACTTTAAATTTTCCAGCTTTCATAATTATATAAAAAAACCCAAAACAATGTGTTACTGTATATACTCGAGTATAAGCCTAGTTTTTCAGCCCACTTTTTGGGCTGAAAAAAGCCGCCTCGGCTTATACTCGAGTCAGTGAAAAATTTGCCCGAAATGGAGGAGAAAAAGGGGCGGGGCCATGCCGCTGGGTGACACTCGTGAATGGCCCAGTGCCCCTGTGAGTTTCCCCTCCCTCTGTGTCAGTTTGCCGCGCAGTGCGCACCGCACCATCCCCCCTCCTCACGTTCTAATGTAATGCAGGGCTGTCTTACGATTCCCCTTCCTCCCCCTCCTGCCGCTCTGCAACGATGTCCCACCTCCTCCTTGTTATGGCAAGCAGCCACATAGCGATGTCCCACCTCCTCTGGTACAGTGATCCAATGATAGGAATCACTGTGCCGTGTGTCATAGGAGGCGGGACATCGCTCCCGCGGCTGCACGGGACATCATCATCACAGCGGGACATCAGCATCATGAGGTGAGTGAAGTATTTCATTGAATACACCGCTAGTTTACTGTTTTTCTTTGAAATAAATATTCAAAAACATTATTGGTATCTATTTTTATTTTTGAAATTTACCGGTAGCTGCTGCATTTCCCACCCTAGGCTTATACTCGAGTCAATAACTTTTCCAGTTTTTTGTGGTAAAATTAGGTGCCTCGGCTTATATTCGGGTCGGCCTATACTCGAGTATATACGGTATGTGTCACAAAATGTAAGAATAAGAAACACATTTCTTTTCATTGTTTCCCTAGGCTTCTTTGCAGGGTTGCAATCATAATACATCAGCTATTAATGTCAATTTTAAAAAGGAAACGTATTAGCAGTATTAATAAGCTTTTATCATGGTGATTGCTAATTGCACTAGAGATACACAAGGCTCACTAGGTGACTTACTCAGGCAAGTTTATTTATATATTTACCGTGTTTCCCCGAAAATTCAACAGATCCCGATACTAAGCCCAATCGGGCTTTTCAGCACATGGGTTAAAATACCCCCCCAAAAAATAAGTCCCCCCAAAACTACTTAAATGCATGCATGACGAGAGACAGCAGGCTTTTCGGGTGTTCACCAAATCCGAAAGATAAGGGTAATGCCGAGGGGGTATGTGAGAAGAAAGAAGAGGGTTGTGATTTTTTTTTTTTTTTGCAAGTTTAAATGTGTCACGTTTTTCACCTGGAAACCCAACGGTCCTGCAACCCACCACACACCCCTCTATCTCTCTCGCCCTCTCCGCGCGGCGCCTAAACTTCTCAGGACATCGCCTGGCAAAGCCCACGCCAAGCGGGTGTGGTGCCTCCTTTTGACAGCCAGACTGTCTTTCTACCTTTTTGTTAAGCATGCCTGAATGGAAAGTGCTGCTCCCACGGAGGGAGATCAGTTTGACTTTGGGAGCCGCATTTTGAATGCTCCAACGCTTGTCACGGTTGACAGCTATCGCCTCAGTTCTTATCGGGCAGCAGCGAGGCTTTTCGGCTTTCCTTGCTTTTGGGAGCCAACTTTGGCGGACGTGGGGCATTCCATGCTGACTGACAGCTCTCGCTGCGATTGTCATTGAGTAGCGACGAGGCTGCTTTTAGAGGAGTTTGAAGCCTCCCTTGCAAGTAGAGGCAAATGTTATCTATTCCCCTCTACGAGAGGAGGAGGAAAAAGGAGGAGGAAGTTGCATGAGTGGGGAAGCTTGGAGGTGAAAGGAGGTGAGAGGCATTGAGAAACTCTCCCCCCCCCATCCCAAGCACAACACCTGCCTCATATCCGCCCTGTCCAGCTGGTGCGGTTCTGCTTTTTGCAAAGAAAAGTAGGAGGGGGGTGGGGAAGTCCCAAGGCAAGAAATGTGCCTTGCAGGATATCTAATATCCCATTAAGCTGAGCCTCCCCCTTGACTTTCCCTCCTTTCCCCTGCCAAAGTCTCTGGCCTGGCTCATCCCGTGGCCCCCCCCCCCGATAATAAGGCCACAGCCATATTTCGAGGGTCAAAAGAAAATAAGACTCTGTCTTATTTTGGGGGAAACACTGTATATTCATATATACGTGTACATATATATAGCATATGTACATACATACCCCGCCCACACATACACGTGTGTGTCTGTAAATCCCACTTTTATTATGTTTACAAATAACTCAAGGGGTTGAACAAATGTAACACACCTTCCTCCTCCTAGACCAAACTGGCTGTCATCTCACAGACTGTCACTGTGAGAATAAAATTATAGGAGACACCTTCCCCCACCCCCGCATACTTTGAGTTCAGAGAAAAAAATAGGATATAAAGTCAACAAATGACATTATTTCATTATTGCCAGCTTAATTCTGAGTCATACAGTCTTGAACTACCCAAAGTAATTAATTAGCCAAGCATAATACTAAAAATACTTTAAAAACATACTGTTTTGACATCCAGGCAGCATGCTCAAAAGCCAACTCTGTACTTCCTATTTTTTTCTTGCATAGATCTATATGTTTCCTAAATTGTTCAATTGCATCCAGTGGTGTATTATGCTGAAAACACAGGCGACAGATCTAAAAAGATGAGAAATTAGAACACTTTATAAAGGTTAGAAACTCAAATTCAGTATAATGAAATTGTATATTTATGTAGCAAGCCATATCACTTTTATGTTTTCATGTGAATCTTTCTATATCTAACCCTTAAATACCTTCATATGTTAAGAGTGCTAGGGTGATGAAAATAATCAAACTGAAAAGGCTAATAATTGAGGACTAAAAGAATGGATTCCATTCATTCCCAAATAATCTAAATGTTTAATCTCAAAGATGCAAAGAACAATGCTGAAAAATCTGGTCTCCCCAGAAGAGGTAGTCTCAGATTTTTCCATCTGAGCCAGTTTAAGGTCTGTCCACAAAGCTTTTTATCTTAAAGGCTAGTCTTTTTCTTCTTCTATTGCTAGGAAGAACAGAACAGGCATCAAATGTATTCCAGAATGCTCTGAACCTGAACCACAACAAAAGAATGGTGAAGCTGTAGTCCAGTGCAGGCATCAGATTGTCCACCCCTTTGATACAGTATATGAAGAAAGGTCACGTGTTTAGCAGAAACCTTTTGCCTTGCTTTTCTGCCCTTACTCTCTCCTCAACCAGCTTCAATGTATTCAACAGATTATCCTAAAATGCACATTGCCCTCAAATCACTACTTAAGAAACTCTATGGCAACTACCAAAAAGATAGCTAAATGTAAACAAAAAACCATGATATATCTTTTTTTTTAGCAAAAAGGGATGAATTATAAGTGATTTCCCAATAAAGCTATCTGTTAAGACTTCAGATTTGAAGACAAAAAGGCAATTTAAAGCATATGCGGGCTCCCACATAATTCATGGAAGACAAAGGTACTCCGAAGAGTTCTCCACATGCTCTGAACCATCTTTGTGATTTTAAATTTTAAAATGCTGCAGAAGCCTAGAACGTATGGATGAATCTTTGCAGTTTCCACAGCAACTGATTATATCAACAATTTGATAATCAACTTTTTCTTAAATCAAAGTAGCAACACTTAGAAATCCCCATTTAAAAGTTCCACTGGCAGTGAATTTGAAGAAGTGCATATTGCAGTCATTCAAAGTAGACAATTTGCATCCCACATGTGGATCTTGGGAACCTTGACTGGTCATTCTTTATCTTCAAGCTCCTGAACTACCATCTCTGATGTCTATGGAGATTCTCAGTCATCTAGGTAAAAGTCCACATTCTGGACAGAGAGAATCACTAGTTTGAAAGAAGAGTAAAAGAGGCTATCAACAACACTCTCTCAACAGACAGGAAGGAATATCACCTATCTCCTGTTTACAACACAGTCCTTTCAGCAGTTCCAAGAAGATTCCAGACCCATTTGCATTGATTTAGATGACCCTGAAGGCACAGATAAACCCACAAGTGGCCTCAATGACTCTCAGAAAGAGTGCTGAAAACCAGATAACGGCAAATGAATCCTTCCATCTCTCACTCCCCATTCAGTCAGAACTGAAGAAGCTTCTTGGATAAGAGCAAAAATGCCTTCCTCAAGGAAAAAAGAAAGTCCAGTTGAGATTTGAAAAGGCACTTTTGAGATACTCTCTCCAATGTGTAGACATTTGCCATCCAAATGCTTTATAAGCTAGAAGGATCAGGATTGTAACAGCCAGTATGTAGTCTCCTTAGTTAGAAATTGCACTGGCACCTGTCACCCAACTGACTGGTTTTCTGAGAATTACTGACATATGGTCAGCAATACATCGCCTATTATCACATTCCAACATCAAGGATAAAAATGTTCTTGTCATATATATGTTTCTAGATATCTACAAAATTTTAATACATGTATAAATTGGTATTATTCTACCTTTAGCCTAAAAGTAGTGCAAGTAAAAATAATATAGTTGTTACCTTGTAATTTATAAATCCTGCCATAGTCTTGATTTCCAGCATATTTGTTTCATGAGCTCTCAATTCATGTACAAGATTAAAGGCAGTTTTGTAGTTTCTAAACATAAAATAGTATTCATTTGGAATATAAAATACCGTTAAACAATCCCAAAATCCCAAAGCTTCAATGATAAACATGGTAACCTTAACCCTAACTCTAACCCTTTCCTCAGTCAACAATTTTTCCAAAAGAGCACTTCTTCACATCTTTCAGGTACTCCACCATTTAATTATTGCCATCAAATTGGTGTCAACTCTTAGGTACATTTTATCTAGGATGAATCTCACTAACTTTTGATTTATTTAAGAAATTAAGAGTTGTGCTCATCATGCTGAAATGAATCAATATTGTTGGTATTATACCATAAGGCAGTTACTATCTTTGAGTGAAGTTATTTGAGGAGAAGAACATGCAGTATGTACTTAAAACCTGGAAAATAGCAGGAGGTGATTTAACAACTACCACATATAAAATCTTTCCATTCTTCTTCCACCCATTCTCTGCCTTTGATGAACAGAGACCTTCACTTACTATTTCAGTATTTGGGGGGGGAAATACTTACTTTAGAGCATTTAATGTGTCTTGCTTCAACTCACTGAAGAATGCTATTTTGAACTGGTGTCTAACAAACAAAAGCTGTAACATAACCAATTTGCAACATTTTAATTTTAACTATAAACGTTCTAATGTAGGCAACATTAAATGAGGATCAATATCTATTCATACTTAGCTAAAAGGTAAGCCTGACATGTTTTCAGTGGGTTTCAATTAATTTTGTTCACTAGCATAAGCTTTATTTTTGCTGCTAGATTGCACTTTGTAATTTGCTTTTATAGGGCTTCTAAAATTTGCATTTGGATGTTTTATCATTATATTTTACAATCTCTAGGCAATTTTAGTAAAACAGCAGGATATAAATAATTTTCCCAAACTGCTTTTCATTTCTTCTTTATCTTTTTTCTGATACACAAACAGATATACAGATGCAAACACAAGTCATTCCTTCTTCCATTTTTCAATATAATGAAACATTAATTTTCTAATCAAAACAACAGTAAAAGTAATATTACTTGTTAACAGAAATTAATAAACAACAGCACTGAAACATCACAAAAATGCCTTTGTGAATAAACTTTATTTTAATGGTAGTTTACCTAATGAAATGTCAATAAAGAAAATATTTTATAAGTAACTCTTATACTAATATTACCTTTTAATAATGTTACATATTTGTATTCTTTAAGATCTTACTTCTAATGCTTCATTAATAGTAGTTTACTTTATCAGTAATCTTAATAATACCTGATGTGTTGTTTTGTTCAAATATTCTTTATGAGATTTTACTCTTCGTATTTCTGTGTAGTAATAGGTCTGAGCATGTTCATAGAAAGCATTTTCTAACCTATGAAAGAAAATTGCACACTTTTTTTTAGAAACAAAAAAAAAGACACATTTCAGAATATATATAAAATTAGTTAGGGAAAGTCCTATACAGACTGATAATGTTTCTCTGAAAGCATTCAAGTTATATTTATATTTTGCACTTAACTCCTTCTAACTATTTAAAGGATTTTAAAAGAATGATTTATGTTAACCACCCTTAAACAGTTACTATTTATTTAATGAAAATAATCTCAACTGTCTTTCTCAACTATTACATGCTTTATTTGAGGAGAATAACTACTTCTTCCCACTACTTAATAATTTTCACAAATATTTATTTAAAACTTTGCTGAAAAGTTCTCAGAAGTCCAAACAGGGAAAAAAAATGGCAAATTACCACAACAAAGTATATGCTTTATATGCTTACCTAGGAATTAATTCAGAAAATGTTTATTTTAATCTGATATCCAAATAGACTATAAAGCCCATAACTAATGAACTTGTCTATGAAGGCTTTTAATTGCGGACTCACTGAGAAACAAATATGGGGGTAGGGGGATTACTAAACAATCTTGAAAGCCAACTGGATTGATGTATTTGTTAGCACTGTAGAACAGTTCAAGGAACTTTTAACAGATAGAACTGTTAAATAATTTATATAAATAAGTTAAATAATATACACAAATATTTTCAAACACTTTTTATTTCTTGGCCCCTAGCAACTACATTCTGACAGTCCAGATCAAAATATTAGTGCTTACCATCTCAATTTTATTTTTAATTTGAAAAATAAATGAATGGAAAATTGACATACTGTAAAGCAGTCAATAGTCTCCAACATCAGTTTGTTTTGTAAAAAGTTTCTGGGCTAGACTTTGTTCTTAAAAGGAATTTTGGGAAAATGAAAATAATGGATTGCTATAGCTCAGTACTTTGTTTTGCTAAAAAGAAGATAAAGGGAAGCTAGATATAGCAGGGAAAGTTCAGAAGAGTACTAGGGATGGCTGAGATGTATGAAATGAAAATTATGTGATTTTGTGTGAATATTTTTGTGAATCTGTAAAATTTCATCCAAAGCAGGCATTTTATTCATTTTTTTAAATCCAGCCTTTATTACTTTATAAATTACTCAAAGCAGCAAACAATAATACTCTCCTCCTCCTATTTTCCCCACAACAATTACCCTGTGAGGTGAAGGCTAAGAGAGTGATTGGCTCAAAGTAACAGTAACAGTAAAATTATGGGTAACCTCTGTTCCCCCTCCGTGTAGAAGCACGGCATGCTTTTGGAGGGGGAAGACCTTTTATTTGGCTTATTTCAATATTAAACTCTCACCACAGGATTTCTGTACTTTTTGAATTTTGCAAAATGTTTGGAGTTTCTTTTTTAAATTTTTACTTTATCTTGGATTGAAATATACAAGCAAAGATTGAGGGAGGCTGGATGGATTTATTACACATAATTGGAAATCACTTCTATTTGGACTTTTTTTGGGAAGATAGACTTATTGTGGAGATTAAATCTATTATATTTAATTTGACAACAATTGAAAAGAGATGACAGTAAGAAAGAAATGTGGATATTTGATCCAGGGTGAATTATTTTTAACTTTTGGAATGATTTGGGATAGATAATATATCATGGTAAACTTTCTATTAGAATGGATTATAATAAAATATTGTTAACAAAGAATTTTGAAACTTTAATATTGTCCGGCTGATGACCTCTTTCTATCCGTCCACCATAGAAAGTGTCCTCACATATTGCATTACAGTATGTCATGCTGGTTTAACAGCTGTGGACAGGAAGGCACTACAGCGAGTGATCAATTCGGCACAAGAAACCATTGGTGGCCCTCTGACACCACTGGATCACATCGCCAGGTCTTGATGCTTTAGCAGAGTAAGGAAGATACTCAGTGATGATTCACACCCTGGTCAGTGTCTCTTTGAACTTTTACCATCGGGCAGAAGACATCAGAGTATAGCCAGCCAAACAAATAGTTTTAAAAATAGTTTCTATCCTTGGCCTGTCAGACTTTTAAATACAACCATAACCACTCCATGACCAGTTTTTTCTTTTTCTTTCTTTTTTCGTTTCTGCTATAATTTTGTACCAGTGAAGCTAAAACCAATTTCGTTGTATTTATTTTGTACAATGACAAGAAAGATTATACTATACTATACTATCATTCTTCCTATTATTTTATCACTAATATAATATAGAGAAGACAGGTCAATAATTTGCAAATAGATTTAATAGTTTAAAAATTTGGGGAGAGGCTGTTTCACAAGGAGTGGGAATCAATTTCATAGTAATGTATTTTTTTTTAATTAAAATATTTTAATATTTTTTTTATTTGACATTTTCCAAAAATTAGAATCAAAATTACACTTTTCCAGCTTTTTGTTATCAGTATTTTTGATTTCGGGTTTTCCATTTTCCATTCTATTATTTTATACATATTCTTCTTTGTTTACTTTCTCATTTTTACAATATATACATCTATATACAATATTTCCATCTCTATTGCTTTCTAAATATATGCCATCTCTTTTCATTGTGTTTGCTATGTTCCTTATGCATTGATTTTACACCTCTTTTCAAGCCAGTTATACCACCTGTTCCATATCTTGTAGTACTGTTTCCTCTCTGTCTCTTAGTTCCATCATTAGTTTGTCCATTTCTGAGCATTCTAACACCTTTTTTATGGTTTCTGCATTTGATGGAATAGTTTTTAGTTCCCAACTTTGGGCATATGACATTCTGGCAGCAGTGGTTATATGAAGCATTAAATATTGGATATCCTCACTAATATTTTTTATTATTATTCCTAGAAAAAACAGCTCAGGGTTCATGTCAATTTTTTGTTCTATTATTTCTTGTAAACATTTTTGAATTTTGGTCCAGAATTCTTTGGCTTTCGGACACGTCCACCACATATGATAGAAGATTCCCTGTTGGTGGTTACATTTCCAACAGTTTGGAGATCTATTTGGGAACATTTTGGCCAATCTCACCGGGGATAAATGCCACCTATAAAACATTTTGTAAATGTTTTCCTTATAAGATGCTGACAGTCAATTTATAATTTTTCCCCATACTTTTTCCCAGTGCTCCAATTCAATATTATATCTGAAATTTTTAGCCCTTCACGGTTTCCTCCTCCATTTTGAATTTTAAAAGACAATTGTATGTTATTGTAATTATTTTTTCTTCTGTTCTTCTTACTATTTTGTTGTTCATTTTGAAATCCGTACTGTTCTAAGTCCTTTTTGTATCTTGTTAGAATTTGTAGGTATGGCCACCAGCCTAATTCAATTCCCTGTAATTTTAACTCCTGATTTTTTTTAAGTTTTCCTTGCCCATCCAATAACTCCTTATATGTCAATATCATATTCAAATCTATTACATTGGTATAGATAATTGCTTCCATGGTTGATATTCATCTGGGTATTTTTGTGTAGAAGTTTATTTTGATTTTCCTCCATATTTCTAGTAAGGCTCCTCTTACCTGATGCCTCTGAAAATATTTATGGGCTTTACTCTTTCCCTCCCAGATAAAAGCATGCCAGCCCACCTGTAAATCATGACCCTCTATCGTCAATATTCTTTTATTTTGAAATATTATCCATTCTTTGAGCCAGATTGTTACCACTGCTGCCTTATAATAAAGCTCCCAATCTGGGAGGCCAAATCCTCCTTTAATTCTAAAGTCCTGTAGTAATTTTAATTTTATCCTAGCTTTTTTCCCCAGCCAAATAAATTTTAAAATTATTTTCTTTAGTTCCACAAAAAAAAAAAAAAAAAAAAAATCCCTAATTTTACTGGTACAGTTTGGAATAGAAATAAAATTTTTGGTAAGATATTCATTTTTATGGTTGCAATTTTCCCCATCGGTGATAATTGTAATTTAGCCCAATTTTCCATGTCCTTTTGTATTTGTTGTAATAATTTTGAATAATTGTCTTCTTTTACATTTAGCAGTTAGCCAGATTTCAAGATTTTTTACCTTTTTACCTATTTGCATTTCCAATTCTCTTAATTCCTTATTTTGCCTTTATGTAAGATATTTAGTAATCGTTGTTTTATTTTTATTTATTTTTAAGCCTACAACTTTACCAAATTCCTCTACTTCATAGTAATGTATTAATCATTATTCAATTGGGGGGGGGGTAATATATGTATATAATATGTTGCCTTTTTGTGCATCTTTTTCTTTTTTAATCTTGATTGTTTTGTGGATTTTTTCCTTTTTTATTTTTTGGAGTTTTGTATTTTAGCCTTTACTTCAAAATAAAAACAGATAATAAACATTTTAAAAATTCATAAATGCCTCTAGCTGAAAATGTTTTAGATCCAAGTATACTTTTGGCAAGGTATTCATCCTTTTTCCCCTTCAATCACTGAGGGACGAAAGGGCTTAATTGTAATAACCTAAACGTGTAAGCTTGGAAATGACATTTGAGTAGGATTCAGAAAAAATAAAAGTAACAGCAACTTAACACATCTGTTTTAACTTTTCCCTTAACAAAATTAAATTGCCCCAAAAATGGAGAGGGATCTTTTTTCCTACTTAATTTTGATCGAATAATCTTGGGGCTCTGGAGTTCCTAGTCCCACTTTATGTCAGTAAAAAGTTATTTTAAATTGTGAAAAGCATTGTTATACCAATTACATTACAGTAAATTATACCAGCATACTTCTAAGGATATCAACAAAGATTACTGCCTCTCAAGAAGTACCGTATTTTTCGGACTATAAGATGCACCTTTTTCTCTCAAAAAAGAGGCTGAAAACCTGGGTGCATCTTATACACTGAATATAGCATTTTTTTGCCTCCTAAAACTCCGCCCCTTCACCAAAATGGTCGTGCATAGCTTGTAGGAAGAGTTCAGAGAGCTCCTGGGGGGCGGGGAAGGCAGAAATGAGCAAAAAATGGGTCGTTTTTTGCTCAATTTTGCCCCACCCCCACCCCCAGGAGCACACTATAAGCTTCCTAATGCCCTTTTTTGACAAAAAAAACTGGGCCCATTTTTGCGAAAAACAGGCAGTTTTTTTGCTCGTTTTTGTCCCCCTCATCCCCCAGGAGCACTCTACAAGCCTCCTAAGGACTATTCATGCCCTTTAAAAAAAAAAAAACTACACCCGTTCTCATGGAAAACAGGCCGTTTTGGGAGGTTTGCAGAGTGTAAAAACTTTTTTAAAAAATTTGCCTCTTCAAAACCTTGGTGCGTCTTATACTCCAGAAAATATGGTAATACAGAAAAGCCTATATTTTGCATTATCTGCTTACCTTATAATGTAACCTACAAGATGATCAGTGTGTGGCAAAACAAATAGGGACTTTCCAGAGAGGTCACAAACATTACATAAAGCTGCTGCCCTTTCTGAAGCAATAACATCTTCTCCTAAAGCAAATACAGACAAGCACATTAAAAATGATTTGAATGATCTTAATTCAAATATTCACAAACTTTATTATGATGAATTTAGGAAACAATGAAACTGAAAACAGCCATACAAGATAAAAAAATGTGAAGAAAACAGTACATAGAATCACTGGTAATCAACATGATTATCAAAAGTATCAGCATCACCATTTCAAGGAATATCGATGTGTTTTGTTTCAATTTATTTCTTACAAGTAATAATAAGAGATTATGCCTCTTCAATTGAGCCAATTTAACTAATCTACAAAACATATAAATGTTAATAAATAGGATGAAGGGTATCTAACTGCACAAGATATGACCTTCAGCAGAGAACAAATACCTTTTAATAAATGTTCTCTCTGTATACCTCAGAAGGGCAAATTCTACTCAAACCAAGCAGTCTAACAGATATCCAAGTCCTAAGACATGCAACACGTTGAATTGCACACAGAAAACAGAAACTGGTAATGAATGCAGCTCCCACAACATACGTTATATAGGAATATCAAAACAGTTCCATTCATATACAGAACACTGCATGTTGCACTACCTGTCATTTCTAGGTGGTCCTATGTAAAGGAAATCACAATAATCCAGGCATGAGGAGTAAAGATATGAGTAGCTATTACTACTGTCTCCCACTCCAGGAATGATCTTAACTGGAATACAAGCCCAAATTGAGCAAAAGTCCTTAGGGCACACATTGCATCTCTTCATCTGGCATAAATTGTTACCAAATTATGACTCATCTTACTTTGGGAGATCACAAGCCTAATCACAAGTAAAACTGGAATTGTCTTGTAATCAGTTGGCTTTTAGAATAATAGCCAGCTGTTTGGTTTTTAATTTATTCTTCCCCTTTCAAACCCATATTAACTTCCAAACACAAGGTCAAGACTTCCACTGTATCTCCCATTCAATCTGGAGTTGTATAGCCAAGTACTATCAGTACTGATGATATCTTATCATCTGAGATAGTAAAATCAGGAAGGGATCAGCCCTATGGCAATCCAGACTGAATGCCCAAGGCTTGATCTCTCCTTCCACTCTGACTACAACCACTCCACTAGAATCAGAATTACTGCTCCTCTGCACACAGCTGTAATCAAGAAAGGCAAACATCTGTAGCTCAGGGTTGAAATGAGGGGTCCTTGGTTCTCTCAGAGCTTGCTTATTTTCTTTCCAGCTATTAACTTTTTTATTCATTATGCAAAAGCTGAAATAATTAACTGATTCATTCCATAGGAAAGGCTGATCCATTTTATAGACTGATGGCTTTTAGACTATAGCAAATAATTATGTCCAGATTCATCCAAATTTCCGATGTTAACAATTGCTGTAAAACATTTGAGAGCAACTGGCTTGACGGACCGCTCTTTCAAGTTAATTTAAATGAATTAAGCATTTTCAAATGGAGGGGAAAAAATCTTTCCTCCATGAATTTCTATATTGCAGACTCTAATCGTAACCAAAGGCTTTATTAAAATATTTCCTAGATGTATCTTGTATCTATATCTTTTCTTGTCTTATTTTTCCTAACAAGTAAAATTGTACTGCAAAAATATCAGTTACAAATTGTAGTTGTATTATAAACAAAAAGTTCCTGTTTATTTTAACACATCTAGTCTTTTCTGCCCTTAACAGAACTGCTTTGATTGTCAAAAATGCAATGGGGCAAACTTTTACAAATCTGTTTCCAAGAATATCCAATCATCCAGGACAATCCTTCTTGGTTTATTTAGGGGAAAGTGTCCTGCTTTCATTGACAAAAATTTCATAAGTGGAAGATGAATACTGGATTCCAACCTAAACCATTTCCAACTGTTTTTACTGCTCATATTTCAGGTCACTAAACAAGAATAACATTCCACAATTCTTTACATTAGCATGTTTTAGTCACACAACTCTAGTTAAAGTGTATTTTACCTGGAGGTAAGGGTGTTTTCTTCTGAATTAAAACTACAGCAACTTTTGTGTTTCGGCCCTGCAAACTCTGCCTGAAAAAAATAAGACATCAAACTAACCAAAGATTATAAAGACTTAACAAACTAAAATTTATTTGTTCTTTCAGATGGGTAATAATAAATATACAGATGTAAAAACTTCACAAGACTAAAAAATTGGTGTTTTATTTACCACTTAGATTCTAAAAAGGAACTGCAGTATAAGACTTTTTAGCTGACATGTGCTTTAATCATAGTAAAGCTTTTATTTTAAAGAAGCATTTAGATAGATAACATCTTCTATGCTAAAACCAGAAAAGTGTGAATTATATCTTCTTTCACTCTTCAGTATTACTGTAAAACAGTACTTTATAGAATACATAAAATACCTGACAATTTCAACTCTAGTAGCACACTCTGATTGCTTTTCTTTCCACTGTGGCTCATCCCAGTCTAGCTCATAAAATACCACAACAAGCGCAGGAACCAAATTCAAATGCTTGTTCATCCAACCTGTTTTCAGGATACCCTTTGGAATGTACCATTCATATGTCACTCTCTGAAAAGTTGAAAAATGGTATCATCACTACTGCAGACAGATGGCATTTTTTTGGTCCCTTTAAGTAAACATTGACACCTGATGATTGCCTGGACTAATCTTTATATTTTTCTTGGCAAAATTTCAGAAGTCATTGGGCATTGCTTTCTTCTTAGAGATAAGAGACAATGACTGATATACAGTTGGCTTCATGCTTAAGGTAGGACAAAAAGCTATAGTCTCCCAGTTTACACTAAGAGCTAGCTCTCTATATTTTTCTTCCCTGCTTATCATTTAAATCATAACATGCAAATGTACGACATGCGTTTTGCTAAACTTATTCCTAATGGTTTAAAATTATGTTGCATTATTTCTTCAGCTTGATTTAATATAACTGCACATCAACAGTATGTTTTGTTAAGGTCATAATCAGAGAAAGTTTCCAGCCTATTTAAGATGTTAGGTTTGTTTTACTTTAACTATAATTCTACCTTTTCTTTTGAAAGAATTACTTTACCAATGTTAATTCCAAAATGACACTGGAAAAAGTTTAATAGTCAAAACCAGAATTTAAACATTTGAATCTCAGTAAAATAAACTTACATTAAAGTATGATTTTTAACTTTTACTGTAAGATTTAGGGTAATACCTTTTCTCTGCATTTGGGATATTCATGATCACCTGGAAGTACTTTAAAAGAAATTGGTACTCTGTCTGCTCTCCTATTTGCACAAAATGCATCCCAGACAGCTCGATGAACAGCATTATATACAACATCTAAACCGGTGAGTGCAACAAAGGCCATGGGTCGGCAACATAGTTCCACTGGAAAATCCCACTGTGAAGGGCTCATATTGACAGTTCCAAATATACTCTGAAACTTTAAGCAGAAAAATATTCAAAATAATTTTATTTATAAATATTGTAATATGTAGAATATTTAAAGTTGTTCTTCTCTAAACATGTGACAAGCAGAAATAAATTCAGGCTTTTCTGTACAGCAAGGTATAAAGTTTGGGAGTTTGAATAATTCTAGATTCTATTAGACATTTCACTGCAATATTGTTTGCCCTAACCCTAAATTGAACCAGGTAGAAAAAAATTCAGGAGTCCTACTTATTCATGTCAAATATGGCTACATTTATAATCTCCATAATACACTTATTTCTCAGTAATTTTTCAAGATTTGGGAAGCCATGGCCATAAAATAAAATCAATAAACCTTCTAAAGCAGAAAAAGGCAGCCTATTTCCAGATTTATCACCAAACCATATTTCTATTCTTTTGATTTATTTGGTTTCATTTTACATTAATACATTGTTTTGCATTCATTTATTGCATAGTAATGGCAGTCATGCAGGCTATTCAATACAGGCTGAAACACATTGAGGGGGTTTACACGTTATATAAAGCAAGAACGTTCTTTTGCTTTTCTACTGCATGAAGGCCAACACTGTGATTCGCAAATTACGGTTGACGGGTTAGCATATTTTCCAGCAAACAGTGATTTATTCTATTCCTCAGGAAGAAATAATTTAGGCAATTAAATAAATTTAGGCTACATTCATGCTCAAAACCAGTCCAATGCACTTAATAGGTCTTCCGTCATCTCTGATTAAAGTGCCATTTATTTTAATAAGTATAACTAAGTCTGAACGTATACTGCTTTCATTAAAATCTTCAAGTCTCCATTTCAGGTTCCGCACCTGCACTACGACCTCCCCGGGTATGGAAGGAGCACCTCGCCGTCAGCCTTTGGCGACACAATCCATACGAGAAGCGGGTGCAGAGGAACACTCGGAACAGAAACCCGAGGCCTGTCTGAGGAAACACCTAGCAGGCGAATTAAGATTGATAGCCATAAATGACCAATAAGCACGGTGGCTCCTGAGCGCCTGGCGCCAACTATTGGAACGCGCTAGGAGATGGGCAGAGCTAAAGTGCCGTGAAGCGGCAAATGAAAAGAAGGAGAAACAAAGAGGCGGAACCGACCGAGATTTGCTCCAGTCTAAGGTAAAGAACGTGCAAATCAGAAGGTAGGGTGAAAAGAAGCGGCCAATAGACAGCTGGGGGAAGGAGGAGGGTCACACTGTCCAATCACCGCTGAAGTGCGCTACGCCTGACTCCCTTTCCGCCTTGTCATTTTTGGCGCATGCGCACTGAGGACTATCTTCTGTATTGATCTGCCGTGCGTGATTCCCTCTCGGACTGACAATTCTGTGGAATTTTTTTTTCCCCAGGAGACCGCGGAAGGGGAGAGAGCGAAAGGAGACCGGGAGAGGGGTGGGGTGGGGGTCTCCTTTCCCGGTGTTGCGCCATGACGGCGAACGAGGACCAAGAGGTGAGGGAGACGAAAGCATGGAATACATTGGCAGGATCCGGGAATGGAAGAAGTAAAAACGTCCTGGGCTACGTGAAGACCACCCCTTGAGGGGGCGTGGCCAGGAAAGGCCAGCCCCTCCCTGGGTCTTATTGTGGGAACTGCCGGGGTGATGGTGGGGGGCAAGACGTGCTGTGTAGAGGATCAGAAATAAGAGGGAAGAAAGCTCTATACTTGTGGAGTGTTTGCCTGTGTTGCAAATAAGCGCTAGTGCCACACGGGGGGAGCTTTGACGACGGGGTAACCGCGACGTTTTGATAGGGTCATCAGCACCACCGTTGCACGAAACCCTGGTTTGGTTTCCTTCAGCAGAATTCGGATTGGACAATTTAAACCAGTGTTTTTCAAACTTGGCCACTTTAACATGCTGACTGGAGAATCATGGGAGTTAAAGTCCATCCATTTTAAAAGTTGCCAAATTTGAAAAAACACTGGTCTAAATGGACCCTTTCTACTCCATGGTTGTACTAAGGATGGCTCCATAAAACCCAGACATTTGTGCATTTGTGATGCTGCGCTAATGTAGCTAAGATCATTTTTTTTTAGGAAATTAGAGTTTTCTAGAGCTCTATACACTATGTTTTTGTAGGTAATTTTTCATGCATCGCAAAAAGCAATTTCTGGTTGCTTTCAGTCTTTTAAAACCAATGCTACTGATTATACTTTATGGCAGATGACATCCCCCGTTAAAATGTACATTTTAAATTTATATGTAACATATATAGCATGGTTAGCTTCCTAGGATTATAGAGTTCTTTAAGATGTTTTTAAATATTTGTGAAAACTACTAAATGTGATGATTATATTCAGTCAGATATTGTTTATTTATTTTAAATATTTTACTAAGCATATATACTGATCCAATCATGCCTGGTTGAGTGGTTTATAGAACTCCCAGAAGAGTTTAAGATTAAAATTAAACATAAAAATATGAAGTATTTGCTTGTGCTTTTTTTCAGATGGAGTTGGAAGCATTACGTTCTATTTATGAAGGGGATGAATGTTTTAGGGAACTTAGTCCCATTTCATTTCAATATAGGGTGAGTTTTTAGAAATTGTATTAATTCAAATCAGACTATATTAATCTCTTAAATTTAAGATTCTGTCTTTATCAAAGTAGTCTCATTAAACAACGGTGATTGGGACTGGAATTTCTATTGCTAAGCAACATGGTCGTAAAACATGAAGCCTCATGAGCACAGCATTTACCAATGAAAATTCCAGCACTTCTGGTTGCGAGTAAATGGATTCACCAATGCCATGTGATTGCTATTTGCAACCTCCTACCAGTTTGACTTCACTTGTAGAAAGCTGGTAAAGAAGGTACAAATAGTGATCATGTGATTGCGAGATAATACAATATAATTGTGACTCAAGCTCCTGGATTGTGATTACATGACCTCAGGGATGCTGCGAAGTACAAGGATCAGTTGTAAATACCATTTGTTCCATGCCATTGGAAGTTTGAAGGGTCACTGAATGAGTGATTGTTCAGCAAGGACTTCCTGTATAAATATTTAAGACAGTTTGTAGTTTAGCTACAACACCAAGGTATACTAGTTATATAAACAGCAAGAGCTCAAGACTATATACCAAGTTTTACACAAGTTTTTCAGATTGGGTATACTAATTTTCTTAATATATCTAGACATAAAGATACTGGTTCATAGTTTATGAAAATGGAGTATAATATAGTAGAAAGGTTCTGCTGATCATTTATATAATCATAATTTATTAAATTTATATTTTGCCACATTTACTGCGGTAATCTGTTTTGTGGATTCTGGTGAAGTCATATTTGTATTTGTAATGTTCATATAACACTACTTGAAAATTCCTTCTAAAATTGACATTGAATGTAAAAATGAAATATCTATTTCAGTATTTTTGTTGATTAAAGCTTGAATTGACTGGATTCCTGCAGAGACATGACTTATATGTGTTTTTAGATTGGTGAAAGTGGAGACCCCAAAGCCTTTCTTATAGAAATATCATGGCCAGAAACATACCCACAAACTGCTCCAGTCATATCAATGGATGCATTCTTCAACAATGCCATGTAAGTGGTCCAGTTCTTAAGACGTTCAAGAAGCAGTCTTTCTAGAATTAACTTTTTATCTCATCTTTGTCATCTGCCCCAGATCCTCAGCCATAAAACAAAGTATATTGAATAAATTAATGGAAGAAGTTGAAGTTAACCTGGGAACCTCAATGACATACACAATATTTGAATATGCTAAAGATAATAAAGAGATTTTCATGGAAAATCAACCAGTTAATACTGTGGTGAGTTTATATTTCCAAATGTTGACCTATCTCAACATATGAAAATGTTTTTCTATGCAATCTATCAGTTTCTTGATATTCAATTTCTACTATAAGATTGAATTCAATTCGTAGCAATGTTTGACATTCCTATATAATTCCAATATCCCAGAAGCAGTGGTTAAAGTTATTTTGTATTCTATCATACAAAAAAAATTGTATTGACAACAGAAAGGTTTAAGCACAGATGTAATCAGTTTTCATCCCATTTAATGCAAATATCAAGTATAGAATTAATAAACCACAGAAAATTCTTAATAAATAATACAATTCATTTCTTTAGACAGCATTAAATAACTGCATCTCAACTGGACATTCTGATGCAGCACCACCAACTAAAAAAAAGGAGAAAAAGGAACAATTGTCCAAAACGCAAAAGCGGAAGTTAGCTGACAAAACAGGTTTGTATAACTTATTCCTAATAACTTTCTTTTAATTAAAAGAGTATGGCATAGAATATATGTTTTCTATATAGAATATAAGGGACGTGGTGGCTCAGTGGCTAAGACCCTGAGCTAGTCGATCAGAAAGTTCGGCAGTTCGAATCCCTAGCACCATGTAATGGAGTGAGCTCCTGTTATTTGTCCCAGCTTCTGACCACGTAGCAATTCAAAAGCATGTAAAAATACAAATAGAAAAATAGGGACCACCTTTGGTGGGAAGATAACAGCATTCCGTGTGCCTTCGACGTTTAGTCATGCTGTCCACATGACCATGGAGACGTCTTCGGACAGCACTGGCTCTTTGGCTTTGAAATGGAGATGACCACCGGCCCCTAGAGTCGGGAACGACTAGTATATATGTGCAAGAGGAACCTTTACCTTTATATAGAATATAGCAAATACAGCCTTTTCCCTGTATTGTGATTTATGCTGAACTTTTGTGCACAATAGGTATTTCTCAGTAATCTTTGTTTCAGAATAGTAATGAATTCTATTCTTTTGTGGAATTTATGTCGCTGAACCAGAACTATCAGCATGACTAATAGTCAGGGATATTGACAGTTAAAATTCAGAAACATCTGGAGGGCCATAAGTTCCTCATCACTGCCAAGCATTGCCCAGTTATTCATGACAGTTAGCGATAAGCCAGAGTTTGCTATTTTAAGCTTAAACACAAACTATGATATAAATTAATACCTTGATTTTAAAACAGATGCTTGAATTCAAATTGCAGAAATGCATACAGAATTTTTATTTTTACTAGATCACAAAGGAGAACTTCCTCGAGGATGGAATTGGGTTGACGTAATCAAGGTAAGGGTGTTGAAAATTAACAATATCAAAATGGTAATTTGGGGGAGATTTTAGCAGTATCTAATTTTTTTTTCTTTTTTCTTTTTTTAACCATTTTGGATATGAATGATAATGGGATTTTCCTCGTGTTTTTATAAAGCATGTAAGTATTTCAATCTTTTTAAACCATTTCTAAGCATTGATACCTGTATGTTTTTTTTTGTCTTGATCAGTGTTTCAGAAATCTTGTACTCCATCCTAAAGAAAAAAAATATAAATATTTAATTAAGCACTAACAATCTATATCATTCTGTAGAAGTGCTACAACTGTTTTCAACTAAATCTGAGGCAAATTTCATACAGTATGCAATAATGAAATTAAAATAATATAACTATTTTATGATTTTTACAAATGGATTATTAAAACTAGATAATTGTAGTATAAAGGCAGTTGAATGCAAAATAGGCAGCAATTTCCTTTCACATTTATATCAGTTACTGGTTCAAATCAGTTAAAAAAAATTGAGAGCAAAGCCAAAGAGTTTCAACAAATTCTCCAACTCCTTAAAAAGCACAAACAGGGGCCCAACTTATTCAATTGTTGTCCCTCAGAAGTCACATTGTATTCTTCATATTTCAAATACTAATTTAGAAAAAGGAGGAAGGAGTTAGTTCCAAGTATCCATATTGTCTTTGGAATCCATTGAAAAGAGTATCCAGAAGAGTATCTTAAGCATTTTTTAAAAATATATGTTTGCATGCATTAGGATTTTAAAAGTTCCATACAGATACCATTGTTCAGCAACCTCTCTTTCAAAAACCTTTCAAAGTAACAGTAGTGGTGAATGAGGGAGCTTAACAACTGTTCTTCATAGTTGTGACTATTGCAACCTCCCCATTATCATATAATTGTAATTTGGGCAGTTGGCAAGTAGCTTGCAATTAAAAACAGTCAAAACTTCCTGTGGTTATGTGATTGGCATTTATAAACCTCATTGCTTGCTTTCAACAAGCAAAATCAACAGGGAAGCTGACAGGATCCCGCAAATGGGGATCATGTGACTGTGGGACACTATAACCCTGCAGGATTTGCCTAATGATTTCTACGGAAACCGCTTTGGTCACGCTGACCGATGATCTCTGGAGAGCCAGGGATGGAGGTCATGCCTCCGTCCTAGTGCTCCTTGACCTTTCAGCGGCCTTCGATACCATCGACCATGATATCCTTCTGCGACGACTGCGGGAGGTGGGGGTGGGAGGCACTGTTCTACGGTGGTTCTCCTCTTACCTCTCGGACAGGTCGCAGTCGGTGTTGGTCGGAGGGCAGAGATCGACCCCTAGGCCCCTGAATTATGGGGTGCCGCAGGGTTTGGTCCTGTCCCCCCTCCTGTTTAATATCTACATGAAGCCGCTGGGTGACATCATTCGACGGCACGGGATAAAATACCATCAGTATGCGGACGATACACAGTTGTATCTGTCCGCCCCGTGCCAACTCAGTGAAGCGGTTGACGTGATGTGCCAGTGCCTTGAGGCTGTTAGGATCTGGATGGGGGTTAACAAGCTTGTACTCAACCCGGATAAGACCGAGTGGCTGGTGTGTTTCCCTCCTACTAATTGGCCAAGTTTTCCATCTCTCAGGCTGGGGGGTCAAACAGTACGCCCCTCAGACAGGGTCCGCAATTTGGGAGTCCTCCTGGAACCACAGCTGACTTTCGAACACCACTTGTCGGCTGTGACCAGGGGGGCATTTGCCCAGGTTCGCCTGGTGCACCAGTTGCGTCCCTACCTGAACCGGGAGGCCCTCACAACAGTCACTTGTGCCCTTGTGACCTCTAGACTGGACTACTGCAACATGCTCTACATGGGGCAGCCCTTGAAGAGCATTCGGAGACTTCAGCTTGTCCAGAATGCAGCCGCGCGAGCGATCGTGGGTGCACCTCGGTTCACCCACGTAACACCTATCCTCCGCGAGCTGCACTGGCTGCCTATTGGTCTTCAGATATGCTTCAAGGCGATAGTCGTCACTTATAAAGCCCTTCATGGTATTGGACCTGGGTACTTGAGAGACCGCCTGCTGCCAATTACCTCCAATAGACCGATTAGATCCCACAGATTAGGCCTCCTCCGAATTCCATCCGCTGGCCAATGCCGGCTGGCAACTACCCGGAGGAGAGCCTTCTCTGTGGCTGCTCCAACCCTCTGGAACGAGCTCCCCGTGGAGATTCGAACCCTCACCACCCTCCAGGCCTTCTGCAAAGCCCTTAAAACCTGGCTGTTCCGACAGGCCTGGGGCTAAAGAGCTTTTGCCCCCCCCCCTCTCAAATAGTATGGTTGCTGTGTGCCTTTTAAATTGTGTATTGTTTTGTTCGTGTTTTTAACCCTTATCTGTATCCCCTTCCCTGACTTGGATTGTGAGCCGCCCTGAGTCCCCTTCGGGGAAAAGGGCGGCATATAAATGCAATAAATTCAATTCAATTCAATTACTGAAACTGGTACAATTTCCATTTAAATCAGTAGTCATGTGACATGCTATATGACACTTAGCAATGGAAGTATTACTCCCAATTACCATTTTAAAGTGAAAACTATCTGTTACCAATCCAATATGCATATTCTAGTTTATCACGCCTCCTAGTCTCTTTGTTCTTCAACTGAAGCCATATCACCTATAGCCATGCCCATTTTGGCAGAAAACCCATATTTACAGCTTATCAAGGGTTTTTCTGATAAGCTTATTGTTTGCATTTCAGAAGCATTTACAAAAAAACATGTTAATACCTTTTTATGTTTGTATGGTGTTTAGTACAAATAAAAGAAATAAGTAGTTTAATAATTATATAAAAATTAGTAACACTATTTTTCATCTAAAAAATCCATCTTTTCCTTAGATATATCACAATTGTATTCAATTGCTGATCCGGGACATAAAGGGGTTCATTAAGAATAGCAGACACTCTAACTTGTATACTACAATTTTGCGAACTTATACTATGTAGGACACAACCCAATAGAATAATGTTATCCTGTTTCCCCCAAAATAAGACCTCCCCAGTTAATAAGACTAATTGGACTTTGAAGCATATGTGCTAAAATAAGCCCTTCCCTGAAAATAAGCCCTGCCCAAAAATGTTGCAACATAGCAGCAGCCATGAGGTGACCCTGCTCACCACCTGCACCTCAAAAATAATAAGACCTCCCCGAAAATAAGACTAAGCGCTTATTTCGGGGGTCAAAAGAAAATAAGATCCTCTCTTATTTTCGGGGAAACACGGTATGATGAAAATAGCAACAGTTGTGTGTTCTCAGTATAAATGCATCTAAGAAAAAATACAGAACTGCCTACAAAGCATATGATATTTTTTTCCCAATATTTGTCTAATATATCTCTCTGTTATTATTTTGGCTCACTTCTCTTCATTTTACAGATAGCTAAATACATGAGAACTCAAAGAAAAACAAATCTTTTTTTAATTTCACGTATGAAGACCCAATCTGTAAATAAAAAAAAAATATTTTACAAACTTCAGTGGTCTATAATAAAATTGTCACATGGATTTTAATTGTTCTTTAGTGTCACAGAAAACTGATAAAATTATTTTTGTCTTTTTACAGCTGAGCAAAACGGGCTCGAAGGATGATGAATAGGAGGACTTTAATATAGGAAAACCTTAGCTGAATCCACATTGTAATAACATTGATTTCCCCCCCACAAGTTTTATAAATAACAGTTCCACACATGTTGAAATGTGTTAAAATGTACCCATCAAGAGCATCATTTTTCTTTATGATTTTCGTCCAATCACATGTTTTCCTTTAGAGGAAATATGTCAAAGGCAGTGTTGATGTACTTTGTCATGACACTGACTGTAACAATATGTAATTTTAATGTATATTGTTATTCACTGTACTAAATCATAAAAATCTTTGGTGGTAAATGAAATCAACATAGCTAATTTTTGAACACTTAAAATGCTCTAAAAATTCTAGACCTCTTAATCTTTATATTTGTATTTGAATCCCATGGTTGATTCTTATATATTTACTTCAGTATCATTTCAGATACTATTCATAGCATTCAGCCTTTATTAGAAGGCTGAAAAATTTTATTGTAGCTGATGTTATGAAAAATATGCACCAGCTTAAATTACATTAAAAAAGAATGTATAGCCCAATTCAAGTGGGCATCACTTTTGTGCATAGCATATTCATTATCATAGCATATTCATAATTAAGAATTCATATTCTTCAGTGTGAAATATAAAATGAAACAAGGCCATTAGTTACAAAAAACAATGTGTAGTGACAGTGATTTCTATTTTCATGACAATTTTGCTATTACTACATTGCATACTATTGATGTTCCAACACTGATGCATTCATTCCATGGCAATTAGCCCATACCAAAGAATTACTCCCCATTATTTAATTGAAAATTGTATATTTGGTGTTCTCTAGATAATGCCAGTCAGTAAAAAGAGAAATAATATTCCTTTGGCATAACTGCTGATATATGAAGAAAATAAACAGTTACAAAAATGGTGCCTACAGATAGGAAAGAAGAAATTATCTGAACTCATAAGACAGAAATACTGACCCATTTTTCTGCCTGTTGCTGAACTTCCACAGCCAGTTTCCCTTATCACTGGCCGTGCTGTTCTTAGCTGCTAGAAATTAGTAACATTTAGAGGTTTTATATTCTCATTATGAAATAAGCTCCATTATAAACAATTGAATTTATTTCTGCATAGGATTACATTATATGAAGACTTTCATATAATGCATATGACAAAATAATTCCTGGCATTGCTATTGAAAATGCCATTTGTAATTATATTTGTTTTTGCAAAAAATAATGGGATACCGGCTTCAGATGCTGCCCCACTTTATTTCAGTTTCAATTTTTTACTTGGAAAAATAGATATTGTCATTAGTTTTCAGCCAAATTAATAGCTAAGTTGATACTTCGATGGATCAGATATCTTGTATTTGAGGCTTCTCTTTTATTAGGTCAGTAGTGATAAAGAACAAGATGCCTTAATACATGTTTTTAATTGTTGGGAGGGATTAAATACATTTCTATTTATCTTTGTTGTGTTTTTATTTATGTTTGGGATCTTTCTACAGACATTGGACGTGTGTATTAAAAATAGTCAAAATGAAGTGTTAGCTTTTGTTAAAATAAATGGAACTGAAATACTTACATTTGATTTGGCAGAATTATGTATCTAAGCCATGTTAAATATTGCTACCAAATAAAATATGGTAACTACTTTTAAAACATCTCAATATCAAAAAGGTTATTGATATACTAATAAGTGAACACATCTAAAAAGTCTGACCTAATAAAAGAAGTAAAATTGAAAGATTTGTTGGTGAAGGAAGAATAAAGGGAAGTGTATAAGAATTCACATAAAGCAATATACTACTATAGTTACTAAAAAAGTAAATTCAAGCCTCCTTTAAAAATAAAGGTTTTAAAGCGAAAAAGGTAGATTTTAAATGTAGGAGAACTTGTTCCAGACATTGGGTGTTAGAAAATACTAATGGAAAAATAAACAGCAAAAATATGGCCCAGTATGAAATACAGCAAGCAAGAGAACAACGCAAGGAGGACCTGATGTTAAGAGAGACCTAAGTTGGCCTGTGTTTAAAGCAAGACAAACAAAGTGGCAGGAAAGCAAGATGATATGTGCAAGGAAACGCAAACATACCACTATTCGTAGCAACACAGATGCTGTGCTAACATATCATGCCTATGAAATATCAAGGCAAAGAATTTCAAGTTTGGTATTTTTCCATAGGGAATTAAGGTATTTCAGGAACAGCTTTTTGTACAGTTTTAACTACTAAATATTTATGAGACAACTTTTTTTCTAAAGGAAAAGCTAATGTATCCATGGTTCCACCAAAGTTTAATTTAGTGGGGAAACTAGTTATTTACAGTTTTGTTTATGTCGTATTTGGCAAAGAAGAGCTGCACAAATTTTGGCAGATTATTTGTATAAAAATGTTGATTTGTATGAAATGAATTCTTCACAGAAAAACTAATATATTTGCACCTCTGATAAATCGGTATATTTTTGTGAAGGAAGAAGGAATTTTTTCCTCATCTCTGGGAGTCCACAATTGCGAAGCTTCAAAAAAATACTGTCCTTTTATTCAACCAATCTCTTGTTGCTTGTTTCTATGGAACAGAAATCTAGTTACCTTGACAATTTATTTGAATAGACAAGTTATGGGGGGAAACAATTGGAATACCCTATTTCTCTGCTGATGTTTAGCATGCAAACCAGATCTTCTAGATACAAAGAAAATATTTAAAAGGTAGGATGTGTACTTATACTGTAAACTGTTTTAAGTATTATGATCTGTACAGTTTAAAACCTGTAAAAGTAAAATGATTTCCTAAAGCCTTAAGCAATTAAAAACAAGTTATCAACTATTATCATTATTATATATTAAATTATTGAAATTAATTAGTAAAAGGTTTATCTGTGAACTTAATATCTTTACTTAGAGACATTTTGATTCTTTAACTGGTTTAAGTGTATTATTCAATCCAATAAATAATTTATCTACAGTAACCATTTTACTTAAACATCCACCTAACAAATTTCAGACAAGAGATTTATTTTTCTTTTCACATCCAGTTTTATGCTAATATTTGTAATTCATTTTAAAGAGAGATTACAACATGGTACTCATTATAGTCATTTAGGTAGAAAATCATACTGATAAGCTAAAGCCATGAGACTGAGTTCCTGAATAATGTTCACATACAAGGTTTGATTTGTGATTCTATTTCTAGTTTCTTTCATATTTGAACTTGGGCTAATGTCAATAGATCTTCAAAAGACTGAAACTTGAATTGCAACTCAAGCAAGTTATGACACTCAACGTTGCCATGAGTCTATGCTGCCTGGGAAACACCCATTTCCATAAACCAAGAGCAGAAGGATAAATAGAAGAGGGCATATTCCCAAGGCTGCTGTTTTTTGGGTATTTTATAAATACCCAAAGAAGTCTTTATAAAGAAGAAAGTTAGAAAAAAATAAAGTATAGAGACCTGGTGATAAGAATGTAGTTATATGACAGTAAAGGTAATCCTTGTGATCTGCCTTTGATTGCCAGCTACTTATTTAAACGACGACCTTGGAAGGAAATATTTAGATATATGTTTATATTATAGGTAACTGATTCTAAGGTCTGGAAAAAGAAAAAGTATCTGGAAAAGCCAAAGAAACAAAATACAATCTTAAATTAGCTCATTCAGCCATGTTGTCAACTTACAGAAAACAAAATTTGCTTCCGAAGTCTTTACATTCAGTAAGTACATTTTTAAAGATGAAAAATCAATTTTAACTTCTTTCTATTTATGTTAGTTTATGTTCCATATAATTATTTCAAACCATTAGAAGTAACAATGAAACAAATGTAATAATGATTTCAGATATATGTAATGTGGTTTAGTAGAACATTGATACTAAAGGGGTGTCCCTAGAGCTTCACAATAAAATTACAAGAGTTACTATTATTTTTCTTCATACTTTTTAATACAAATGCTAAGCTATACATAGTTTTGAAACATAAATGTAGAATATGACAATAGCAAAGAGCAAGGAAAAATGTACCATTAAGGAGCACATTTTATAAACACAGACAAAAAATAAAATGTGAGCTCAACATGTATAAAGCCAACATTAAGCATTTCCATAAATCAAGAAATGCTTTATTCAGTCCTAGATGAATGTTGAAAAATATTCTCAAGTAAGCCTAATAGATCCTGCCCCCTTGCACAGTGGGTCTGCAAATAATTATAAAGTTTCACATCTATAATTGCAATGTATAGTATACTATTTTACATCACATTTTAAAAACAAATCTCAAATATGGACGTCTATTGTGTATCAATCAAATTGACTTCATATCTACTTAGCTGCATTTTTTTTGTCTTTTTCTTCTTATAGATTTTTTATATTTTAACTTTGAGATAAATAAAAATATTTTAATATTTATGCCTAGATTTCAGCAATGAACATTATTTTTTCCATATTCAAATAAATAGATTGTTGCAGTACTATATGAAGCCCAGTAAGCTTTTATGGTCTTTTCTACAGGATGATAAAGAAATTGTTGCTTTACCTCCAATTCATAAGCAACCAATGGAAAATGTGACAAATGTATGTATATTTCAATAATAATGCATTCTTTCCTTCAATAAAATGTGTGCTCTATATTCAGTTAGGTTTACCCCATAGAAAACAGGCTTAGGGAGCAAGGCCTAAATGTACATCCTAAAAATCAAATTGAACACGATTGAAATCAGAAATACGTATCTAGTGTGTTTTCTTAAACAGGATCAAAATTTTAATCATCATCTGGCAGTTTTTGCTGAATCTCAGCCAAAAGAATAACTGGTTTAATGGAGGTTATGTTTTAATTAGGACTAGAATGTGATATCTGACAATTCAAAAGAGCAAAATTCACCAGGCAAGCTGCAGTGAGCAGCCCCTCCCCTCCATAAATCTGGCTGTGATGTCAACAAAGAGCCAATCACTTGGACATACAGCCAGATATCTCTACTGTCCAGGAAGCCTCTGTAGTGCAAAGAGGCACATATTCTTACCCATAATTGGTATTTTGCTAATACTGTAATGTGATGTACTGATCAACGCTGCTCCCTGTTGCTCACAAGGTGAGTTCTACACTTCATCTAAATTACCCGAATGAGCTATTGGATCTAGAAGAACCAGAATAAGACCACATAAACCAATATTTAGAAGATTGTATAGATCTTGCACAATAACAAGTAAAGTCTGTGAAGTTTGTTTATACATCTTTCCAAATCAAGACATCAGAGCGTACTGTATTGGCCATGGCAAGAGATAGGTTACAGAGTGGAATATCAGCATCTTCAAAGCTTGAGAAGCAATAATTTCCTGGGTACCTAATGGAAGTTAGGTGAAATATGATATCAACAATATATAAGAGTTGGGATAATAAGATCTGAATGAATTAAAGATGGTTAGAAGTACAAGGAAGGAATATATATTTGGCTTGTTTGACCAGGGTTAATATGAGACATATTTCTATGTCTAATAAAACGTATGGACTTTTTCTGACAAATAAAATTAATTAAAAAAGTTATATAAGTTAAGATACAATTCCATCTCAGCCTGGCTTTAAACTTCAGGATATGATTTAAACTTCTGCCTATTTGATTAATTCTCTCCAATGTACTATCTTGTCTGAGTGGAATTCTGATGATGTTCAAAGCCTAAATTCTTTTCAAACAACATTGGTTAGTTCCTCGAAAAATAAAACAGCACAATTGTTAATGCTTTTTATTTGGCAATTTGGTCTTCTATACATTCTTGCTTTTCCAAAATAAGTTTGATTTCAAAAACTCCTAGTGTACTAAAATTATTATTTTTCCAAATATATTAACTTTGTAGACATACTGTATTTCCTTCATATTGTATATAATTATCTAAAACAGAGTTTCTCTATCTTGACAATTATATGTGGACTCTAATTAACAGAATTTCCCAATCAGTGAATTGAAGTCCACACATTTTAAAGTTGTTAAGGCTGAGAAGCATTGCTTTAGAATAATGCATTATACCTGTTCTCCTGTAGTCAATGAGGAGGTGTCCTAGAGGCTATTTTGGATTTCTGCTTGCAGGTTGAGAAAGCTTCCTGTGGATATGATGTTTGTCTTCCCTCTTTGCCGTTGTAATTGCAAAGAGTAGAAACAAATAGGGGACAGATTAAAAAATGTATCGTTGCTTCTTGATTTATGACCAAACTTGGGACCAGAATTTCTATTGCTAAGCAAAGTTAAAGTAAATCATACCCAATTTTATGACCTTTTTACCATGATTATTAAGTGAATAACTGCAGTTGTTAAGTGAATCACATGATCCTTAAGTGAATCTGGCTTCTTTCATTGGTTTTGCTTGTCAGAAGCCGGTAGAGTAGGTCACAACTGGTGATTAAATGAGGATGCTGTAACCATCATAAATACATGCGGTTGCCAAGTGCATGAATTTGAATCATGTGACTTTAGGTATACTGCAAAGTTCATAAGTGTGAGGACTGATTGTAAGTCACTTTTTCAGTGCCATTGTAACTTTGAATGGTAGCTAAAATAATGGTTGTAACTTGAGGACTATCTGTATGTTATAGAAAAATCCACAGGTCTGCAGGAGAGTTGGGAAAACTGTCAGCAAGGTTCACTTTGCATCTATTGACATAAACATGAGGGAAGCAGAAAGCAGGACAGTTTTCCCCCCTCTCTTTTATTCTTATTAGTGGGAGCCCAGCACAACTTTGAGCATTTTTGAAGGCTCCAACATCAAAGTTCCTTACCCATCACAGAATTGAGATACAAAATGACGTGTATATGCAGTTTAGTTTCCAGGGTATTCAAAATCTAAGGTAATCAGATTATACCAATTTGCAATATCACAATGATTTAGTTAATCAAGAAAATTGGCAGTATTCATATACAGGTAGTCCTCGACTTACAACAGTTCATTTAGTGGCTATTCGAAGTTACAACAGCACTGAAAAAAGTGACTTATGACTGTTTTTCGCACTTACATCACAGCATCCTCATGGTCACCTGATCAACATTCGGACACTTGGCAACTGACTCACATTTATGGCAGTCGCAATGTCACAGTGTTATGTGATCCCCTTTTGCGACCTTCTGACAAGCAAAGTCAATGTGGCAAGCAGGATTCACTTAACAACCATGTTGTTAACAATTGTAGTGATTCACTTAACAAATGTGGCAAGAAAGGTCATAAAATGGGGCAAAATTCACTTAACAAATGTATCACAACAGAAATTTTGGGCTCAATTGTGGTTGTAAGTTGAGGACTACCTGTATAACAAAGGAGCTGCATAATAAAAATATAATGTATTATAATAATACTAATATCTGCACCATCAGCTACATCAAGCACCAATTATATAGCTGATTAGCTTTCAGCCTTGACAACAGCCAGCTGAGATCTCTAATCCTTTGCAGTTACCTACAGATAATGATTGTTTTCCTCTCCACAAGTACTTATCTAATGTGCACGTTTGGAAACTGAGAGAACAATAATTCTACATTAAACATATTTGTCTTTATTTTTAGCCTTCCAGCAACTTGAATCTCCAAAAATGCACTAGTGATATGCTCCATGAAATGTTTTTATCACCACATATTTCAAAGTCACAGAAACATGTATACAAAGATATGTGTTCAAAATGGATTGGGGTGAGTTACCATTTGACTTTCTTAATAAAGAAGTAGGAGAATACACATCATCTTAATCAACAGTTTAAGAATAGTCCAAGGCAGATGCATAAAAGTGATAAAATTAGTTAAATAAGAAACATTAACATGCTTCTTTTAAAAATAGAATCAATTATTCTTGCTATGAAATATAGAATGCTATGTGGAGCATAACAGTAAAATACTGTGCATCTGCTGATTTTATTATTGGCAGCGGAATGTTGGAGATTTATTTGCAAAACTCTTTACAGTTGAACTCAATTTCTTCCTCAAGAATGTACAGTATGGATATTGGGCTTTGTTGGACATGAAAAAATTCTTGAGAGTTCATTTATTCATGAATTATTATCATGTGTCATTTGGTATCTCTTTGGAATGGAACTGTAATGTATATAGTGAGGTTTATAGGATTTTTTTCTAAATGTTAAAGATGTTAATGGGATGTTGAATTATATACCAATGCTTTGGCATCTGACTGTTATGAGGAGTGATGGCTATATGGAAAGTGTCTAAAAGAATTATACTGACAAACTAGAAAAGTTATGTTACAGATGTTAAGGAATAGCTTTTGAAAATGTGTTATTAATCACCTTGGAAAGCAGTGTCTTCTAATCAAAGAATGAAGCAATGTATGCTATTGTTTATCTGACATGGACAACTTTGGATCACCACTCTCATATTCTTGAGCATTACATAGAATGGATGGGTTTGATGTGAATTGTGTTTCAAAACATGCGGCATAGACCACCTGGACCCTTGGGTTAAGTTGTGATTACTATTAGTAGAAAGAAAGGAAGTAGTATGACCTGTGACCCAGAGGTGGGTTGCTCCCGGTTGGGCCCGTATTGGGCGAACCAGTAGTGGTGGCAGCGGGAGGCTCCGCCCACCCACCCGGATGCTTCTTTGCATGCTCAGAAGCGTCACATGGTGCACGTGTGCTTGCGCAAACACGAGCAACCCACCTCTGCTTTGACCCCGATATGTCCCTTTGCTATAATAAGACTTTCGAAGAGAAAACTATGTTCTAAAAAAGTGAAAAAAATAGTCTTTAAATGAAGGAGCAAAATAATTGATAACCCCTTTTAGTACTCACAGAGTTATCACTATGGCCTTGTTATTAGTTGGTAATACATCCAAGTAAAATAGTATTTTTTAGAAAATAGTTAGCAAACAGATTAATAACACCAATTAAAAGTATTAAAGATATTAAATTGCTCCTAGAAACAAAGAAGCCACCGGAATATTCCATATGTAAACATAACTGAAGAAACCGACATGAAAGTGAAGAAGCACTTAAAGGTAGGTGATTATTTTTTTCCTTTAAATATTTGGAAAAACCTGAAAAGTAGATGTCTTCTTAATGTCTGTCTTGGTTCCTTCCAGAATCAAATGTATTTTCGTTTTGCTAAAAGACTGAATCGCCCTTTAAGCAATAAAAGACACCTTTACAATACAGAGGCACTCATCATGAAGGTAAGAGAAACTAATCCATAAATCTCACTTCTCTAATATAGTTTTGGAAAGTGTTGTGCCATTAAATAACAGACAGCTAAATTGATAAAACATATGGCTTAACTGTATAGTCTCCCACTCTTCAATCAGCATAATTTTAAAATAATTTGTTTGAATGGAAAATTGGAAGATTTTATAAATTTGCTGACCATGTTATTAAGGAAATCTGTTTCTGTTGAATTGGTATTTTTCAAAATATTTGATCACAAATTCCAACTTGGTTTCAAAGGAGTGGAATCAATTCCTTTGTTATAAGAGCATGATGATAATTTCCAATGGTCCTTGCCAGCTTCTCACAAAGAAAGTTGGGGAAGCTGGCAGGAAGTCAGAAGTCTCTCCCATTCCCATTGCTTTTTTGTCCACCCATGATCATTCCATGTATCTCTTTAGTTAAGATAATATTGACTTGTTCAATCTTATTTTCTACAGTTATTTTTCTATTTGTGATATATACTCTGCTTAGATAATCACAGAACTGTCTGGCAGTAGTATAAAAAAAATGGTCAGCCTAAAATTTAATATTCATCCTGGTAACATCAGACTTTACTACCTTTCCCTTAAAGGATGACCCAACACGTCACAGAGTTGTCTAAGTAAGAAAAATGATGGATTTTCTTTTGCTAGGTACCTCTATTTGTTATCCCAAACACTGGAAAAAATAAAGTAAAACTGAAGTGGGATTTAAAAGCATAGGAAATTGCTTTGTCTAAAAAGTAAAAAAATAACAACAACCTTGAATAAATTTTCACTTAAGGATAATTTTATTCAAATTTATACTAATTGCAAATACGGGTACTATATATTAGTAAAATTTAACTCTGTCTTATTCTTTCTAAGCCTTTAATGTCCTATCTCCACTGAAGGAACAAGATACTTGGAGTACTGTCTTCATTACAAAAAATGTATGTTTATTAGTAGATAATATATGTATAATTTATGTATCTAATTACAAAACTCTTCTTTCTCTTTAGCAGGAAGGAGATAGTAGAGGACAGGTCAAAAGTTACCATGCAGCTGTCAATATTTGTTCAGAGCAGCCTCTGGTTAGAGACAAAATCTCTGAATTCACTGAAAATTCCAAATACAAGACAAAAACACAAAAATCAATGCAGAAGTACAGAGAGTTCCCCCAAAGACAAACAAGTGGCGACTTTCTTCATCTGGAAGAAAAAGACACAATCCAGGAAAAGAAATTCAACGGAAAAATAATATATTTGTCCAAAAGCCCACTTTCAGGGTCTCTGCAGTTCTTAGACATAAATGGATCTGAAGTGAATGAAGCAAAGAAGGCTGTTCACAAGGGTTACTCTTTTTTGACTACATCTCATCTGAAAACCCAGACAGAAGAAACTAAACCCCGTAGCATTTTCCTAATGGAAACCCTGAATGCCACGAATGATGTAATCTGTTGTCAGAAGAGCCCAGCAGACACAAAAACAAGCAGAGATGTAGTGAGAGGACGAATCCATTTGCCCTGTTTAACCAGAAAGAAAAAGTTTATGATCTATATCTGCGGAGGTTATCAAGGTACTTCCAAATGATTTGTGAATTCAAATTTTTATAGAAGACCAAAATCTAATCTAAACAAGAAAGAATATTCCTTGAGATTTAAATAATTTTTAAAATTATTCTTCAAACAATTAGGAAGCCAACTAATGGCATTCTTGTATCATCTGAAAGATGAATATATCTGTAATTCTATATTTTTGTTCGTATGGTACATTTTTTTATAAATGAAAAGCTTCATAATCTGACAGCACATGATGCAAGCTAAGCTAAATATTTTTGGATGTAGTTAGTAGCTGGATAGTGTGTGTGTGTATGGGTTTGCGTATGTATTCAAATAAACTAAAATAATTAAAAGAGATTCCCTTTATAATTCAATAGGCATTCTTTTTTATACAAGTATTCTTATGACCATTCAAAGTTAAATTGGCACTAAAGTGATTTATGACTATTTTTCATACTTAATGGGCATTGCAGCATACTGATCAATATTCAGATGCTTGACAGCTGGCATGTATTTATGACTGTTGCAGTGTCCCAGGGTCATGTAATCACCTTTTTCAATCTTTTGACTAGCAAAGTTAATGGGGAAGCCAGATTCATTTAACAACTGTGTTACTAACTTAACAACTGCAGTGATTAATCTAACTGTGGCAAGAAAGGCCATGAAATGGAACAAAATACGGTTCCACCACAAAACCGCGGACGACAAAATCGCGGTCGACGAAAGCGCGTATGTGACGTCATCACAGCGCGACGAAAAAGATCGAAAAATGTAAAAATAAAGCGAAAACCTTACCCTAACCCCCCCAAACCTAACCCTAAACCTAACCCTAACCCTAACCCTTAACCTAACCCTAAACCTAACCCTTAACCTAACGAAAAACCTAACGCTAACCCTTAACCTAACGCTAAACGTAACGCTAACGCTCTAACGCTCTAAACCTAACCCTAACCCTTAACCTAACCCTAACCCTAACCCTTAACGTAGCCCTTACCTTTATGTGAATCGGCTTGCTGTAATTTAATTTTTATTTCAATTTTTCGATCTTTTTCGTCGCGTTGTGATGACGTCACATACGCGATTTCGTCGACCGCGCTTTTGTGGAACGTGGTTTTGACGGGTCACGCAAAATACACTTAAAACTGTGTTGCTTAGTAATGGAAATTTTGGGATCAGTTATGGTCATAACTCGACGACAACTTGCATTACAGTTAGATTGGAGATAAATGCAACTCCGCCAGTTCTTTTTCTTTAAAGTTTTAGATGTTGCATAGGATTGCTTTAAATCAAGATAACACTGTTTAGCAATTTTGCTTTGTTATTTTAATTAGATTCAGAAGTAGAACGAAATGCATTAATGGAGAAATCCCTTCCATGGTTATACAACTACTGTAAAAAGAGAGGTTACGACTTCCATGTGTTTGATCTAAGGTGGGGAGTAAAAGATGGTATTACTAATGATCATCAAATGGCTTCTCTACATACAAGGACATTAAAGAAATGCCAGAAATTGGGATTCCAAACCTTTGTTGTAAGTTGAATAAAATTCGCAATACTTTACTATTGTGCAGTCTTATATGTTTTAGTGAAGTTTGTTTGCTCTGATTAGTGCTGAGTTCACTCATCATGCTAAGAGATGACCATGGTTTGTTAAATAAGCAACAACTGGCTGAATTTACACTTCAAACTAGGCCCTAAAGTTTGGTTTGGACTTAGTGTGACATGTGAATCCAATACATAACTGTATTTTGAAAGCCAGTGGTTCTCAACCTGTGGTTTGTGGACCCATGGAGGACTGTGATGTTGTCACAGGGACCCACAAAGAAATGTTGTGACTTAAATCTTGAGTAAAGTCTTAGGAGTCCGTGGCCATAATCTGTGACCATAAACTGTATTTAAAGAGGGACTGTGGTGAAGAAAAGGTTGTAGGCCACTATTTATGGCTAATCAAAGAGAGAACAAACTAAAACTATGGAGAAATTTCCTGACAATTAGAACAATTAATCAGTGGAATGACTTGTCACCAGAAGTTGTGGGCGCTCCAATATTGTAGGTTTTTAAGAAGACATTGCACAACCATTTGTCTGAAATGATATGAGGTTTCCTACTACTTCAACAGAAAGTTGGACTAGAGGACCTCCAAGGTCCTTTCCAACTCTGTTAGTCTGTTAATCTAGCCCTATGACTTCTTTTCAATATTCCATAGTTGAAACCAGCCAACTAAAGAATCCAACTAATGAAAAGTTTTGCTTGTAAGAACCTATTTCTGTTGCAAATCTACTAGATGAAAGAAAAAGCAGAATTCACCTATGTACCAAAATTAATTGGATCATCTTCATAATATTTGCTTCATTGGATTGTTTAATTTCCAATTGGTACAATATATTAAATATATTGGAATACCGTCAGCTTCAGAAAAAATAATAATTTGTTTGCTAAGAATCATTTGAAAATTATTTTCTATGTTGCATTTCAGGTTTTTATTGGCCAGAAGTATGATGATCTCTCTCTTCCAGAAATAATAAGCAAGGAAATTTTTGAGTTAATTAAAGCCACAGTGATAAGTAGGAAGCTGAATATCAAAACATCAAAGTACATACCACCTGCTGATTTGAAAGATGAAATCGAAGTAGAGAGAAATGAAAGTCAAGGTGAAATTGTTGAGGATTTCCAGAAACCTGATGCAACGGAAGAGTTTGAAGCTGAGATAAGCAGCCAAAAAGAACATGAAGTGATTAATTCAAATGAATTGGATTTGCTTAGTACTTCTCTATTCACCCAAAAGACTTTCGCTGAATATGAGAAAGAACTTCAGCTTTTGAATCAATGGTACAAGTTGGATGAAAACTGCATCCCTGCAGTTTACAAGCTTCAACCTATTTGGTAGGTTGGGTTTTGATTTTTTAATTGCCTGATGGCATTGGTTATTCTAATAAATTATTCTTGCAGGAACCTCAAGGAGAGGAGTATGCTTCTCATGGACTGGTTTGATACCACTGACTAGGTTATCTTGTGGACTGCCTACAAGATTTATTTTATAATTTCTAGTCAGCAATCAAAGGGGAACAGAATTTCAGCCCAGTAATATTATGAGATACTGCAGGGCATGACACCCTTCCCTACAGTAAGGCTGTGTGTTACTTTGAAAATATGTTTCATGTATTTGTTTCATATTGCTCTGCTTAGACGTTGACTAACTGAAGCAAGCTGCATCAAGGCAAGAAGATCAAATGCATGTGACAGTGAGGCAGCTAGCTGAAGCAAAGCAGCTCACCCTGTAATTTCAATTGCATAACATGCTAAACTATACTATATGCTATTATTTAGAAAGATATTAAATACATGCAATACCCTAAACCAAAGTTAAGCAAAGCAAACCTTCCAACTCTCTTATTCTATCTTGAAATATATACAGTCTTTCTTCATTTGAGCTTTATTAACACTAAGCTCGCTATTTTTCTTATGCCTTCATGAATAATCTCACTTGATTCAGTGCATATTTTGCATGACTGTGGTAAATTAAATTTGCATTAACTCTGTTTCTAGAAGATTAAAGTTAAATTTAGGAGAACTCAAGCCTGTGGGTACAGATTGAAGTAAGAGTTCCTCCATCTTTCTCCAAATGATATTTAGTCTCTTTCTGATAAAAGTAAGAAATTAATGACCTCCCAATGTCCAGATATATCTGGAGAAGACTAGTTTTCTGCCTAATTTTTCAGCTCTGTAGAACAGTTTTGGTCACTTGGCTGCATGACCAATACTAAATATCGTATAGGAGTGAGGAAAATTTTTCTACTTTTTTACTGAGTTTTTGAGCTTTTCTGTACCTATAACTATGGTATAATGCTATAGATTTTTTGACTGGGATTAGTTTTGGGAGTATTATTTTTTGGTGTCTGATTCATCCTGTCACCAGAAGATGGTGCTCAGGGATTATTATTTCAGAGTTAGGCCACCCGTGAATGGTTTCAAACAGTGTTCTCTTTTGTGCTGTATGTGGTCTGACATAACATGAAACTGCAGGAAGAGGTCAAGCACAATTTTTCAGTGGGATTTTCAGTATGCTGATGATAGCTGGCTCAAATGATCATCACCATTTAACCCCAAGAAAGCGATTGTGCTTTTAAACATTGGCTTAAGTTCAGCAATGTGCTGGGTGGAAAGCATGTTAGAATCAAATATTGACATGACAGTAGATGCAGCTTTTTTTTCAATAGGAAATTTGATTCATAGACTGGAATTTATCCTGTTCTGGGTGGAGTTGCATTCCCTTGAAAGAACAGATCCGCAATTTGGGAGTGCTCCTTGATTAATTTCAGGTATCATCAAATTCCTAGGTAGCAGGCAGCTTGGATGGAAAGTACTTTTAAACATTTGTGGGTGGGTGCCATTTGCAGTCATTTTTTGTTGGTTATTTTTTGTGATAATTACTCATACTTGTTATACCTGTTTTTATTTATTTTATGTGATGATAACTGAAAGGTGTATGAAAGTTGCAACTGATGCAAAATGCAACAGGTAGGCTAGCAACTGATGTCCACATTAAAAGATCTGTACTAATGTTTTCCAGGTACAATGCAAGATGTTACTGTAAGTGCCACACACCCTAACTGTTTGAAGAATATTCTCTTCTGTTATGAAATGAACAAAACATTAAGACTCTAGTTCTAAAGTTTCTTATAGTTCAGAGGACCATCTAATAGATTTTCAAAGCTAATGGTTGTATCAATATGATGTTTCAAAATGAACTTTCTTTTATATTTTTATTTATTTATACTAGCTTCTTTTCCTTTATTTCCTTCTTTGGGTGTTTAAAGTAAAAGCGATCAAGCAAGCATGTATTGCTTTGGGAGGCAGTCCCAGATCTAGAATAACACAATTGTCCTTTATGGCCCCATATTTCTTTCATCCATAACACATTTTAAAGAAAATTCTCCAGTAGTTGCTTTCACTTGTCACTAGAGTAAGTGTATACTATATTAAGATGGGAAGAAGGTCTTATTAATTTGAAAGTGGTTTCTCATACTTTGTACATTTCATGTTGTCTTCCCAGCACAGTGTACAAAGGTATCTTCAGTAAAGATCCAAGTCACAGACAGCAAGCTAAAAGCAAATGGCTGGAGTCTTTCCAGAAGCTGCACAAGATACTTCAGGAATATGCTACAATTGTTCTTGGTCAAGAAGATGCAGCCATGCTGCTTAGAACAAGTGAGGAAGCTATCCAAACTACAATCCTTATGGTATTTTGTTATATTTGTTCAAGGAGAGGTTTATTATATTAAATTGATTTCTCTGTGTTTTCCAAGTTCTGCAGCAGGAAGTGGATCAAGGATTCCAAGTTCAAGGAACACGTGAGGATCACTGTCACTGCTTCAAAAGAAATATAACTGACTTACAATGTAATCTGTCAGATCCCCAGGCATCTAAATACATTGACATCCACCCACGAACACTAGAAGTGAACAAAAGTATTAATGAAGAACATCAAAACTTTGTGAAAAGCATTCATTCTAGGGTAGGATTATCAAATGGGCGTAGGTTGTCATGTTCCATACAAGTAAGGTTAAATTTAAAAGTACCCTAATTTTCACATGGAAATATTTAAAGATCCATCATTGATGTACAGTATTATGGAATCTGAGAGTTGTAATGCATCTTACTATAGTATTGTAAAGCTTGTTAAGGTCTCTGGCTAGGCAGAAAAAATGTATTGAGTATGCTGAAAATCTTGATTTCATAATCAGCTACAGACCATAGTTAATGGAATTAACTTATCACTTTATTTGTTTAGCATTTATTCACCATTATATACTATGTCTGCTTTTCAGTCAAACAGTGTAAGAAGCTTTGGATCTTTTTTTGTGTTAATCTACTTGCAAACACTTTCCTTCATATAGAAGGAAAGTTAATTTAATAGAAACTTAATAGTTAATTTGCCTTTACAGCTTCGTCATATAAATATTTACAAGAAGAATGTTAGCTGGGGAAAAGGTGGCATCAATCCCAACAGGAATAGGTCCCATGCCTACTACCTAGAATGCCTTTGCAATGACTTTCAGAAAATTGTTGTTAATCATTTCAACAGGTTAGCTTCATATCTGCTTTTTGAAAAGAATTGTAGACATTGAATGCATAACTTATCCCTAAAACCAGAGGTGGGTTCTTACCGGTTCGGCCGAGTAGATAGTAACTTGGCCGCCCATGCACCTGAACCGATTCTATTGTCGGTGGCGCTATCTTTATTTTTGGTTCTGCATATGCGCAGAACAATCTTCATTGCATAAATGATTATTTTTTTTTAACTTTTGTAACATTCTTTGCATGCGCAGACTGTTAGATCGGGTAATGGAAAGGCACACAAGGCTAAAGGCAACAACAGTTCTTTATTATAATACAACAAGCAAGAACAATCCAGCGAACGTTGAGTCTGACAGCAGCCCTTTTATAGGGAGCTCTCAGACTCTTCGACCAATAGATTAAACCTCTATTCCTGCTGGAAGAGAGGACGTTGGTGGAAACCACTATAACTGAAGCTAGTATCTAACACCCCTCCCCTCTTAGATGGAATAATCCTGCTGGTTATGTAGTCACACAGGTAGGCGGGCTTTTTAGTAGCTCTGCTAGACCTGCGCAGTTCAGTCGGAAGGTGTTCTTTGGACAGGTTGGACGGATCTGTTTGCTCCACAGCTCCGCTTGGTGGAAGCTCCTGGAATCTTTCACAAGCCGCGGCTGGAGCTTCTAGAGCCGGTTCGCTTGAAGCTCGCTGCAGGCCTGCAACACAACCAGATAGGTTTCCCGGAACCCTCGGGCTTGAGCTGTCTGTGGAAGCAGAGAGTTCTTGCTCGTTTGGGTAGGGCTTTGGCTAACTCATGCAGGAGTTACCTAAGAGTGGAGTTGGAGAGGCGGCCACGGAGTTGGTCAACGTGCCTTCTCCAATTCCGACCATCCTCGAGCTCTACAAGATAAAAGTGAGGTCCGGTGATGCCTATCACTGTGGCAGGAATCCACAGAGTTCCCCCTGGCGTAGTTGTGGGCGTGAACTGAATCCCCTATGCTAAAATTCCGAATCTTGCTTATAGGGTCAGGGGGCGATGTGGCAGAATAGTTTGGGTGTAGCAGGTCTAAGTGGGACCTTAGCCGGCGACCCATGAGAAGCTTGGAGGGGCTTCTCCCTGTAGTGGCACTTGGCGTGATATGTTGAATTAAGAGATAATGGTCAACCCGTGTTTGCCAATCTCCCGGGCCCATCCTGGATAGGGCCTCTTTTGCAGATCTCACCATTCTCTCTGCCTGACCATTGGAGACTAGATGGAATGGTGTGACCAGGGCATGTCTGATTCCCTGAGCTGCTAAGAAGGTCTTGAATTGCATGGCCGTGAATTGGGGCCCATTGTCAGAGACCAGGTCATCGGGCAGGCCGTCCATGGAGAAAAGTCTCCGTAGTACCTTGATGACTGCTTCTGCCATAGTGGAGGTCATCAGGACTACCTCTAGCCATTTCGAGTAGGCATCCACAACTACGAGGGATGTCTGGCCATGAACTGGGCCAGCAAAATCAATATGCACCCTGGCACAGTGTGATTCCTGGCACAGTGTGCAGGTAGTCACCCATTCTTTGATCTCCCTGCCCATGTTAGGCTACCACACGTAACTCCTGGCCAAAGACTTCATCCTGACAATTCCAGGATGCCCTATGTGTAAAGCCTCTAATACTGACGCTAGTATCTAACACAGACCGTTTTAGGTGCATGCGTGCAATAATTTTTGTGTGCTGAACTGGCAGTAATGCCGGTAGCAACCCACCCCTGGATTCAACCCATAAGATATGAAAAGATAAATGTTGATGATCTGAAGATAACAGTAATATTCAATGAACTGATGCTTAAAAGTAATACCTTTTTGAAAAAAATGTGGTTGCTATTGTTAATTGAATATTTTGAGGTCTGTGCTGTACATATAGGTTTCTCTTTACTGATATTAAACCATTCTTCACCTTTGTGAAAATGGTAATTTCAAATAAATACTGCACAAAGGACCAAACCTTATATCCAATACTGAATCAGACTAATCCAAAATAATCTAGGATATATCTGAATTCAAATGGAATTGGGAATCCCTTAAAGCAAAGCAAAGCAGAGCAAAGCAAAGCAAGCTTGGATACTTTCTTCAACATGCCCATGTGAGTGTGCATGGGCACACTCATGGCAGGGGTGGGTTTCTCGCCCCGTTCCAACCGGTTCGGTTGGAACGGGGCCAGCGGCGTCCTCGTGCACACGCGCAGTGCACGCATGCATACTAGCGCCTGTGCGATGCTCCAGCTGCTCCTGGAGGATCGCGCAGGCTCTGTATGCGTCCTGCGCATGCGTGGAAGCGCAGACCTCGTCAAAACCGGGTAAGAAACGCGGGCAGGCGGGTGGACCCTTCAACGTTCCCGGAAGTTACTTACCTCTGGGTTTGCCGACCAACCGGTTCACGGGGACCGCCGCGAACCGCCTAAAACCCACCCCTGACTCATGGACACTATAACATACAAATTATTTTTCTCTATTTCCATTTGATCAGATTCATCAGTTCAGAAGAAATTCCAGAAAGACTATGCACTAAAAGAAAGCAAGAATTTAACATTCTTAATGATGAGGAGATTCTGGAACACATTCAGCATTATCAGGCCTTGTAAGTTTTGTAGTTTTATTGCTTATCAGAAATATTTTTATTAAAGGGAATATACTAAAAGTGGAAATGAGTTGTAAGGGTTCACTAATATATGTGGTACCGTAATAAATAAATACATCTTTATTAGCTTCTTGTACTGTGGGTGTTTGAAGGAAGCTAGAGTCAACCCTTTAGTTGAACAGCGTCCAGGCGATTCCCCAAGAAAAAAAATACTGTGTTGCATACTTTTAATGTTATATCACAATACAATAATGAAACATTAGTGTAGTTTTTGGATTTTTTTTTGTGAGGAGCTGTAAAATCAGACAGGTAAAAACTGTGTTGTGTTGTCTATTCATTTCAGTCTATTCCACTATTAGACTGGCAGTCTTTTTTCTTCCTGGTAGCATGCACTAAACTGACTTTAAACAGAGAGGGGCAAATATTTCTTTTGAGTATTTACTCTAATTTGCAAATAGCCTTTCCACCTGAATTGTTAAACATTTCATTGCTTCAACACAGACTGGCAGCTGCATGAGTAGGAGTGAAAATTATAGCTTTCAGTCCCACAAGAAGTGCTAATCAGTATGTAGCCTTGGTCACAACAGCTTTGTTAGTGCTGATCATATTTAAGTGGACTCTTTACTCAGTCAAGTTTTCTGTTTTATATTACACAATGAAGATAGACTGTATTATCAAATATGGTTAATTCATTTATGGTTCCGTATGTTGTGCCATCACCACCCACTTGAAAAATCTTGAGGATTTTAAGTTAAAAGGAGGAATAGGAGCAGAAAGTGGAGTACTTGTTATATTATGCCCATAAACCAGCCTCATGTCAACGATTTTAACATAGATATTGCCTTTAGTTTTGTTTTTTACTTATGCAGACTTAAAAAACACTAAACAAATAACAAATTTTGCTTACATTATTTCTAATTGGAGCATGTCCCAGGGGTGCAGAGATTGGATGACTGGTTTCCAATGTTAGCAAGCCACTAAAGGTTTATTGGTGCATTGCAATATTTAGGTCTGGTTTAGTATGAATCTATATTAGCCCAAAATTACAGCGTCTTCGCCAAGTTGCATGCTGCTTTCCATTCTATTTGGCTGGACCCTGCTTGGGGGCTGCGGTGAGAAGGGGTAGTTTTTGCCAAGCATTTCTTAGCACTTCCTTGGGCTTTTTACCTACAGCTTCTCTTAAGAAAGGAGGGCTCTACAGGTTACCAATTTTGCAACTGCTATACAATATATTTGTAGTTATTCTGGCTCCATTAACCCTTTCCTGTTCAAGTGCAAAGCAGGGTATTAATACTCCTATAAACAGTCTAAAAGCAGACTTCTAAATGTTACTGGGACAGAAGACTCCAATTTTAGTTCAAGAAAGCCTTCTGCTAGAAGTCTGGGATGAACTGTTTTGTTTAAGTTAATTAAAAATTGCAACTTTCACCTATGCTATGACATTACAAAAATATGCTTTTCCACTGCAAACAGGATTAAACGTATAAAAGGAAGACAAAACTTCTTGAGCAAGCTGAAGAATCAGGTTAAATCTTTAAACAGAAAAGTAACTGTGGTTTGTGGTGTGGCAGGTTCGGGAAAAAGTGGGATCATTGCAGAAGTAGCTTCTTTGGCTTCAAACTGGATTTCTGGGTAAGAATAATTATTTGCACTCCTTTCTGGCAGAGATATAAAGAATTGTTAAGTCCTGAAATATAGGTAGCTTAAAAATGAATCTTCAAAAAAAGTCAACATAGAATTTGGACAAATTCTTAACAGATCTTACTTACTGCTATCTGGCATGCTTGCTTCTTATGAATTAGCTTATTTTGGATCCCAAAGTCCTCTGAATTATGTAAAATAACTTTATATTGAAAAATGAAAATACATATTAAGTTTGTAATAGCTCAAGTCAGTTCAATAATCACAGTTTTTTTTAAAAGTAGTTATTTTAAAAACATGCCATATATAGTATAACTAAGGTGACCAGATTTTCAGATTGGTAAAGAGGGACACCTTTGACCGGGGTGGGGGGGGGGGGCTTGATTAAAAATTTTGTATGGAGCAACAAAAATTTTCACACAATGCAAAAATAGTATTGTAATATATATTTTTATTTCAACATAACTACAATTTACAAATATAAATTGTAACTGTTGCCAAACATCAAAATTTTGATCACGTGACCATGAGGATGCTGCAACGGTCGCTAAATGTGAAAATGGTTGCTAAGTGTGAAAAATTGTCATCAGTCACTTTTTTCAATGCCATTGTAACTTTGGTCACTATACCACCTTTCTTGCCACAGTTCTTAAGTGAATAACTTCAGCTGGTATTTTGTATTTTGGATAGAATCTTTTTTTAAATATCCTAAGACAATTTTAAAAAAGAATCCACAAAGAATAATTTGAAATAAAACATTTCAAACTATTCCACACAGAATAAATTGAAGTAAAACTATTTTTAAAAATTCTATGCACAATATATTTCAAAGTATTGTGCAAAGAATTTTTAAAAATGGTTTCACTTCAATTTATTTTGGATAGAATCTTTTTTAAATAGTCTAAGACTATGCACAATAAATAAAATATTATTAAAATACATTAAAAAAATAAAAGAAAAAAACCCAGCTCACTTACCAGCAGGCTTGCACTCCAAGTCAATCCAGAATGATGTAGATTTTAATACAAAGAACTGAGCAAATTAAAATGGTGAAATTAGTCAGGGAAATATTTTTCAAAGAAACTTTGCCACCATTTTTCCCACACAAGCCGACCTCCAACCTCCGTGCCCCTCCCCTCCGGAAAATCCAGGAAGGAACACTCGCGGCTTCTCTAGCCAAGTATTTCCTGGAGCTCTATGGTACTTGGTCATTTTTTCTTATAAAATGAGGTAAAAGGGGCATGGGTGGGGGTCCGTTTTCTTGCTTTAATGTTTTAATATCTTCAATGAAAGTACTGAGATAGAGAGAGGGATTAGACAGAGTGTCTTTTGTCTTGCCCTGGTTAGGATTTCTTAAGCAAATCCACTGGGCTTTCAACATGAAGCCAGAAAATTGGAACTTTTTAAAAATGCCCCGGGACAAATTGTTATAAATCGTGACTGTCCCGCCAAAATCGGGACTTCTGGTCACCTTAAGTATAACTATTTTATTTATTGAATTGGGATAGGCCACCATCAGTATAGAATCTTGAAAAAACTCTAAACATATAAAATATAGTTCTTAAAATGTACCAGGGATCACAATGAAGCACAAAACATTATTTCTAGCAGATTCTGAAATAAAAGATAATTCAAGCAATAAAAGCTAAGAAGATGTTTTGATCTTTTTTTTTAATGTGTTTTTTAATTTTTTAAAAAAAATCTGAGTGAATTCACTCAGACGGAAAAAAGATCTCCCATTGGAAAAATAGTTTGGCACAATAATATTGTTGCCCCAAATCCCCCTATTTTGTGTAACAGGGCCCATATTATAGATAGGCAGTCTTTCAAGTAATCTGACCCAAACCAAAAAGGCTTTAATGTTTCAAGCTAGCAGTTTAAAGAGCCTTTTCCACAGGGAGAGTTTGTTTGTTTATTTCTTCCTTTTTGACCCAGGAATCTCAGAGTTGTGCTTCGATTTATTGGTATAACTGGAGAAAGCAGAAATGTCCGACGGCTGCTTCTGAGTCTTTGCTACCAAATAGCTGACATTTACAATGTTTCTGTTACTTTATCTGAGGTATTATTTATTTCCTCCTTGTTTTGATCAAGCACCAATGCACTTTTATTATGTCTTCATGCTTTTTCATATAAAGCAGTAGGCAGCAGATTCCAAACCTTGGGACTGAGATGGTCAGTGCTCCCTGTGAGTTCTAGGGCAAATGGATACCTTGAGTAGAACAAAACCCAGAAAAGCTTTGCAGCTTTTTTGGGGCGGGGGGCAAAAATAAGAAAAAGGGCATTTCCATCAATTTCTTCTAGGAATTGTTTTGATTTGAAATTTCCTACCATCATCTGCAGCCATAGGGTTTTCTGATGGTCTCCCATCCACATCTTTACCAGGCCTGACCCTGCTGTTTATTTAGACAAAATTGTATTTTCCTAAAAGGCCTAATATAGATAATTCTCAAAATGTATAGTACTTATCAACATTCTTAAGACAGTCTCATCCCCTAAAATTTTACAATTTTTCACTTCTCATCCAAGAAGCTTAAGAACTGAAGAATTGAAGAAACTTCTTGGATGAAAAATGAAATTAAAAAAAACTAAGAAAGCTCAGCTGCCTTTTAGGGGGAAAAAAGGCCCTTCGGACAGTCTTCGTGTGTTCCAAAATATCTCTTCTGAGTAATTTTTAAGCAAGCAGAGCCCTTCTAATAGCCATCATGTCCTGACCTACAGGACAGAACTCTTTATCTAATCATATTTTGTGTTTCTCAAAAAAGGATTTTGAGGGACTGGTAGAAGAATTTCCCTCTCTGCTGGAATTTGCTACACTAGACAAGCCACTCCTAATCTGCCTGGATAGTATAGATGAATTATCAGAGGAATATGGTGCTGACCTTTCTTGGATACCACCTGAATTACCAAAGAATGTGCATTTTATTGTTTCTACTTCCTCAGAATCAAGCATTTCATGCATAAGAAAGCTGGAGGTAAAATGAAGTTCCTGTATTAATTGTTTTTCATTCCATATTTTTTCAAAATAGTTGGAATTCCAAGAAAGCTTTATACTGCCAGACATCTTTGAAGCAAAAGCATCTGGCAACATAATAATTTTGATTCCTTATAATAGGGGTTCCCAACACCCGGCCCACTGTTATAAGGAATCAAAATTATTATGTTGCTGGTTGCTTTTGCTTCAAAGGTGCCCACTACCAGGCCGGGGCCTATTTGGAACCAGGTTATGCAAGTGATGGGTTGACACATATGTGTGCCTGCCGGCCCACTGCATCCGCAAATCGAGCTGTCTGCACACTGACCCACCACTCATGCAGCCTGGTTCCTCTCTCCCATCCCTCCAGCCAAGCCGCAAAGGTTGGTGACTGTTGCCTTATAGTACAGTCATAAATTTGGTTGGAGCAGAATAGGATTCACAAAAATGTCCACCGATCACCCTAGGGCAAAATAAGGCACATTTTCAGAACTTAGATTCATTGAATAATTGAAAAGGAAAGTTTAAATTTTGGAAGTTGCTATTGGAGAATATCTTAAAGAGTGGTAAAATACTATTTTTGTTCTTTCAGGTACTCAGGAAAAATTATATACCAGCCTTATCACAACATTCTATTAACCAGTGTTGTGGAATTTTGTTAAATTATCTAAACATTATGGAGAATATATTATATTCCAGCACATTTCTCATTTTGTCATGTTTTTATGTTCCTTAGACAAAATGATAATAGACCAATGATTTTGTTGTGCCTGTTGACATTCAAATCTAATTTTTTAATGTAAATTGGAAAAAATAAAGCAATGCAAAATTTCCTTTGCTCATTTTTTTAAGCTCAGACTCAATTTCAACTTTGCATTCATATACAAAGATAAAAATGAAAATGAGCAGTTTATATAAAGGAGGACTTTTTTCTTTTAAATTAATATTTACAACAAAGTGTGTGTGTTCAGGATGAAGGGTGGGTCCAACAGAAAGCTTTTCATGTCTTATCTCCCTGGTATTTTGGTCTTTTCTCAGTCTCTTAGTACTAGGTAGAATTGGTGAAACAATGCTATGAAATTGAACTCAGGAAGACAAGATTTAAGGGGAAAGATCTGCTCCTGTTCATCTATACACAGTGTAATGTAAACCTACTTTGGTTTGTGCACACGTGCAACATGTGTAATAAACATGCACAATTTCAGCTGAGTTTTGAGTTTATGTTGTAAACCTGAAAATCAAATCTGTGATTACTGGATTAAGTGACAGAAAAATCTCACTGTAATGTAAAATTTCCTTTGTTCTAATATTTGATTAGGTTGTCTTGCATTTGATTAGCAAAGGTGATCCTGTTTCTTTTGTGATTGGTAATAACAGTGCAAAAACTGAGGTATGTTTATTTTATTTAGAAAATAACCTTGAAAGAACATTTTTTTCAAATACCTCCTTTAACATTTGAAGAAATCAATGAAATTATCACCTGCTGGCTCGAAAAGGATCATCGAAGACTCTCTCAATATCAGTTCAATCACTTAAGGGAAGCATGCAGAGCATGCCCATTGCCACTTTACCTATACTGTGCTTATAAGGAATCCTGTTTATGGACATCTTTCAGCCCTGACAAAGAGGTGTATCTCCCTCAAAGTATACCTGACATGTATTCTTGGAGGCTGAGCAGAATGGAAAGATCTTATGGAGAACAAATTATACAAAGGATGGCAGCTTATTTGACACTTTCAAGAAATGGCATCACTCAGGAAGAATTGCTCAACCTCATGTCAATGGATTCTGTAGTCATTCAAGAAATAAATAAATTCCAAAAAAGCTCAGTGTCAGCATTTCCACTAGTGTTATGGCTGAAAATTTTAGATGATCTTGGAGAGGATTTGAGAGAGCAAAGAACTGATAACACATATGTTTTTACTTGGGCTCATATATCTTTAAAGCATGTGTGCATACAAAGATACCTGAAATCACAAGATTCCCAAATATCACTACATGCTATTTTTGCTGACTATTACCTGGGTAGAAGCTCACAGGAGTTCAGGAAGTGCAGCGAACCATCAATATTTCAGCCTCTGGCCTGGACTCTAAAAAAAGGATCCAAGACCAGCTACAACTTCAATGTCCGTAAAATCTTTGGGGCTCCATACCATCTCATCAGATCAAAAAATATTGCTGTTCTGATTAAAGAATGTCTCTTTAATTATGAATTTCTTTTGTACAAATCCTGGGCCTCATCAATTGTCAGTATTGAAGAAGATCTAGGAGCAGCTATTAATGCTGACAGGTCAGTTCACAAAAGTAAAATAGAATTCTGCATTAATCTAATATAATGAAGTAGCTCATTGTTCCCCACTTACTACATCATTTTGAGCTGGCTAGAATTTGTAATTCCACTAGAACTAGGCGGTTCCAGAGGGTATCAACTATGGAAAGTCTGGAGTAGTTTACATTGAAATATGTTTTAGAGATTCACTATACATCAAAATAACATTCAGATAAAGCCTGGCCGGAGAACTTGTAGACATTATTTTATCAGTTCTGTATGCCATCTTCTCAAAGAACGCTAACTGGTTGTTTTTGAACTCCCCTAAGCCTTGATTGGTGTGCCTGCTGGCTAATAATGAAGGGAAAAAATAGTTCAACAACTCACTTAATATCATGTTTCCTACTCTTAATAAGAGTATTTCAACACTAATTATTTGTCACTCAACTATTTTGTGTTTATATTCTACTCATCATTTTGTTATGCAATGAATAAGAAATACAATAGCTCAGGCTTAGAAAGCTTCTGTATAAAAACCATGTACAAACATTTGCTATGAGGGCAAAGAAATCAAAACTGCATGCTGAGCATTTTTTTCTCTGGCTCCCCCACAGGACTATACCTGACTTACCCTTATTAAGTGAAACTCTCAAATTGTCTAAGACGGTTTTAATAAAAGATCCATGCCAGATGGCTTCACAGCTCATAGGCCGTCTTCATCAGATTGTTGCAGCTGATATACCAGTAGCACCAGGTAGAGCAAATTATGAGCCTCTGATTTTTATAGAAAAAATCTGATTCTATACTTCTTTATGATGTTTTGGTTTTTAATCTGTAAATGTCACTACTGGGATATAAACAGCAAAGGCAGAACTAAACTATACTATTCATATATACCTGAAGAATTAGTCCCATAAAACAAGCTGCAGGCAAACATCCAAACATGAGTGCACAAGGGAAATCTAATAGGGTGATTCACCAAATAAGCAAGACCTAAACCCAGGTTTACAGTAGAAAACATTTATAGTTTAAATATATAACAAACAACAGGAGGGGCAGAGTGGAGCTATCTAGGAATTCGAAAATAACTGTTTAGTCATTTCCAAAGGATAGCAAGGATACGAAGCAATTCAGTTCTTTAGCTTTAGTTTAAAAGAATTCCTGATTTATTGATTTGGATGATTGAAATGTTTATTGGAGTCCCAAAGCGGATCTCTTCTACGGAAGACACACTTCTCTTTAGCATTGTGAGCTCTGTTGATAGCTACACCTTTGGGGGAGGAATAGTTCATTTGAATTCATTGGGAAATTAGTCATTAGTTATTTTTAGAGAATTTTTTATAACAATGTTTAAGCCAATCTTATATTAATTGAGAGACCTCTTACCTCTAATTGCTACAAAATTCAATATGGAGGTTTTTAATTATAGAAGATAAAGGATTAATAATTAAACTTTGAAAGTTATATCTCTTTTTGATAGAAAAGGTCCAGAGGTTCTATATCTGAAAAAATTAATTTTTAAGAATTGGAAACAGTAATGTACCGTGTAATATTTCCTGTATAAGATGTATATTACAGTATTATTATTAATATATATTTTTCCATGTTGATTCAGGTGATCCAAAAAAATACCTTTACCTGCCAGTTCTTTTATCCCAGTGTCAGAAATCATCTATTCCTGTTCTTATACCTTCAACCTCTTGCCTTATAGCTCCTGGTGGACTTCTCTGTGGTTTTTTGAAAGGTGACAATATTATCTTTTCATAAATGATTTAATCCCTAATTCATGAAGAATTTTATATAGGCTGCTTTCCGTAAGATTTGGCCAATACTATATAAATGTATTTGACCTGCAATTTGGTTCAACTTTGCTATTATGTACGGTAAGTGTGCTGAACAATCTGCCAATTTAATGAAATAGTTGGTTATTATAATCACGAATTTCTTTTCTTTTAAACTTCAACTTGCTGGTACTGAAAGCAAATAGTTGGACAAGAAGCAAACTAACTAACCATCTTTTATTTACAACCATTATTACTGTTATCACAAAAAGAGAAAGATAAATCTTTAATTCATTTTTGGAGTGTATCATTTCTTAGCATTGATGCTATTCAATCTACCTCTGACATGTGTTATTGATTTCATGCTTTTACAATACTTCATAATACAATATTTCACAATGCTGCACTCTCTGATAGCACCAGGTGCTACTTTGTAGAACAGCTCACAGTTTAAAATTTTATGTATGACAACCAGGCACAAGGAAACAACTCTCACTATTTTTTGTAAGGGTATGAATCAATTTTTGCATAGCATTAAACAATGCAGTACAATTAGTGATAGGATTTCAGTTGTGAAAAAAAAAACTTTCCTCTAGTTATAAAGGAGGCACCAATACAGTATTGTATTTTTATAAGACAAGAGCAGACTTTATTCTCAGAGCTGTTTAAGAATTTACTGTGGAGTTGCTAATTGCTTCTTTCCACTAATTGACTTTAATCAGTTTTATTGCTCTTGAGGTTTGAACAGAGCGGTTCTAAATATAAATCAATTGACTGCAAACTTTGATGCTCTAATCCATCTGGCCATCAAGACAGAAATAAGAATTGAGAGATGTTTGTGTTCAGTTTTGTTTGCTGATAGTTGCAATATTTTTGTGTTCAGTTCTTTGTTGACTTTTTAAAAAAATCCTGGAAATCCTGGAAAGGAAATTGTGTAGATCAGCCAACCCAAATTTCTCTTCGACTTGGTGCTGGATTATCTCATTTGCAGGGGAGAGGGCAGGGGGAGGGGAAAAAAAACCCAAACCAGAACTTATAATTTCAGGAAGTTCTAATCTTAGAGGTTGGAAAAAAGTTTTATCCCTATAATCATAGCCTTTTCCCTATATTTGGCTATACTTTGGGAAAGATTGATGTAGATCAAACTCATCAGGATTGTGGTTGACTTGGGGGGGGGTTGGCCATGGTGGGCGTGGCCAGCTCCCACTGCTGCTGTGCTCACTCTCCTTGGCCAGGTTGCTCATGGTGTGTGTGGGAGGGCAAAGTGTGTGGGTCAGAGGGAGGCCCCTCCATCTCCTTATGAGGAGACCTGGCTTTGTAACCAAAGCATCCTCAGTCATAGGATGGGAGACTACCAGGAGAGGTCAGGAGGGACAAGGGGATGGCAAAAGGCAGCAGGCTGCTGGTGGCCATGTGCTAAGGCAGGATTTACCCTCATTCTCTCTCATTATAATCGATCTATCTTTTTTCCTTCCTTCCCTCCCTCCTTCCCTTTTTTCCTTCCCTCTTCATTCATTCTTCTTCCTTCCTTTCTTTCCTTCTTTTTCCTTCCTTCCTTGCTCTCTTCCCCTCTTTATCCTGTTTTCCCCACTGGAAATAGCTGTTTGCAACACACATGGAGGGGATACTTTCCTAAGAGGTCACAAATCAAGAATACCAATGTGCACATGAGGTATCTCAGGTGGGGAAGGCAATGGGGTGGGGGGTAGGAGCTAATGATAAAACAGGCCCTCAAGACCTCCCCAACCCACAAAAATACCTCATGCTTCTCCCTCCCTTCCTGCCACAAGGACTCACTTGCATTGCAAACATCTGTCTCCTCTCTTTGTTTCTCTGTTTCTTTGCCTTTGCTTTCAGGAAGGGAGAGGAGAGTTGGCTGGGAAATGTTTCTTGTGTCAAGAATGGACACTCCTGGTATAATAGTGCACAGATTCAGGCACCCATCCTCTTTTACAGAGAGCCAGGGTTCAGAAACTTTCATTCTTGGCACAAAAAATGTTTGCCGGTCTCCTGATCCTTCCTCCCGTCCCCAACTACTTTCCACTTAAATACTTAATGAGACGTTGTCCCATGGAGCACGCTTGCATGCAAATGGAGAGGAGAGAGAGAGAGAGAGAGAGAGAACACAATCCAATTGTGTATGTATGTGTGTGTGTGTGTATGGGAGAAAGAACAATCTGTACAGGGCACCAAAGCTGCTGGCAGTGGCATGGGCAACAGGAGCCATCTGAGCAGTGGGTTGGGGTGGTGGTGGAGCAAGAAGCACGGCGGAGGTGTGTGTGCAGAGTTCCCCCCCCCTTGCCCAGCACCGGCTTACTGGAGCGCCCTGTCAGCCAGGCACTGAAGTGCCACAACTGCCACCACAGCGAGATAGAGATAGAGGGTGGGGGCTCTCCAAACTGTGTGTGTGTGAGAGAGAGAGAGAAAGGGAGAGAGAGAGAGAGAGAGAGAGAGCACAATCCCTGCTTTAGTTGGGGCATTCAATCTGCTGGCAGCAGTGGGTGGGTGGGGGAGAGCCAACTGAGCAGCTGTTTTTTCTCCTCAGCCTCCCCATTCAAGCAGCACAGGCTCTGTGGAACAGCATGGGCTCTCACTTCTCCCTGGCGCAGCGGACTCTAGCTTCAGTCTGGGTATTTAAGCTGCTGGTGGTGGTAGCCACTTAATGATTGCCCCTACCCCAACCAGCCAGCCTGCACTGCCCAACCTGCTCCCTGCTGGCTGGTGTAGGTGGGGAGGACAAGGAGAAAAACAGCTGCTCAGTTAGTGCTCCCCCCCCCTGCTGCCAGCAGATTGAATGCCCCAATAGGGATTGCACACTCCCTCCCTCCCTCTCTCTCTCTCATACACCTCTCCTCTCTCTCATACACACACATACACACACACAGAGTTTAGAGAGTCCCCCCCCCCCATCTTGCTGCAGAGGTAGTTGAGGCGCTTCAGAGCCTGGCTGGTGGGTGTTCTCTGAGACTACAGTAAAAAAAATAGTTCATATTTTCCAACTTCTCGCAAAAAAAAAAAAAAGATCTTGCAAGGTTGGAAGATCTGAACTATTTTTTTTACCGTAGTCCCACAGACTACTTTAGTTGCTCTGCACGTGGTGATGGAGAACTGAGCCTATGTGCACACATGCATGCCGGGATGGTGTGGGCCAGGCCAAAGTGACGTGGGCTGGACCCTTACAATTTCCAGGATGGTCATGCGGGCCATATTCAGCCTCATCATGGGCCGGATGTGGTCCTGAGTTTGACACCCCTCATGAAGGAGATGGTGAGTTGATTACCTAGAGACTTTAAACACTTGGGTGTGAATACCTGACATTTCTTATCATGGCCAACTGAAACATTTAGCATACCAGTATCCTTCAGAAAATAACATTCTGTGGGTCAGGTACATGGATTTATTCATTAATCTAAAATATTTCTGATTTTCTGAAGTATTAAATATTTTTATTTTTGATACTCTATAATGTTTGATATTAATGAGCAGAAATATCTGAAGAAATAACCTAGTAGTCCTTCACAAGATAAGTATTAATTTTCACTTTTTCATTGTGTTCACATTTACCATCATACCAGGAAAAGTAAAACTAATCTTAACAATCAAAATTTGATTTTGTTAGTATCACTGCTCAGAGAGAAAAGCCAAAAGGTGTTATTTGGTTAAGAGTTGTGCAAACAAATTAAATATGAAAAAGCTCCTCTCATGTCAAGATGTTAAGATATCTAAAGATAGAATAGAAGTTATTGATTAAATATATGGCATGCATAATTTTCAAAGTATTTATCACACCAGCTGTAACAATGTGGCTTTAAAAAGTTATTAATTTCTCTGCAAAGAAAGGTCAATAGGCTGATTTTATTGAAATCAATCTTCTACTTGTGAGAAAATTCTAAAATTGTGCTGCCATGAATCTGTAGGTCATTTGGACAGAATTACAGCAATAGGAGAAACCCAGAAACAGCTCGTAGCTGCAACAGTTTCCAGGAATGGTATTTTGAAAATGTGGGATTTGACTCTTGGCAAAGCGGTCTTCACTCTACATGAAATTGGGAAAAATATTAGTGATATCACGGTATGTTTGGACAACAGGCTGGTGGCTGTGTCTGACAAGACCACCATTAAAATTTGGGATCTTTCCTTGCAAAAAGTGGTGTACAGTTCTGATGAGTTTTTGGATACACCAATACTAACCTCTTCAATGAATGGACAACTTCTGTTGGCTTTTTTTAGCGGGAACCACAAAATTCAGGTGAGTAAATTGTTTAGAAACTCAAAGTCTATATGCTCTGGTTCGACCTAGCTGGAAATATTTTTTGTCCTTTGCTCAGTTAATATGCATAATTGTAAAGAAACCACAAACAGATGATTTTGTTAGCATTGCTTCTCAGAGAAAGGAACCAAAATTTAAAATTTAGTTAAGAGAGTTGTGCAAACACATTAAATATAGAAAAAGCTCTTCCTATGTCAAGATACTTTGATAGTTTTCCAGGAATATTGGGGAAATAACCCAGTAGGCAGAAACCACTTTGTCTGCATATATTGTATAAAAAAAAAAAATCTACTAATTTCAATAGGAATTACAGTAAGTATTCCTTTTTTTGTGGATGTAGATAATCATATTAGGTAAATTGTTTGCTGTAGATTGTAGAAATGATATGTTTAAAAAATCATGCTTAATTAAAAAGGTTCTTACACAGGTGACCCTGCTTATTTGCAAGGTTCCATTCCAACCAAACCACAGGTGGGTTGCTACCGGTTCGCACTGGTCCGGCTAAATCGATAGTGATATTTTGGCCTTGGTCGCAGAACTGACAGCCACCCAGGCTGGCCACGCCCCCGAACTGGTTCTCCGGTCGCCTTTGACAGCATGGTTTTTAGTAATTTTTTCATGTTCTGTGCATGCGCAGAACAATTTACAGTCAACTGCGCACAAGCGTGCAGCAAAGCGAACTGGCAGCAACGCCGGCAGCAACCCACCCCTGAACCAAACTACTGGATTAAGACTACTCTAAAATAAAAAATTCTGTTCAATTGGCTCTGGTTCTTGGAGACTGGACATGTCCTTGCAATTATTTTAAAACCTTTTTCATAAGTGGTTTTCCACTGCCTCCTTCTTAGAGTTGAGAGAAGATCAACCAACTGGCTTTGTGCCAAGGCAGGACTTGAATTCAGGTCTCTGAGATTCTAGCCTAATGCCTAATACCACCACACCAAACTGGCTCTCACAGTACAAGAAATGCAATGTAAAATATATCTTACATATGTGTAAAAGTCTGCAGATGTATAAAATGCATTTAAAAACTTTATAAATACACCATACCATTACCCCTAGTTAGAAGAGCTGGTCTATATTTTCCAGCTGCAGATAATGAGACCCTAGAATAGATAATAACACTTTCCTGCATAACTAAATGTTTCCTTTTTATTTTTTCCTGTTATATTCTACAATGCAGGTTTTAAAAAGAAGAGGGAAAATATGGAGCTTTAAGTTGATATGAAATAGCTGTCAGCTGGTTCACTATTTATTTTCATCCCCAAATGTTTCAGGTTTTTGATCTTGTTCATTCATGCCAACTTCTCCATGAAGTCTACCTTTTTTCTGAAGAAGCTCCTCTGCACAAGACTCATTCTCTACTAGTATCAAAGAACTCAGTAAAAGATTATGTTCTATGTGCATATAGGTTAGTGTAACTGAACTTCATGCCAATAAATTGTAAAAAATTTCTACATAAAAATAAGCTATTGGTTCAGGAATTCTTGGTTTGCAGAATGAAGTAGATTCCATGAAGAAAAGCTCTATAGTTATGGCAAATTTAGCTTGACAATTGTTCAGGCACTACTTTATAATACAAGATGTTCTCAATTTATTCCTGCAATAATAAAGGTGAGATACAAACAAACAAGTGAATATCAGGACTGAATGCTGAATCCTGAGTTACAGTATATAGAATACTCTCCTTTGTCAGGAATTTCAGTTAAATAATAAAGGATTGTCATTAAGGGAGGCAGAATTATATAGCCGTATCCGAAATCATATAGCATGTACTAGAACCTGAAACTGGAAATAATTCAAGCCAAATGAACTTTCCAGACAATCAAATAAATATAGCTCTGAACAAGAGATATATGAAGTGGCAAATACTTTTGGGGGGCATATCAGTGACTTGCTTGGTTTTATGATTTGTGAGACTTCAAATATGGAGGCATATGAGATGAAGGAATTGCTGAAAAGGGCAAAGTGACCTGGCTCATTGGTTTAGAATTTGTTCTCTGTATCTTTTCTTATTGATGGCTCTGAAAATAAAGATTAAAAATATAGTGCTCAAAGTTACATTCTTAATGAGCCACACATTCATTGGTGAATAAAAAGCCTTTTTTAAAGAATTGATTTTGCAATATGATGGTTTCCATCTGTATTTTTTCCTCTTTTTTCTACAGAAGTGCAAGCGAAGCAATGGTTTTCAGTGGCAAAAAGGGAGAAGTAGTTGCTAAACTGAAAAGCCAGGAACCAATGGCTGCAGCTGAGGGGGTGGCTATCACTAAAGATTATTTTCTTGTGATCTTCAGGTAGTACCACCAAATTTACTCTCTCCTAGCTGGCTCTCTTTTTGTCACTTTGTCTCTTTCTCGCATCCCTCAGTCAGCATAAAACCATATCAGCTTCAGATCTGTGGTCCCCATTAAGATCTTAATCCAGTTACCTGTTTCAGGGCACTAAAGTCCCCTAGCCTTCCTCCTAGGTGACAAAGCCTAACAATTTATACACCTTGTGGCTGCCATTGAACACTATCCGAATAATAAAAATACTCTTTATCATTGGTTCAGTTAAGACAATATAAGGCTACCTCACTCACAGGCTAGGAACAAGATAAAAACAAATTAAGGGGACATCTATTTGACATACGGGGCATTTGAAGCCAATAGCTATTTGCCTAAATCCAAACTTGGAATAGAATCACACATTGGATTAAGAAATAATATTTGTTTGGTTTTGACATATGTTTTGTGAATAGTTAATTATGCCTATTTAATAAACCAAGACTAAACAAACTGTGCCCAATCACAATTTGTAGATTCAGCCATTACATAATGCCAGACCTATACCAGATTCAGATTTTATGTAATGAAATTAGTTTTAAACACATTTGTATATTTTTCATATTAAAGCTAGGTACTTATATTTTTCTTTGTTTACATGTAGTACTATTTTATTCTATAAATCTGTTTAGAGATACTCAGGAGTATCTATTAGTACATCTCATCTAAGACTAATTATCTTGTTATAGGTGCCCTTTCATACAAAAGCAAGAAATTGTTCTTATAGAGCTATACAATGTCCATACTTTTGCTTATGCTCATAGTCTGAAGGGATGCTGCAATGATTATATTCACACTTTTGCTGTCAATCATTTGGGATCTCATCTTGTAGCATTCAGTCCTATTCCAAATACTGGTACTACTGAGATTGTATCATGGAACTTGGAGTCTGAAGATCACAAACACTTGGCTAAATTTCCTTCAGTCCTTGTTGGTGGTAAGTATTTTTTCTTCGAATTTCAAACATATTTGTAGAGAAAGTGTATAATAATAACCCAGAAGTAAGAGGCTTTCCCATTCAGTAAGTAAACAAGAATATCAAAATATAAGGATGCCTGCTCCTTTCCATTCAATCCTGTATTTGTTTTCACAAATTGACTAGCATGGGTGGAGAGCTACAAAAAAAAACTACAAATCAGTTAAAAAAAAAGTATAGCCAGCCTAAAGCCATTATGAACATAAGGAATAAAACACCTATGATGCTCACAGCTGACAAAATCATTTTCAGAATTTAAATAGACCTCAAGAGAACCAAAACTGGCTTTCTCCAGAGACTGCTAGTGCTAGTTTTAAATCCAAGTCTAGCACTCCTTCAAAAACTACAACACGTGTTTAATAAAAGAGCTAGAGCTCTTTGAAAAGAGCATTAAACCTACATGTTTAAAGAGATAGTGCAAGATGGCTGTACATATGGTGCCACCCAAAAAACTGGTTCGGGAGCATGGCAGGCCTGGTCGCTGCCGGTTCCAGTGACCCAGGCTGCCAAACCACTAACAGTTCAGCTGAACCAGTCCGAACCGGTAGGAACTCACCACTGGTCCTGAAATTAAATATTCAGTATTCAATGAGTCACAGCAGATGGTTCATATGGCAAACCTTCTTTTAACAGAAGATCAAAACCCCTATTAGAATAATTATAAGCAAATCTAGGTTGCTTCACCAATGGCCTAGGGATAATGCAATGGCATTCATGAGGAAATGTTCTTTAAAATGGTTATCAGGACATCTTTATGCCAAGGTTTGTAAAATGCTAAGATAAGCCCTACAGTCCATCTCATCAGATGCCATTTTAATGGATAGTTTCTTAAAGGTGGTTAGGAGAGTTTAAAAAGTGAAAATATCATTAAAATGTAACAAAAGCATAGTCAGTGGGAATATGGGCAGCATTGCTTTATACAAAAACCATTTTCTTGTCTTCATTATTATCCTCTCGACTTTTTCAGTTTTGTCTACTATGTTCCACCATGCAGAAACCAATGTAATTGAAAGATTTAATAATAGATTACAAATAATCTAGTTAGTTCCATAGCTAGAGAATATATTGCCCAAGCGATAGATGAAATTTGGCATTTCCTTAATTGTATTGTTTTATACAGTTCACTTTTTTTCTTACTATGCTACTAATATCTTTTTCTTCCAAATATATCCATTCTTTAAATAGCCTTGTATTTTAAAAAACTTCAGCAGAATTCTTAAAAATGTCTGTGTGCCAACATTGCACATGCAAGAATAGCCAACAATCTAAATTTTGCCCAATCATTGCCACACTATGAATTTTATATATAAACACACACCAAGAGAGTTTTGGATCATTTTCCTCAATAAATAAATAAATGTTTACTTAGTTTAGGACTTAGGCAAAATAGACCACATTTTAGATCACATTTATATAGAAATACTGAAAATTAAAAGGGCAAGAACACTTCTATTAGGCCAAAGCACTGCCCCTCCAGAACTTGCCAGACTCAAGTTTATGGTTTGGGACAAAATTATTCTAAATGCCAATTCTTATCCTTTTTAATGGTATTTTCACAAATGTCTTCCCTAGACCAGCTCCAGCTTTAACTGATATTTTTAAATGATCACACAAGCATTAATGAATGTTAAGATTTATTGAACAATGGCTAAAATGATCTTTTCTAATTATCATAATTCATGTACCTGTAGGTATATGCTCTGACCTTCGATATTGTTTAGCATTCTGTGATGGAGATAATTACCTTCGATCCTGGAACTTGGCTTCCAAGATCAATGACCAGTCTTTGACTGTCACTGCAAGCAACACAAAGAAAACAAACGGTATTCAGGATATTGTGACAATGAAAAACTATCCCAGGTAACCAAAATAGGCAGAATAGGAGGAAAGTTTATGTTAGAAATAAATTATGTGCACCACTTTGAGACCTGGAATATATTTTTCACCAATTCTAAAGGCAGGACAGAAGATTGAAACAGTCTATTCCCAACGTAACATTTCCATTTTGCTTGTATTTACAAGAAAAGCAAGATTGTGAAAAAAACCAAAGGCTACAAAAGGTGCTGTAGGACTGAGAAAAAAAATAGAAATTGGACCTCCACAATATTTATGCATTTATACTAATTGCCTCATTTATTCAATGTTTATGCATTGCTTTATTTATTTATAAATAAATAAATAAATAAAATTTATAGGTCATCCAACTTACTTCAACTCTTAATACTGGAGGACTATTATATTTAATTATGGTAATTTTATTTTATGCGGTGCTAAACAAGCCTGGAATAACAGCTCAAGGCTCTTAATGGGAACCTGTGAAATAGATATGTACAGAATTAAAAACATTGGAAGCATTTGACAAAATGCCTTTGCATATCAGAATTGAAGATAAGTATGGCATTACAGGCGAGGCATTGCATTTCAGAATTAGATGCTCATACTTCTGATTACATTCCTGGCAGTTGTCACAAAAAATAGAATAAATCTGAACCCAATTAACCTTCTGCCATATCATTCTTTTTGTAGAACATGCACCTTAGAGTTTACTGTATTCAAGCAACAACAATGTACATATGGAAATATATTTTCATTTTAACATTGTTTACCAGAACAGAACACCAGTTTTTCTCAAATAATGTAACTTTAATCTACATCATCTTGATTTCAGTAACAAAGATACGTTGGATGTTGGAGAATTTTGGGGATCTTTTTGCTCGATTTGCTTTTCATCAGATGAGTGTTGTTTTGAATTCATAACTGCCTTCCTTGCCATCCACCATCACACAGATCTTTAGTTGTAGGGCCAAAATGAGGGCAAATACCCATTTAAGCTCTTGAGCTCTTGGAGGAAAGTTTGGACATAAATGCAGTGTGCAGCACATGATAAAGGAAGCAGGTGGGCATACAGCCGATCACACAGTTGTACATTTTGCAATTCTTAATCCTAATTGCATAGCTCAAAACAATCAACTATCCAATTTCCACCTAAAATCATATGTCTTCTTCTTTTTCTGCAGTAAAATATAATGGTAAGGAATAGTGTTTCACAAAGCAAATATATGGCAAATTACAAGAAACTTTTTTCTTGCCATTTTTTTAACAACAGAGAAATAACAATGTTTTGACATTTTTGCAATATAGCAATAACAAGATTATTTATATCTATCTTTCCAAAGGTATGCTGTGTGCCGAAACATAAGTCCGGGAGGCATAGCAGTATGGAATATTGTAAAATCCAAGTGTAAACATAATGCTGTGCGGGTGGAAAGAGGACTGGTAGAGAACACAGACATTGTACTGGCGAGAGACATGAAACTTTATATACTTACAGGCAAGGGAATAGCCTCATTTGCAGATCCTCCAAGATCAATTTTCCAGGTACCGAACACATTTTTTTCCTACGTATATAAATACTGACTCTCTGCTTTTCAGCCAATTTTATGAATGGTGAATTTATTGAGAAAAAGCTGAGTCTGATAAGAAAATGAGAACCTTAACCAAACTGTTGAGAAATAAAAGTATTAAAGGGTTTAAATATCTTTGAAGGAATTAATGGATTTAAGTCTAAATTTGTCAGTTAAATCTAGAAAATATGGGTAACCATCAGTTCATCTATTCCTCAATAATTGAGTGCCAGAAAGTTATTTTATAGGGAAAAATAGTGGATAGAAATACACTAAAATGTATATGTGGAATTAGGGATTGCCTAATTGTTATTATGTGTGTGGCAGGAGGGATTGTCAGGGAGGGGCCTAAGATCACCTAGTATGAGAACACCAGGAACATTTAGGGTTCCTACATGTGCATGTATTACAACTTGGCAGGTCTTTCTCTACCAAGCAGAAATAATATTTTATGCAATTCCAGACGCTGTTAGTTTATGATCTCCTGAAAAAGAAGTACATAAAGAAGCAGAGTGGGCTTTACATAATTCCTTGCCCAAATAACGAATACAAGATGCTAGAAGGAGGCATTCTACTTGGTCTTTCTGAGAACAGGTAACATTTTGCAACTATTGAAAAATCTCATATTTATATTACAGGTAGTCCTTATTTAGTTATCCCAACTGGGACAAGCATCTGAGTCATTAAGCCAGGGGTCCTCAAACTTTTTAAACAGGGGGCCGATTCCCGGTCCCTCAGACTGTTGGGGGGTGGGGGCAGACTGGCTAGGTGGTCATGTGACTGGGTGGGCATGGCCAATTTAGCAGTCCATTTTGCCTTTGTCCTTGCTGTACTTGCCCCTCCCCTCCCCACCCACTGGCCCAGGATCACATGAAAACATCATGAAAGGCTGTTTATAAAGCATTTTTAAAGACTTTTAAAACACTACTTTACAAGCTGGCAGCAGAGCTGCTTTTCAAGCCAGCAGCAGCCCCTCCCCTACTCACCCACTGGCCCTGGCTGCACTGGCGAGATCATCCCTCAGTCAGCTGGCCCACCCCTGCACTCTTCAGCCTTACCTTCAGCAGCAGTGGTGTGATCAGAAGTGCAGCTCAATGGGTGAAATAACTAACCAGAAGTGCAGCTGGAGTGGATGCTCACTGGAAGATTAAGCCAAAGGTGAAGGCCAGGGTACGGGGCTGAATTCCACCACTTCGCAGGCAGGATACTTTGGCAGGCTGTATCTGGCCCACGGGCCATAGTTTGAGGATCTATGCATTCAGCAAAGCAGTCACTAAGTGAAATTGCAATTGTGCTTATGATCTGGACAGAAACTGCTTAACATGGAAAGAAATTGCATTATTTACACCATCTATCACTATCACCAGTTTAGAATAGTTTTAAGGTTCAAACCTCAATCAATTAATCTTTTTAGAAAATTGTACTTTTTTGTGAATTGTAAAATCAGCGGAGTCAGTATAACATTGCAAAATCAGAAAGCTCAAGTCTGTTTTGAGACTGAAAATAAAAAATTAAACATGAAGTGGAAATTCTTGTGATAACATTTGGATTAATTTTAGCCAATAAATTTAGCAGAAATTTGTAAACCCAGGCATTTTATTTACTTTTGAACATACATTTTAGATTAAATTTATCTCCTATGCTTTATTGCAAATTAAATGTTTACTATATGTTAATAGAATTTCTAATAAAAATAGTACATTTTTGGTTGCTTTATCTGATTCTTATTGTATTTTCAGAGACCATTTTGTTACTTGGAACTTGGAGACAGGACTTATTATGGATCGATTAAGACCAGAATACAAAGAAAATTTTGTCTTGCAATCTATTCAACCCACAACCCATTCCTCATCCAAAGAAAACATGAAGAGACCTAAAGGAGTTTTGTATAAAGAAAAGACAGGTTTCAAATATTTAATTATAAAGCCAATTCTATGCAGTAATCAGTAACAATTGAAACATAAAACCATTCCTTGGTAAATTGGAGAAACCACAGAGAACCCACGATGTCAGGTTTATTATTTTTGTCTTTGCATTGTGGCCTGGATTCTGTTTGAAAGCTCACAAGAGTGCACCATTGTTCCATTTTATCCTCTGAATAATAATAACTGTTTCAGTTTTGTTGAAACAGAATGACTTGCTAAACACTATAATTCAGCTGGAGATTTGAACGTTGTGTTTCTGATCCAAATTCAATGCTTTACCTTTAACACTTTACAGCAGGGTGAGTGAATACTGGAGCTAGAGGTGAACTGAGGTTTTGAGATGCTTGGCAGGAGATCTTTTGGGCCACTGGTGAATTTATCACTTTTTAAAAACTGCTGATATGCCACTCAACATTGCTTGGCAGGCTACATGTTGTGTAGACATGCTTTATAGAAGTTCTTAATTTTTAATACATACTTAACATAACTTATTTAAAATAACTTATATTTTGAAGACATACAGAAACTTTCTACAACATCACCTTGTTCTTGGCCTGCATGATCCATTTGACAATCATTTACATATACAGTTAAAATGCAGAATAGATATTTTTTTTAAATGCACCGGAGACCAATTTCTTGTTTGCCCAATCACATTTAGCCAATATCCTATCCTATCCTATCCTGTTGTTCTGTTCTGTTTTTATTCTCTCCTCTCCATTATTCTATTCTTATTATTCTATTCTAATGCTAAAACACCGGCCTCCTTGCTGTAGAGCAACTACTCTACCTAAGCTATGTGACTCTATTTCTGCGTTGGCAATGGAATTCCCCAGATTTATGGTTTCGGGGAACTAGTTTCTCTAGGAAAGGGGTGTGAAGGAGCATGTCAAAAATGCCAGTTTTTGACAAAAATGGCATAAATCGGTCAAATGACTTTGGGACGCTGCAAATAGCCATAAATGCAGGTCATTTTCTGAATGTCTGAAATGCGGTCATGTGACCAAATTTAGTATTGAGTTGTAATTACGTTTTGGGAAGTCCATTGTAATTCTGAATGGTTGCTAAGTGACCAAGTGTAAGTCTAGGACTATCTGTATTCACTATCTCTGCTTTGGGTTTGTACATTTTTAGTTTTAATCATCTTTATTTTAATGCTGATTTTTCTATTTTTAAATATCTGTTTTTACCTTTTTTCTCCTTTTATTCCTTTTCAAAAATACATTTTTCTGGCTACTGTACACCATCCAGAATTACTACTCATGTTGTGGGTAGCTATATAAAATCGAAAAATAAATATTAATATTACATCTAGAAAAATGCAGCAAGGTAATGCATAAGAAAAACGTGAGAAGTGATCATGGTTTCAAATCTAAAACTTAGACTTCATCTATAGTGACTATATTGTTAAAATAAGTCTGGCAGCTAATAACTAAAATAAGAGTCAATCGACAATAATGACATAATGTAATATGTTGTTATGAAGTAGAGGTGCTTTTGGGAAGGCATTGAATCAAGCCAAAGACAGAGCCATTCTAAATTTAGGAGGTGCTGTTATGCACTGAGGCTTCTGGCTAAGCGAAGGGGTGTCTTGGAAGGTTGTTTCTGGACAAGAGTGATAAATCTGATTGTAGCTCTAAGTCAAGTTAAAGAGTTGCATATTTGTAATCCATCAAGGTGATAGTTGTCCATGAGAAACTCTAGGATTTTAAATTTTCATGTATTGTCTCACAGCAGAGACTGGAAGCTGTCAATTATAATTAAAGGGGCCACTTGAGGAAGCTTTCTGATTTTGCTAGATCCAGAAATGATTTTTTGGGGGCCTCAGGCAGTCAATTTGATATAACCATAAAGAAATGCTTGAATCAGTTGAACTGTTTTTGGATATGCATTCTTGAGAAATGGGGACTATTCCACATCAATAACTCTTTCCTCAATTGTCTGACTGAGATGGTGGCAGGTACACCAGTTGCACATTTGCATGTAGCTGCTGTTGCATGGAAACAAAACTGCTTAGCGAATGCTGTAAAAACATTATGAAATGGTATATAAGTCTAAGTTCTATTGCTATTTATAACATGCTTTTTAGATTTTTTAAAATTTCCTCAGTCTAACCAACAATCTTACTTTTTCCTAGAAGTCTCCAAATACCAATGAAAGCCCAAGATTGCTTAATTTTTGACTCTGCTGAGACAAAATATAGCTGTTATAGTCATTTAACATCACTATTCAAAATCACAAAAATTACTCATATTTCGTGTGTAATGCCATAGGTATTTTTTTTTTACATATGCTTTTCTCTTAGCATTATGGCATCCCTGGGAAAAGCGAAATGAAACCAATACTGGAAAAAAAAGGAAAAAAGAAAAGGCATTAAAACTGGAGGTGGAGACCTTACAAAAACTAGCTAAAGAGAAGAAC